>NW_027492677.1:40000-530967 GCF_021521415.1 Bidens hawaiensis
GGAACAAGACATTAAACAGAGATGACAAAATTATTTTAACAACCTTTTTAATGGAAGATAGACCTACCAACGAGAAATCGACAACCCTGCTGCGCAGAGACAACAAAGGAATAACTCCTACTGTAGAGGCATCACATAGGAGAGGTGAGGATGGCACTTAGGAAGATGGGAAGGGCTAAGGCGGTTGGTCTAGACAACATACCGATTGAGGCTTGGAAGTGTTTAGGGGATGAAGGAGTTCAATGGCTCGCTAACCTATTCAACCTTATTTTAAAGAATGGAAAAATGCCAGACCAGTGGAGGAGTAGTGTAGTAGTGCCCCTATACAAAAACAAGGGATACACACAGTGTTGTGGAAATTACAGAGGAATTAAGTTGTTAGGTCATACTATGAAATTATGGGAGAGAGTAATTGAGACTCGAATTAAGAGAGAAAAACAGGTTATGGTTAACCAATTTGGTTTCATGCCAGGACGGTCAACCACAGAAGCGATGCACTTACTGAGAAGATTAATGGAGAAGTATAGGGAGAAAAAGAGGGACCTACATACGGTATTCATCGACCTTGATAAAACATATGATAGTGTGCCACGTAAACTAATTTGGGATAGTTTAGAAGGTAGAGGGGTACCTGGAAAGTATATAGACTTAATTAAAGATATGTATGACAAGACTAAAGCTAGTGTTCGTGCGCCGGTAGGAGATACACATTTTTTCCCGGTGGAGATGGGACTCCACCAAGGACCGGCGTTAAGCCCGTTTCTTTTCACGGTAGTCATGGATGAGCTATCCAAGTCGATTCAGGAACCTGACCCATGGTGCATGCTCTTTGCAGATGATATTATGTTAGTGATTGAGACTAAACAAATCTTGAACGAAAGGGTAGAAGAGTGGCGTGTAGCTCTAGAGGATAAAGGTTTAAGAATTAGTCGCTCTAAGACAGAGTACCTTTGTTGTGACTTCAGTGGTGTTGGCGATAGCGAGGACACCCAGATCACTATTGAGGACCAGGTGGTTCCACAGATAATGAAGTTTAAATATCTAGGATCTTTTGTCCAAAGCAATGGAGAGATAGACAACGACATAACCCACCGCATACTGTAACATCCTGTTTTCTCATTTCGGTTAATAAAATGAAAATATGAGCTATTATGAGTTGGGCTAGTGTCGGGGGTAAATGGGTATGAGTTATGGACTTGGGTTATAAGGAAAGAAGGAAAGACCATGGGCTTAAGCCCATGATCTATAATTCTATAAACCTTAAATCACCCATTTAATTCATTCACACATATTCCATACACCACCAAACCACACACTTAAGCTCTCTCTCTAATTCTCTCCTTATCTTAGCCGAAATCAAGAAGGAAACCGAACACCGACCCGAGGTAATAATAGTATGATGTTGTATGAACTTAAACCCGCTAGATTTAGTCACGAAACGACGAGCCGAAACCTTTAAACCGTTAAAGTCACGAGATCCGGGGGAATCGTATATAAACCGAACCTAATATGAGCTTAGGGGTCACCCTAGCTCAGATCTGGATCGAACGGGACGAAAAACGGTGAAAAATGGTGGAGAAACGAATAGATCTCGTTTTTCCGGCGAGATTTCCAGTTTTCCGGCGACGACGGCGCCGGAAAGGCTGCGCCGCCGGTGAAGAGAATGTTTGAAAGGACATCTGACATTCTGTCAGATGCCCTAAACCCTAGGCGTTTGTAACGAATTGGGCACGCCCATTTATTAAGGAAAAATAACGAATTAGCCTAATTCGTTAAGCATTTCGTTACGCAATTCGCCAGACAGTTCGTTATGGGAAATGACGAATGAACCCTCATTCGTTATAAAAGGGGGGTCATTCGTTACAAGGTTCAATTCGTTATAAGCTCCAATTCGTTATAGGGCTCAGTTCGCTATATAGATCAATTCGTTATAGAGTAACGAATTAGCCAACTCGTTATAAGAGAAAGAAGTAACGAATGAACCCAAACTCGTTAAGGACTGGATAACGAACTGAAGTTTAATAAAATGACAGAATGGTCCCTGGACTTAGAAAAAGAATGATTTAATTACAAAGAAGCCCTTGAACTTTTAAGTTAGCAAATTTTTAATGAGTTAAAATTCTAATGGAAAATGTGTTAAGACAGTTAATGGAAATAAAATTTTTCCAGCTAGGGGCTCTGCCCCTTGGACCCTGCTAGGGGCTGCCGCCCCTAGACCCCGCTGCCAGGGGCCTGCCCCCGGACCCCTGTTCGTTGAGGGTTATAATTAGACTAGAAACGCGAGATGAGTAGTGATAGTTAATTAATGCATGTAAGTATTATACAGTTAGCCGTACCCAACTGAAGAAAGGAATAATTATTAACGGTGAACGTAACCGACTTCAGGCGAGTTTCTAGCCCCATTCCTTGTTATGTTTTCGGGGCTGTGTGCATACTCTATGTGATTAGTTAATACATTTACCCTAAGTGATAAGTGTATGCCATATATGTATTATGTGAAACGTATAAATGATATCTTGTCGGTACATGAACGATCTTCGGATATTGCATGTACTGTCGGGTAAGGGTTTGATGTTATATGTATGCTGTAAGACGAAGAATGAATGATGTATGTACGTATGAAACTTACGATCATGTATATAGAAAAGTATGTTATGGAGGTATGGAAGGAAGGGTGACCAGACCCTAATATATCAGAGGATGGAGGGTACCGGACCCTAATAATATCCGAGGATGAAGGGAAACCGGACCCTAATAATATCCGAGGATGGAGGTACTGGACCCTAATAATATCCGAGGTATGTAAGACAAAATGTTCTTTATAATGTAAGGTTAGCTATGAATATGTATGGGTGAATGATGAACAGGTTTTGTATGTAAAGCGTACCTTCGGGCACGTATATGTGTATGTAAAGTAAGTTACGTGATTAACTAGAACTCACTCAGCGTAGCTGACTTTTAGTATGCACGCAGGTTAACAGATTGAGACAGCTGGTTTGAGATGGACACATGGCAGGATTGAAGAGGCTGGCATCTGAAGATTGTCATGATGTTATGAATGTTATAACATATGTTATGTTTTAAAAGACAAATTATGGATGTTTGTAACGAATGGTTGATGTTTTATATTATTCCGCGAATGTTTTAATTAACTCTGATATTTAGAACTGCGTTTATGAGTAAATCCAACACTAAATGTGAGGCACCGGTAACAGGGCCTTACACATACAATCTGGCTGGTGTAGGTGGAAAGCAGCCACTAGGGTTTTGTGCGACAAGCGATTCCTATCTAAATTAAAGGGGAAATTTTATAGAGTCGCCGTTACATCTGCAATGTTGTATGGAACAAACTGTTGGGCCATCAAGAAGACACGGGCACGCAAGATAGAGGTAGCAGAGATGAGGATGCTGAGGTGGATGTGCGAACACACTAGATTAGATAGGATTATAAATGAGGTCTTTAGGGAAAGATTATGAATAGTTAGCATATCAAAGAAAATAAAGGAAGGGAGATTGAGATGATTTGGGCATGTGAAGAGGAGACCGACAACAGCGCCAGTTAGAGTAGTGGAAACCTTCATTGTGGAAGGAAAAAGGAGTAGAGGCAGACTTAAATTGACTTGGGATAAGAGAATTAGACATGACTTGACAGAGTTGCACCTCTCTGAGGACATGGCCCAGGATAGAGATTCGTGGAGACGTAGGATTAAGGTTAACGACTTCTAGGGGAAGGTACCTAGTTAGCTTAGCTTTGTATTTATGGTCTAGTTGGCTAGCCTGGCTCCTTATTGTTTATGTATATTTTTTGTTTGATGCTGCTTTTTACATCTTATGCCCTCTTCTTAGTAGGTTACAGATTCCTTGCTATTTGGTAGTTTGCTATCTATATATGGCTAAGTGTCTTCGCTTGTAGGATATATGTTTATTCTGTTAACCTGTATGTAGCTTTATGAGCCGGGGGGTCTCTTTGGAAGCAGCCTCTCTATTCTCACGAATATAGGAAAGACTTGCTTATATCTCACCCTCCCCTGACCCTACCGATAGCGTGCTATGCGGTGGGATATACATGGCTTGATTGATTAATTGAAATGTGTAATTTTTCTGAATGAGTCAAACAAACCCATATGTGGTATTTTGGGAAATTAACCCGACTGTGGTATAATTGGTTTTGAATTATGTTGTCATTGATTCTTGGGTTTCATTGCCACATTCTTAGAGATTTTAATCTGCTTGTTTTTCGTATGGAGATTGGAATTAATTCACGGTTTATGTCGTTAATTTTTAAAATCCAATGTTACTTTCGCATGCGAGTTGTAGAAAGTGACCGAAGTTATGTGAATAATCTTTAATAACAAGAAATCTTTTAAAAAAAATAAGAAAATCAGGACCTAATTTCCACAAAGTGTTTCATATTATGTTATATAAAATTTGGGGTGTTTCATAAGTAATGCCTCGGCGCAATGTACACTTTAAGACCAGGCCACATCATCTTTTGATGCCCAACTCCACAATTAGTGGTCTTATAAAATAATTTTAATATGTTGTCGCATACTTCAAAGATGCTTACGTAAATATTTGTGTAAGAAGTTCACGTTCGAACAAAAAGGTAAATATTTAGGCCGAGGGTAGTGAGGCGCGGCTGGCCCCGCGTAGACGACGTGGCCGTCGCGCACACCACTACCACCCTTGAGTGAGCGGCGGAGAGGTTGGCCAGGGCGAGCTGGACCACGAGGCGCAAACGAGGAATGAGGATGTAAAGAGAGAAAGTGAGATTGAGTTTTTGAGAGAGAGAGTGTATGTATGTTTTTGGGAGGAATTAGCTATCAAAGCGGTGGTTGGAGACGGTGGGTTTGGAGATTCTGATGTGGGTTTGGAGACGGTGGCGGCTGGTGGTGGTACGACGGTGGTTGTTGGTGGGAATGAAGGTGAGGTTGTTGCGTTGGGGTCCACGTGGTTGAGAGACGACATCAGTGGTCTGATGATCGGTGGTGGTGGTGTGATCGGTGAAGGTGAAGAAGAAGCCCAGGATCGGTGATGGTGGTGTGATCTGTGAAGAAGAATATTAATTTTAATGTTAATATTAAAATTAATATTTAAAATAAATAAATAACTGGATCAAGTCCCGGATCACCTGGACCACTACACCCTCTATGGCTTGGTTGAGGGGCTTGATCCAGTGCCATGTCATCAACTGCGTGTCAGTTTTTGTTTGAATCACTTGGGGCTCAACCAAGCCCCATTACCCTTAGCCTTATGTAAAGTCGAACAAAATCATAACATGTGCCTCGGAGAAATCATAAATGTTTTTGGAATGAAAACGAAGCCCAAACATTGTAAATTCCTAGAAATCTTGTTGAAAGGGAAAGGACTCAAGGAGAGGAAACGGTCAAAGCACAAGGAATAAAATGATGACCACTATTTTATATTCTAATTTAAACATTTTTAAATATTTCAGATAAGATTAGAATAAAAAATAATATATGAACAAAAATAAGTCCATTCTTTTGATGTGACGGTAAAAATGTTGTTTTAATATATTACCCAGCAAAAGCTGAGTTTTTAATTAAAATGGGTTGGAAGGAATATATATTTATTAAGATGGGTAATTTAAACTTATTTATTAAAATAAAAATTTATCTTTTCTTAATTATAATCTTTTGGTGTAAAATAATTTCTATTAAAAAAATTTAATTCAAGATAGAAAAAAATATATTAAATTTAAAAATAATAAAACTTACGTTGTTACTGTTTTTTCTCCTCCGTTCTTTTTTTTCAAAATAGTTGAGAAAATGATTTAGAAAAAGGTCTCTATAAAATGAAGGAAAATTGGTTTTTATTGGTTCCAATTATTTCATTTTTGTCAGTGTTGGTCCCAACTTTCATTTTGGCTAGCAACGGCCCCAACTTTCACATGTGTTTCTTCCACCAGTCCGGGACTAACGGAGTACTAACTCCGTTATGTAAATGTTGATGTGTTCATCCTAGTTGTCAAAGTCATGTGACATGGCTGCCTGCGTGGACTGTCTTTGTATTATATCTCAAAATTGAGTCAAAATGGTATCCAAACATCCCAAAATTTTCCTTGAAAAAGGGTATCTAAATATCCCACACAATAAACCTCCAATCTTTGATCTAATTTCACCAATTCCGCCAAAATGGTATTCAATATCCCAAAAATTTTCTTAGAAACTCTCATTTCATACCCTTCATACCCACAAATCTTAACACCATAAAGCTTCAATCTTCGATTTGATTTTGATCTAATTTCAACAATCCAACCAAAAGGGTGTCGAGATTTGTCAAACTTAAAGCTCAATTTTGAATCTTTTTGCAATTTGGTGATATGGGTAAGGTAGCAGTTGCGGCGATGGTGGTGTGTGTCGCTGTCGTGTCTGCGGCGGCGGTGATGGTGGTGCACCACCGGATGCGGAGCTCCGAGAAGTGGGCAAAAGATGTGGAGATATTGAGGGAGTATGTAGATAAGTGTGGAACTCCGATTGGTAAGCTCCGGTAGGTGGCTGATGCCATTACGGTGGTGATGCATGCTATCCAAAACTCCAAAAATCAAATGCTTCATTAGTGTGGAAGGAAACCTGTATTTGATTATCCATTGTTAGTATTAGGGCTTGTTGCTTGTTCGTCTTTCAATCGATTGGAAGGCATGCAATTAGGGTTCTTGAGTTGAGAGAATTTAGGGATTTAGATGGGTGGTGTATAATTGGGGATTTTAAGTGATTGTAAAATGTTAAGTATAATACACAGGCGGTCCACGTAGGCTGCCATGTCACATGATTTTGACAACTAGGACGAACACATAATCGTTTACATAACGGAGTTAGTACTCCGTTAGTCACTGATTGATGGAAAAAACGTATGTGAAAGTTGGCACCTTTGCCAGTCAAAATGAAAGTTGGGACCAACACCGACAAAAATGAAATAGTTGAGACCAATAAAAACCAATTTTCCTAAAATGAAACAAAATGAATTTTGTTTAAAGTAAAATACAACATAAAAATTAAAGCAAGCAAAATTACGGTTTAACAACATTAATCTATATTATCTCTAAAGGTCATTACAGAGAGAAAAATCCCTTTTCATTTTAAAAATTATTTTCATCATTATTCGTTAAATTAACTTGTGTTCGTTAACCTTTTCTTTTTAAGTTGAATACGCAGCTGTGTTTCTTTTTTTTTTCTCAACATTCCGATATAATTTTTGTTGAGAATTTGTATACGAGTGACGGTACCGTACTGGTACTGTGACAAACCAAAATGATTCAGACCTAACAATATCGATATTGCTATCAGTTTTATCGGGATCGGTACATTCGTTTTTATGGTTTTCACAATTATGTTTATTTTCTCTCAACATTCTAGCATAGATTTTGTTAGAATTGTTCAATTTTTTTGGATATAGTAAGTTTTTTGAATGCCGGTACCGTACTAGTACAGATAATGAACCGAACATATTCTGACTAAGAAACGTCGATATTGTTATCAATCTTAAATATAATTCTATTTTGAACACCCTTAATATAAGAAAAAACAATTTGTTGAAAGCAATATATAAAAATAACAAAGATTAAAAAAACTGAAAAATATAATAATATGAAACTGTTTAAAACTTTTAAAATAACAAAGAAAATATTAGATTTTAGAAGACAGTTTAAAAAACATATATTTTTTTTTATTTCGAAGGAAACGGTATGAAAGATAAAAACTTTAATTTCATTATTTTATAATTCATTTTTTTATCAACTTTTAAAGAGAAATTTTTTAGTAGAAATGATTTTTATCCAATAAGAATATGAGTGGAAAGAGATAAAGTAAAATGATTTTTATTCATTAAGATTATGAGTGAAAAAATGACAAATCTACATAAAATCACCTATTTTGATTAAATAGGTTTCAAATCCCTCATTTTGGTAAATATTTATTCCTTCCACCCTATTTTGGTAAAAAAAACTCGCAAAAGCTTGGGTTCGACCTCACAAAAAGAAAAAGATAAAGAATAAAAAAATTAGTTGTTCTCTCACACACACACACACACACACACACACACACACACACACACACACACACACATATATATATATATATCAACAAGTCACTAACGAAAGGGTTCAATATTGTGAGTGTATATATTATACGTTGTGTTGTTAAAACACATATACGCCATATATGTTATACGTCGTGTAACTTGCACGCCGTATAATATACGCGCCGTGTATGTGTTGAGTATATATATATGTGTGTGTGTGTATATAGTTGTTTTGTTTCTTGTCAATGTAATTTTCATTATGAGATAATAAAATTTTCTCTCTCTGTTTCATCTATTCTTTTATTTCTGTGTAATTGTTTTCAACGATTACATGGTATTCGAACAAGGTTCTTAGTCCTGCTATGTCTCTCAATCGGTTTCTTTCTTTATGCCGGTTTTTCTCATCTTCATCTGATCTTTTTATTGATCTTTCTTTTGTTTTTGTTAGGGATTTGATTGTTATTTGATCAAATTCGCTTGTTTCATTCAACCCGCTTTAAGATTTCATCTTTTTTCTACTTATTTTCATCACTATAGAAGTTTTATCCATTCAAACTTTATCAAAAGTTCTCAACATGTCATGTACTTGTTTTCGAAGAGTTTCATATATTTTCTCATTTTTTTCTCATTCAAAAATCAAGTTTCCTTGACTTACACGACACATAAGTTTTTGATAGCGTATATACTTACACGTCGTATAATATATACGATGCATATGTTTATTCTCTTTCGTTCCTTCTTTCTGTGCGTTTGTTTCGTTTTGATGTGTTTTTTAATGGCAACTTCAGACAGTTTTGTTGTGATTATTGATTCCTCGAACCCTCTTTACCTTCACCCTTCCGATCATCCCGGTATGATGCTCGTTTCCAAATTCTTTGATGGTACTGGTTTTGGAGCTTGAAAAGAGCAATGACGATTGCTATTTCAGCCAAAAATAAGCTCGGTTTCAACAACAATACTTTTGCCATCTTGGAGAACGAGCAACAACCGGCCGTTTGGCAGCGTTGTAATGACATGGTGATCTTTTGGATTCTTAACACTCTCACTCGTGACATCGGTGATTATGTTTTGTATGCTGACTCAGCTTCCTTGGAATGAGCTTAATTCTCGTTTTGGTTAGGAAAATGGTGCTAAGTTTTACTAGTTGCAAATGAATCTTTGTCAAATCACTCAAGGAAGTAGTGATATTGCTACCTATTTTGCCAAAACGAAGTCAAACTGGGATAGGCTGAATGCGATTAATACCATTCCCTCATGCACTTGTGGAGGTGCTCATGCTTTTGCTAAGAGATACGAGGATCAAAGGCTGATACAATTTCTTGTTGGCCTTAATCCTAGTTATGACACGATCCAAAGTAACATTTTGATGATGTAGAATCTTCCATCTATCAACCATGTATATGGTATTCTATTGCAAGATTAGAAGCAAAAGGAAATTCACACCACCATTGACTTCACTGCATCTTCTGCATCTATGAATGCCAGCAGTGGAGGTCCTATCAGTGGAGGAACATGAGAAAATAGGATACTTTGGTGTGTACTCATTGCAAGAGAAATGAGCATTCACTGAACAAATGCTATAAGGTGATTGGTTTTCCCAAAGATTTCAAGTTCACTAAAGGAAAGAAGTTTGCCAACCTTGCTGAAGATCAAGGTAAGAGTGATCAAAATCAGCAAACTGAACAACAAGGAATAACTCAGCAACAATATCATTTGATGGCTTTGTTGCAGCAAACTAAAGTTCAACTGGTTCTTCAACCACATATGCTGCTAACAGTGCCACAAGCATCAATCAAGAATCTTTCCGATGCATAATGTCTTATACTTCTTCAAAACATTATTCCAAATGGATCATTGGCACTGGTGCCGATGATCATATGTGCCATGATCAAAATATGTTTTCAAGCGTTTCTTTTCTTAAAAATATAATTTTCATCACTTTTCCTAATTTCACATCCGTCACAGTCCATCAATATCGGACTGGTCCTTTGACTGATCATATTTATTTATCGAATGTTCTTTTAGTGCCACATTTTAGAAATAATATTCTCTCTATGTCAAAATTATGTTCTAATACTGATGATATTGTTCTTTCTCTTAAAACACATGTGTCTTGCAGGGCCCTTCTCTAAAGACCCCACAGGTTCTTGGTGATATGATGAATGGACTTTACCTTCTCGAGGCCACTAAGCATTTTCCTGTCAATTCTTTTTGTTTCAAATATTGTTTGTAACTCTGCTGTAAGTTGTGAAATTTGGCACAACAGACTTGGTCATTTACCAAGCTACAAACAGAAACAATTACCTTTCATGTCTAATGCTTCTTTTAAGCCTATTGATCATGGTGATATTTGTCCTAAGGCATGACAACGTAAATTGCCATTTCCTACTAGTACCACATTAACTAGTAAAATTTTTGAGCTAATCCATATTGTTGTTTGGGGGCCTTATCTCACAGCTACTTACAATGGCTTTAGATATTTTTTTAACCATAGTGGATGATTAAAGCAGAACAACAAGGACACATTTGCTTTCAACTAAAAGCATTGCCTTTCCCATATTCAATCCTTTATTGAGATGGTTAGCAACCAGTTTGGTACTAATGTGAAATGCATCATATTCGATAATGCTTTTGAACTAGGATTTGGGTATGTTCAAAGTGCTTATTTATTGAGTAAAGACATTGTTCATTAGACCACTTGTGTAGCTGTCCCTCAACGGTAATGGTATTGTTGAAAGAAAACATTGCTTGAAACCTCAAGAGCTCTTATGTTTCAATCTAAGCTCCCAGTTCAGTTTTGGGGTCACTATGTTTTAACTGCAACACATTTAATTAATCGGTTTCCGACCGAAACTCTCTAACAATAAAACCCTTTATGAGGTTTAATAGAAAAGGCTTATTCTTATGCTTAAATGAAATATTTTGGTTGTCTTGCTTATGCTTTCACATTGTCTCATGGATGGGATAAATTCAAACCAAGGGCTTTGCCTTATGTTTTTCTGGTATCCTCTTGGTAAAAAGGCTTACAGATTATATGATCTTGACACAAACAAGGTTATCATCTCAAGAGACGTTTCTTTGAATTTTTATTTCCTTCAATAACTAGATCCAAAGAATGATTCATTTTTCATCTATCGACCTCATCAATCAATTTTTTGGTGATCCATCATCTACTCCTCCTCCTATTCATTTTCATGATCCTCTATCTTCCATTTCTATTCCTGATCCTCTTCCTGATGATCCTACTGAACCTGTTCAAAGATTCTCGAGAACTTCTATTCTGCCATCATATTTAAGTGACTATGTTTGTAATAACTTTGAATCTTCCCATCATTTTTTCCATAATGCTTTTAATTTATGCTCATCTCCTATATCTTGCTCTTCTTCTCATTTTCAGTCTTCCGGTCAGTCTCTCACCCAAGCGATCTCTGATTTGCATGAGTCTACTTCGTATAAGGAAGCTGCCGGTATTCCTGCATGGCAAGATGCCATGACAGCTGAGTTTCAGGCTCTTCAAATACTAATACTTGGGCTGTTGTTGATCTTCCCTCTAGAAAGAAAGTTATCAAATGAAAATGGGTGTTTAAAGTTAAACACAAAGCAAATTGGATGGTTGAGCATTGTATAATAATATTGGCGGTGAGAGGCTATACTCAAAAAGAGGGGATTGATTATATTGAAACTTTTTCTCCTGTTATCAAGATGACCACCATTCGAAGCCTTGTAGCTGTCGCCACAAAACGAAGTTGGCCTCTTTCCAGTTTTATGTTACTAATGCTTTTCTTCATGGTGATTTAGATGAGGATATCTATATGATACCACCTCCTTGTATGCAGCTTCTTGATAAACAAGTGCTTAAACATCCAAAATCCTCATATGGTTTGAAACAGGCTTCACGACAATGGTATGGGAAATTGTCTTCCGCATTAAAGTCAAGAGGGTTCGTGGGTTCCGAGAATGATCATTCTTTGTTTTCAAAGTCTATAAGATCATCAGTGGTTTATGTTGCTGTATATGTAGATAACATTTTAGTTACTGGGAACGATTTGGAAGAGATCTATAATCTCAAGTATTTCCTGGATTCATCTTTCAAAATCGAAGATCTGGGAAGTCTCAATTGTTTTTTGGGAATGGAGGTACTTTACACTCCAAAAGGGGTTATCATGTGTCAACGCAAGTTTGTTAAGGACATGCTTTTCGAATTTGATACTTCCAATCTTTCTGTCACCAACTCTCTATTGCCTCATCATACAACTTAAAACTTATGAGGGACTTGCTCTTGATGAACCTTTACGTACAAGAAACTTCTTGGTAAACTTAATTACCTTACTCACACAATACCTGATATTGCTTTTGTTGTTTAATTTTTGTGTCAATTCATGCATGATACAAGAATCTCTCATTGGAATGCAATGCTTCACACTCTTTCACATGTCAAGGAACTTTATCTCAAGGATTATTCTTCAACGACAATCCTTCCTTTGCTTGACAGGAATAATGTGATTCGGATTGGGTTGCTTGTCCTAATACATGTCGATAATTTAGTAGTTTTTATGTTTCACTTGGGGGCTCTCCGATTTCTTGAAAATCTGAGAACCAACCTACTGTTTCTTTGAGCTCAGCTGAAGCCGAGTACCGATCTCTTTGACGTGTGGCTGCCGAACTTGCATGGTTGGCAAGACTTCTCTCGGAGTTCAATGTTCATGATGTTACTCCTTTCACACTCAAATGTGATAGTTAGGCTGCAATATATATTGCCAAGAATCATGTCTTTCATGAGCGAACTAAGCAACTTAAAATTGATTGTCATTTGTTTAAGAAAAGTTACAAGAAGGCCTCATAACTTTGGTGCTTATAAACATAAAAGATTAGCTTGCTGACATTTTTATGAAGAGCTTACCAGGGCCTCATGTTCACTCGCTTTTATGCAAGTTGGGGTTTTCTCAACCTCCAATTGGGGGGGGGGGGGGGTTAGGGGTGTGAGCGTATATGTTATAAGACGTGTAACTGTTAGTGCAATATGTCTAATGCAAGGTCTTGTGGTGATAACCGAGCTGAAATTGTTAGAACTATGCTAAGAAGCGTATAAGTTGTAACTTATAAGACTTATACGCGGTGTATAAGTCTTATATGCCACTATACTTATACGACTCATAGGGATTATGTATAAATATGCTTAGACTTGTCATAATTTGTAAGCTTTGGTAATAGTTTGTAATCTTGGGAAATCACTTGTACATAATTTGTCATATGAATATAGTGATTATTACAGTGAGTTAACATGTGTTTAGTTCCTTTCCTACATGTTTTCGCCATTTAGCATAGTATAGTAAAAGCAACGTTTTCGGTCCGTATCGTATCATATCTACACATATACGATGACATATTATGATCCGGTACCGGGTCTTTCAAGTGGTATAAGAGCTTTAGGCTCGTGTTTGCTATTGAATTGAACACATTAACTCGTATCGATTTGAAGATTTGCACGTCAAAATTTTCAGCAATACTTATTCTTCAATTAAACATTCATGGATGGATAAATTTAAATTCATCTAAAAGTTATGTTCATTAATACATATTGATCATTTATGAACTTGTTAATTCATCAAATTCAATCATGTTGAACAAGATTCAGATCATGACAGTTAACAGTTGAATGCAGCGTATATGTTTTCTTGATTAACGTATAAGTTTTTGAACAACGTATAAGTCAGCTTTCCCGTATAAGATGGTTATCCGTATAAGTTGTTTCTCCGTATAAGTGGGTGATATGTATAAGTGTTCTCAGTATAAGTGTTCTACGTATAAGTTTGTTCAACGTATAAGATCAAGATAACGAGTATAAGTCCTTAACAGCGTATAAGTCACTTATACGCTGTATAAAACTTACATGCTAATAATACTTACACGCCCTTAAAACTTATACATTTGGATTACTTACACGTTCTTATACTCATACGTTGATTATGCTGATTTTATTGATTTTCGTGCAACTATGGAAGAATTGAATGCTTTCGTGACACATCATTCACCAAAACTTTTGAATATCAATCTAGAGAATGAAATGGGAGCATCTACTAAGCCACCGAAGCTTTTGAGGATGGAAGATTATCCTAGTTGGGCGGATAAGTTTGAAACCTATGTACAAGCTACGAGGCATGGGAAGCGGTCAAAGTGGAATACATCATTCCACGTAATGAGAATGGTACCAGCTATCGGTTATCTAAAATTCCTAAAGGTGATAAAGCAAGATTTCTTCGAGAGAAGAAAATGATGAATCTCTTTCAACAAGCTATTAATCCGAGATTTTCCAACTATTACAACACAATGGCTCGTGCCATTCAATTGAGAAGCTTTACTTAACAAAGACAGAGGGAATCCAGATATGAGGAAGTCTAAAATAGATCTACTGAATAAGGAATTTGATATCTTAACCATGGTCAAAGGTGAATTAATGGCACAATTGATCGAGAGGTACTACCATCTAGTGAATTAAATGAAGAGATTGGGCATTGATAAGTAAGAATATGAGTATATTGACAAACTTGCTGATTCTTCATTTGACGAATAGGAGACATTCATTGTGATTCAACAGTCAAACCCGATTGCATACGCTAGATTGACTCTAGCTCGATTCATTGAAAAATTGGAAGCACAAAAGCTCGAAATCCGTAAGAAGCAGATAATGAAGAGTACTGCTGTAACTCAAAACATTGGGTTATACTTTAATTCATCACAATCTGTGGTAGCTCTTAGCCCGAAGATCCAAAATGCTTTTGTCACAAATAGTAGTTTTGGTGGTAGTTCTCAATCAAGTTAACCAACTAACATACCACACTACACAAGCATCTACACTGGAACCAACTCTGCTCCCGATCAATCCTCAAAACCCACAAGTCCATCATCCGATGTTGTACAATGCAACATAGATGTTAACATTAAAAACAACAATGGACTTACTGTCAAGAATGTTCAAGAACATATGGCTTTTCTAGGATCCGTCCTCGAGTCATATGAATGTTTAATAGCGAGAAGAAATGGAAACTACAACATGACAAAGCCGGATTATGATCAAATCGTTCCTGAAGACATGGAGATGTTGGATATCCGTTGGTGCATGGCTAGCGTTGTCCGAAGAGCTCAAAGATTTAGGGAAATTACTGGAAAAAATTGTCTTGATGGTACAACTTCTAAACTGTGATTTGACAAGTCAAAGGTCCGATGTTTTCGATGTAAAGAGAAAGGCCATTTCAAGAGGGAATGCACGAACCCAAAAGTTGGATAAACTAGTCCTAATCCTTTTGGTAGGGACTACAATAGATAGGCCATCTATCATCAAAGTTCTCTTGCACCTGTTTAATCATCAAAGAAACCCGAGGCCTCGTCATCAAAAGCTTGTCACGCACAACTGGATGAAGGATTCAATTGAAATTCTATTGTTCACCGAGCAAATGTAGCAGAAGTAAATGGTGAGGATAAACAAGCTGGAGAACAGGAAATGTTGTGAATGCAGGTGAAGCTGTGGAAGAAGTTGAAGATGATGATGTAAAGGATGAGATCAAAGCAGCTGATGACAGTGATGCTGAAAAGACTAACTGTGATGGATATGATCAAGAGGAGATCAACAATGATGAGATGCCAAGTGATCCTGAGGAAACAGAATCTCCTAAGAGTTTTGATACAATTCCAAATGAATTTTTCAAATCATTTTTGCCACCCGATGTGTTTGAAAGTTTTGCAGGTTCGTTTAATGGAGAGGAAGTGTGTCATGGAAAGGTTTATTTTGGAGTTGATGAAGATTAGATTGAGACAAATGATGAAATTCCAGCTGTAAAGAATGAAGAAATGTGTGATACAGCCATGCCAGCTGAAGGTGTTCCAGCGATAGTTGATGAAGTGAGTAGTGAAGATGTTGAAGAAGAGTCCATTCATAATGCTTACATGGCGGGGAAGGTAACATTTTCTACACAAAAGATTAAATATGTTTGTGAGTCGTGTTTTGAAAAAGATTTTGTTATTGATTCATTAAAAACTGACTACAATAATGTGTTTCTTGATTATAAAAGTTTTAAAGAAGCTTATGACAAGCTTCAAACGTGTGAGAAAAACTTGTGGGTGAAGATCCTACAAGATGAGAAAACGATCTCTATGCTTAAACACACGGTTGAGGATAAACATATTGCTATTGATAGGCATATTGATGAGTAAGCGGAACTTAAAAAGGAACTTCAACTAATTAAAATTGAAACTGAATGAGTTGACACTAAACTGAAAAGTTATTCCGCCTCATCATATGTCCTTGATCATATTGTTCTAAAACCATCTGTTGATAACTCAAGGGACAAAAAGGATGATCATAAATATCATTTTGTACTACCTCCGATTTGGAGCTCTTATGCTCCAAAAGAACCAGAAGGGTTCTTCAAGGCGATGAACGTGGTGCATGGTTCACCACATATTGATATTTCATCATCTCTTTCATGTGATGGGCAACATATTAAGTCCTTCAACAGCTCTGAGTGTGAGAGCGATGTGGGTAAACAAGCTGCAGAACATGTGTTTTCTGAAGCAAAACCTGAAACACAAACAAGTGATAAAACTGGTAATCAAAAATTTAAATTTGCTAAAACTAGTTTACATCATAAAAGACATTGTATTGGGTTCAAAGCGGTTAAATCCAATGGAAGAGTCTGTAAAACTGAAACTGGTTTTCAAAAGATTGTTTTTGTTAAAGGTGAGACCTCTGAGGAAGAGAAAGAGGCCATCTTTAGATAACAATCTAATGATGAGTATTATAGACTTAAGACTGCGAGAGATCGGGAAGAGAATCCAGTACATCCTGTTAACAAGTTTCTTGATAGGAAGAAATGTTTTTGTTGTAATGAGGAAGGACATTTGTTCTACTCATGCCCAAAACGATTCTTTCGTTCCCAAGAGAAAATGCATGTGGTAACCAAGAAAACACATGTGAAAGTTCCATTTGTGAGACCTACATCTCCACCCATTAAGACTTAAAGACGGGGTGTGGAGAAGGAACTTTTAAAAAATGATTTTGAGGTCGGTGAGTCTTCAAAGGTTAAGAAAACAAATGATGGTTTTTATAAGAAAACAAGTTCTGCTAGACATAACTAGGTTGTTAAGGGTAAAATAAAAGATAAACCTATTAATTCAACCATTTAAAAAGTTGTTGAGTCTTATAAATCTGAGCCTTCTACTTCTAGTTCGTTTAAATCATGCTCATCAATTGAATTGTTGACTGATTGTGAGAATAAAAAATTTGATGATTGTTTCTATGATAAAATGAAACAACCCAAGACTAAGAAGGTTTGGGTTTCCTTGTTTTACTAATTGCATAACTTTTGTAAGGGATTCCAAGATCTAATGACTCACGTTGGATTATGGATAGCGGAGCCTCTTGACACATGACTGGAACTCTCCATTTACTGAAGAATGTTAAATCTATTCGGGAAGGATATGTGGGGTTTGCGGGAAATCGAGGAGGTCAGATTGTTGGTGAGGCTACTTTGTCAAATGGGAAGGTGATGTTTGAAAATGTGAACTACATCACTGAGTTGGAGAATAATCTGTTGAGTATTTCACAAATCTATGACAAAGGCTTTTCTACTCACTTTACCAGTCAAGAATGTTTGATTTTGAAGCTAGGATTCAAGATACCAGATGAATGGGTATTGATGAAAGCACCATAGGAGAACACTCTTTATGTTCTAAATATGGGTGTGGCATCAACAACTCAAGGCATTGTTCAGTACTTTGTCACTGAGGCATCAGAAAAGGAATCTGTGTTAAGGCATCGACGGGTGGGTAACATCAACGTTCGTAAGATGAACTATCTTGTTCACAACCAACTTGTTGAAGGAGTAAACATCAAAGGGTTTCATTTGAGTACAAATTGCTTGAGTTGTAGGAAGGGAAAACAAAAGAAGAAGTCTCACCCGACGAAATATCTCAATTCAATCAGCTTACCTTCGAGAGAGTCCACATGAATTTGTCTGGTCCCGTGAATGTCAAAAGCATCACCGGGGAACTTTATTGTTTGGTGGTCACTGATGATTACTCACGCTTCTCGTGGGTGATGTTTCTTGAGTCAAAATATTAGACCTTCGACAACTTAATGATCTTATTCAAGAAACTCGAGACGTTATATAAACTGCCAATATGCAGAATCAGAAGCGACAACGGTACCGAGTTCAGGAACAACCGAATGCTTCAATACTATGATGAGCGTGGCGTTCTGCATGAATTTAGTGCTCCGTATACACCACAACAGAATGGAGTTGCTGAACGAAAGAATAGGACTTTGATTGAGACAGCTAGGGCTATGTTGGCTGATTCTAAACTACCAGTTAGTTTTTGGTCAGAAGCGGTTGCCCTGGCTTGTTATACTCTCAACCGCGTTCTAACGGTACAACAAAACTTGTTTCGAGTTGCTTAATCGACGAAGCTGAACTTGAAGTGGCTTGAGCCGTTTGGATCACAATGTACCATTCTTGATCCTAATGGTAAATTTGGTGCTAAGTCTATGGAGGGATTCTTTGTTGGTTATGCTAGTCCATTACGACGAGTATTCTTACCTAGCATTAACCGGATTGTGCAAGTACAACATGTTGACTGTCAACGTTATGCTACTCCAATTCAATGAAAGGCTGATTTGTGGATGTTTGATTATGACAGCTTGTGGAGTTGTTTCTCATTTCCTGAAGAGGAAATCACTGATGAAATGGCCACACTGTCATTCAACAACATTTGGGTGAAGGAATTAGTGAAGACATTACAACACAAGAAGTTCCAATTTTTACTGATGACCCGACACCAGATGTTGATGACCTTTTTGAAGATACACCCGCTACACCATCCTTTGACGATGATGTGATCGAATCCTTGGTTCAACCAACACCTGTTTCTGATGAAGTGGTTGGAGAAGAGAATGTCAATAATCTTCTAACTTATGTGGTGGTTCCTGTTGAAGTTACTCCTTGAACATTATCATATCACCTGGTAGAGAACATTATTGGTGAACTTAATACTGGTGTACAAACTCGAAGTTAAATCGACCAGAGCCTTCGTTGTTATTATTCACAAGTTACGCCTCTTCAAAATTGGTTCTCATTCAAATGTTTTATCTCACAAATCGAACCGAAGACCTATAAACAAGCGTTGACGGAAGAAAGTTGGGTCAATGAAATGTAGGAAGAGTGTTACAATTTGAAAAACTTGGTGTATGGAAAATTTTTGATCGACCTGATGACAAACAGACAAAAGGTGTATGAAAACCAAGTGGGTTTTCAAGTGTAAAAGGGACGAAAATGGAATCACTGTCAGAAACAAAGCTCAATTGGTGGTTCTTGGATTTAATCAAAGGGAAGGAATCAACTACAATGAAGTTTATGCTCCTGTACCTAGACTTGAAGCAATCAGAATTTTCCTGGCTTTTTCATGTTGGAAAGGATTCAAGGTTTATCATTTAGATGTGAAGTCTGCTTTCCTTATCGGAAAATTGGTGAAAAAGTCTATGTGGAACAACCACCGGGGTTTGTCGATCCAATCCACAAAGACAAGGTGTATTTTCTCGACAAAGCCCTTTACGAATTACATCAAGCCCCGAGAGCTTGGTATGAAAAATTTTCTCAACGTATGTTTGACAATAGCTTTGTTTGTGGCACCGTCGATTGTACAGTCTTCACGAAGGAAGTAGATGGTCATTTGCTGATAGTCTAGGTCTATGTTGACGATATCTTTTTTGGGTCGACAAACGATGTTCTGTGCAAGGAATTCGAGGAAGTTATGAAATCGAATATTGAGATGAGTGCAATGGGAGAATTGAAATTTTTCTTGGAATTACAAGTTGAACAGATGTCGGATGGTATATTTATTCACTAGAGAAAGTATGTCAAAGATATCCTCGAAAAGTTCAATATGGCTGACTCAATGCTAATCTGCACTCCTATTCCTCTTAATCATGGAATCGGTCCTGATCCCACCGGGGAGAAGGTTTACGAGACACTTTACTGTTCTATGATTGGCTCTCTTATGTACCTCATTGAATCAAGGCCATACATCATGTATCCTACTTGTTTGTGCGCCCGATATCAATCCAATCCAAAAGTCTCTCACTTGACGTTAGTGAAGTGGGTACTTCGGTATCTAAAGGGATATCCAGGGGTCAGGCCATACATCACCCTAAATCTAAACATATAGACATATGGTATCACTTCATCCGTGATTGCTACGAGAAAAAGTTGATCACCGTAGACAAAATTCACACCGACGAACAAAAAGCTGATCTTTTTACTAAAGCTTTCGATAAAAAAGATTTTCGTATTTGTTGGGGTTAATGGTATTAAGAACATGGGAGTTGGGAATGAAAGTGACCCCGAGGTTATGGATTCCGACCTTGAATAGCCATTCATCAAGGTCATGTTTCTTTGTAAATATATTTTTTTTAAAATAATTTTTGATTTTAGGGGGGAGAAATGGTTTGGGAAAATACAAAAACATATATAAATCTTAAAATAAAAAATTGAAAAAGTATAAAATACAGAAACAATAATGCTCCTCAAAATGAGTTTTAAAGCAAAATAGGGAAATGATAGTACATTGATTTTCTTGTTCCAAGTACTAGAAATACTAAGTATAAAAGTGTATAGCTTAATGTTTGGTGCATTGGTAGGCTTTTTAACAAAAAAGTAAGGGAATAAGTGATATAAACCTAACTTGATAAATTAAAAGATGGGTTAGAATTCTAGCAAAAAGTCTTGGTAATGAAGGCAGAAATATAATAGCCTGTCATACTCAAGCCTTATGTTTCAGTAGATCACCAAAAATATAGTATTATTAAAAGTGTTTTAAGCATCTAGTACATAATCTACACTTCAACGGTGTATGGTTTTATGGCCTTAAATCATGTATTGACGGGATGCTTTAGATTTCTGGAACCATTGGGTTTTTATTCGGTTTATCATCTGGGTATTCATTTCGGTGAATATTTAAAAATGTGCTCAAAGAGCGAACCCTGAAAAGTCATTAAACTTGATCACTTTTTACTTTGTACAACTTACACTACTGACTTTATCAAACACGCTGTTAGTCATACAATCTTCCTCCCTTGCGCACGTCTTAATACCAATAAGAAAAGGACCCCAGGGGATGCAATGTCCGCAAGCCGACAGATGAAAGAGTGCATACTTATACATGTTAAAGGAAACTTTGGGTATTGCTTGATAATGGGGGTATGCCTTGTTGTGGAAAATTATTGCTAAGATTGCCAAATAAAAAGTTTAAAAATCTTTGATCTGCTGGTTCTAAGGTTTAAGTCAAGTTGGGGTGACATGGTAAAAATCAATTATGCCTGAATCAGGATTAGAATATGATCATGTTCTGATATTGTGTGCTTAATTAAACCTTAATGTATCATTGATATCTCTGAATCAAGTGGACAACAATACCAATGACTGACTTAACATCAGATATAATAAAGCTGAAAACCGTGATGGAAGAACGGATAGATCAATATGATTGCTTGCTCAACTCACAAAAATATGTTATTATTGTTCTGTTTGAAAATAGTTTTATTTTGAAAACTTTTGTTTTGATTACTACTTTCGTTTATAAACCAAAAAGGTTTTACATTTCTGTATTATTTTAGACTTTGGTGACTGGTTAATCGGGTTTGGATATCCGAGAATCTGAATTGAGTGGTTGTTTTTGTCAAAATGTTCAAATTTGTGATTTAAACTTCAAGTGGATTCATCAAGGTCATTAATTTGGACTTTTTTGGGTTCGAAAGTGTGAAATTTGTCGTATCTAAACGTTTCTTTAAGCATTTAACGTATAAGTATTCTACTTATATGACGTATAAGTCCAATACTTATATGGGCGTATAAGTGTATTGTATATATATATGGGATCTATACGCTTAATATTTCATTATCTGCTAATACGTTATTCTAAGACATATACGACGTGAACATTGTTTGTGATCTTTTGCTGTATATCTTGTTTAATACTCTGTTTGTTTAAGATTGTTGATTCTTGTGGTTGATTTGCTCACCACTTGAATTATTGAAGGTAAAATATTGAGTTTTATTTGTTGGATTTGTTTGGTTTAGAGTCGATGAACAGTGCCAGACCTATTTGAACATAATTGGACTTGTTTTTGGACTTTGGACATAGAATTTTTTATATAAAAATGACATCGGTGTTTAATCGAACATTAAAGTCCATGTTTGATTGTATACTGTTGTCTGTTTTGTCTAAATTCAATTTGACCTTGGTTTGTGATGTGTGCTGCGCGTGGCATAAAATATGATAAGGATGGATGGAATGATTTGCTTTTGCACAAGATCGTGTTTTAAATTTATAAAAGTGATTTCTACAAAGACTAAACACACACAAAATAGGCAAGTGTACCTATCGTATATGTAGAATAGTATTGATAAGAACCAAGTATCGATCGGTGGACACAAATGTTTCTAATAATGAATCGTTGTTTTACTTTAATCAGAGGTTTTAATCATTTTGGGATTAATTTTTGAACTTTTTATAAAATATAAATACTTATATATAATATATAGGTGACCAAGACAAGAAATTCTAAACGAGTTGTTCAATTATGCGAAGGTTACCATCTAAGATCAAGAATCCACTCCATTTTAGCATTGATAATTAATATGTAGACATGTGATAAACTTGCCGTAGCAATATATGATAGATAGCTCCTTAAACCTTAAGTGAGCATCTTTGGCACTAAGGAGATGGTATGCGCATTTTAAAGTCCACCATTTCCTAATGTCATACCATCTCAATGATGTCAATTTAAGTTGGCTTGTAGTTTCGTAAAGTAGAAAGATTAGGATTGACTTCAATTTCTCGAATACCAATTCTAACAACTTCGGGTGGTTGTAGTTCATCACACAACCTCCCCTTGGTTGATTTATGTAGGTTATAATTACACATTCCGTTAACATATGGTTTCTTTAACTAATTTGATATCCTAAGCAAAGCCATTTTCGGATTACCAAGGTTTAGAAAAATACACCATAACTTATATCTCATCATTTCTAAGTACAATATAAGGATCCATGTTTCGATAATGTATCAAAGTATTTCTATCTTTCGAGAACATGAATCGATCATGAACAATTGCCAATGAGATTGACAACCACCAACTTTGAATTAGTGATTTAAGATGGTGAAACATTTCTCATCAAAAGATAATTGTAATATAACCATGTACTTTACTAGACTACATCACATGTATTGATTAATTTTCAAGTAAAACAAAGCTTCTTCATAGATTTTGGATGGTAAAAAGAGTTTAGCTCATAATGAGCATAATGATGAACGTTAAGATGATTGATAAAAACAAATACATAATTAAACTTGGAACAATCTAACCAAATGTAGATGAATCTTTCTTCTTAATGATGGTAATGATGGTTGATGATGATGATGATTAGTGGTGATGACCTCCAAACCTTCAAACTCTTCACTAGATCTTCAAAGTGAGTGTTAGTGTGTGTTTTTATAAGTGAAAACCGAAGAGAATTCTTTTCAGGGCACACCAAATGAGTGCAACATGAGCCACTATTTATAGGCAATCTGGATGGTGAGGAACGGCCCCGTGCTTGAGGAGCACGCCCCCGTGCATTTTTATGACATGTGCCAGATTTGATTTGTCTTTTTCGTGAGCTGGCAACGGCCCTGTGGTTGGTAGGCACGACCCCGTGTTTTTTAGTGACATGTGCTAAATTCTTCTTTGTCTTTTCTGTACTCTCGTCCACGGCTCCGTGCATGATGAGCACGGCCCCGTGCTTTTGCTTCCAGATTTTGTCTTTTCTTATTTTAAAAGCATGGGGGCGTGTTTCTTTGTTTTCTTGTGTTTTCTTCTGTTTTTCTTCGTCTTTTTGCTTGTTTATTTGTTTGGGGCTTGGTTTCACCTGAAATTATGTTTTATTATGATAAGTAATCTTTTATGCTATGCTATTAGATAGAAATTGCAGTTTTTAGAGATTATTTGATGCCGAAAAGATATATATTTCTATGTACATCAAACATCCCCATACTTGAACATTGCTTGTCCTCAAGCAATCTTCTTATAAATATCCTCTAAAAACAACAAATTTAGATTATAGCTATTCCTTAAGTGAGCTCCAAGAAGATGAAACAAAATAACCAATCTTTATGTTAGTGAAAAAAATAAGAGAGAACTTTTGTTTATATGAGCTTACGTTTATGCAAAATGTCACGTTCTCGCAATGTTCACTCACACTCAATTTTATATTTGATCATACCTGTGATGTATGTATGTGAACACTCTTTAGCCAAAATGCAACCTGTGATAAATAAGCTTGTAACAAGTTCAAATCTCCACCTTTTGAAGGGTTGTATAGATCAGAAGGTAAACAGGGTTTTGGTTTAGTGTGAGTAGGGATTGGTATTTTGTGGCGGTTTAAGGGTTAATGGTATATACAACTTCCGCTGTTTGTTGGGAGTTTTGAGATGTCTTCAATGGTTAGCTCCTTTTTTTCGAGAGAGTTTTTATATATATATATATATACCTAATGACTCTTTTAAGGTCAGATAGTCAAGACCAGTTTTATCGAGGATGTGGATCAATTCTTTCTTAATCCTGTTCTGAATATAACTTCCAACTCTAATGGATCATTCGGCTTTGAGCCTAATAGCCCCCACCCTCATTAGTTCGGTATATTCACGCGGAGACTGAGTTTGACTTTTTCTACATCTTCCTTCGTGGGACCAGTTTCCGCAACCTAAGCATCGTTCATATCTTTTTGCTCTTCTCTTCATTGCGTTTTTGGAGATTCCATAGAATGGTGGCCTTTGTTCGTTTTGGCGCCACTTTTTCCTCACCTCATTGCTAAAGAGAAAGATTCTCTCCCTAAGTTCTGGAGGCAACCTAGGTTTTGTGAAGTGTATGCAGCGAAGGAAATTGAAATCGAAAGAATGCATTTCCAGTTCTTTAGGGTCTGCCGGTAAAACACCAGTGTTGTATTTTACCGGTGAAAATGGATAAAGTGATCGGGTTTTTTGGGTTTTGTAATTTAATAATGGGTTTGATGGAATTGTGTAAATATTACCTTCTTCCTTATACAACGCTTCGTGCGGTCTTGAAATGATTAATTGCGAAAAGTTCTAAATCACACGAAACATATGACTCACTCAAAGCTTCCGAAAAAATTATTTATATGGCATGAGGTTTTATCTCACAGTAACGGCGGAATTTGGGTATTAACGCCATATTTTGCATAAACTTATTCTCAATATTACAAAACTTCTTCTTACTTTTTCACTTTTATGTAATGATTGGTTATTTGCAAAATTTTTCTTGGTTTTCTCTTTAGTTTTTACAGTAATCTTTGTTTGCTGCAAAAATATTTGTTTTAAAGAATTTTTATAATTAGTTGGACAAACAATTGGTCAAGTAATTCCCCCCCCCCCCCCAACACTTGAATCTCACATTGTCCTCAATGTGATAAGATTCGTGAAAATATAAAAATTCTAATTGAGTATTATGGGTTAAAATGGAGAGTTACTTCCCTACGGGTTAATGAAATTTCGATAGAGCGTCCCCTGTTTTTCGTCCGTTTTCTTGTTTTTGTACCTGTATAATATAAAACTGCAAACAATCACAAACAACCAAGCATAAACTGCTGAAAATTAGGTATGGAATCATCCATCCCTTGACCTATCGGGCTAAATTAATACCTAGCATAATGTCTTTGGCACCCACGGCCATAAAAATATCCAAACCAACATAAAAACAAACAAATAAGTACGACGAAAGTAAATTGTTCAAAACACACATCATAAGTTCATAAAATACCCAAGCCCGTGCCTGACCTACCAGTGCCGCCAGACATCAGTTACCCGTGTCCGGGTCAAATGGTACCCACTGCCTGTCCATGCGATAGCCCAAACGATCAATCTCTCGCCTCGTCTCTGCATATTCGGCTGCTCGCTGTGCATCCGAGGCAGCCATCTGCTCTGTAATCTTGTTAAATGAGGCGGTAGTGTTAGCTGAGAATTGATCAATAAGTCCAAATATAACCTCGAAAGAGTATCGGCTATCGTGTGACGAACTCGGGCCGGCCCTGGATGTAGATGGGCCTCCTCTCTAATGATAGGTTTGGCGGCGTTGTTGTCTGGGTGGTGACTGTCGTCTCTCATGCACATCCTGTATCATCATCTCTGCCGGGTCTTCTGGGTCCCAAACCTCCACACACCCGGGCTGATTTGCTGAACCATCTGCATGCTTTCACAGTAATCAAGGTTGAGAGCGATCGTGTCTGGGATCGGAGTTCCTTCTGTGTCTGCACCATAGGCCCTGTGGAGGTTGTAGATCCAGGGACCACCGAAGATCGGGGAATTCCCTCGGGCAGTAGCATTTGACATGAAAAGTTTGCAAAATAGCATAGTGATATTGCATGGTATTTCGTTTTTCATGCAGTACAATGCCCAGAGATCCTTCAGGTTAACAACCCCCTCACTCTGTCCTCGAGCCGTGACGGTATGACTCAACAAACGGTGGATGTACCTCATCAGCGGGTCACGCAGTGCTGTGCTTTTAGAGACGCTTGGCCTATACGTTGTTGTTCCATAACTCAACTGTTCCCAAGCTTCTTCCCTAATGACACCTGCTTCAGCTTCATCATCATGACATTCATCTATGAAAGTTGTTTTAGCCTCAAACCAGATATCTGTATCAGTTTCCTCGACCGTATAAATACCCAAATCAATTCCCAGTTGAGTAACATAAGTTGTATGCCAAACACCCCCACATCGGAACTCAATTGCCTTGGTATCCCACATGTCAAACTTTTTCTTCTTCATGTTGAATGAGGCTAGGAACTCTTTTGTAAATTCTGTCACTGAATCCCCTGTCTGGTTAAAAACCCGTCTCCAAGGTCCCTTTACATTATTTTGATAGCGGTCCCATTGGTTTACGTGTCTTAGGGTGTATTCACATGCACGGAAGTGGGCTTCTGGATATCTGTTGTTGAGATACGTTAATTTTTCGTTTGACGATCGGTCCTTTGTCTTGCGGTTTCCGAAGACTAGGCATGCATGAACTTCATCTCCATACTCGGCCATCTGCAATTTATACTCAAATTAGTCAAAACTCATGAAAAATTTTCAATTTGCTGAAACAGAGAGCAAAGCACAACGACGTGCTTTCAAAAGCACGATACCGTGCTGCTTCTTTTGGTTCAGTTCCTTTGATGTTTGACTTTTGGTTGACCACGACTCGTGTTTTTAATATCAATTTCTAACTTACCCAGACTCGAACCACGTCTCTAACCGATTATATCAATTGGGTTTAAAGATGGGTCGGGTATTTATTCTAACACCCAAAAACCGAATTGTTTCTTTCAATTAATCCTTAACCATCAAACATTCAACAATCTATTCATCATATGCAAGCAAATTAACCCATACCCTTTTCGGATTTTGACCCGATTTGGTCGATTTGAGTGATTTTAGGGTTAAACTAAACCTAAAATGATGAATTTGGACAATACAATTGTTAGATTAACATACCTTAGGTTTAGAATCGAGGATTTGATGAAGAAATTCGCAAAATGTTTGAAGGTCGGTGGTTTTCGGTTCAGAATGCAGTGGTATTAGAGTTATTTTATTAAGTTTAAAACTCGTAACTGTTCTGGGACCAAAAACACGGCCCCGTGCTTTTGGAGCACGGTACCGTGCTGCTTAGTGCAAACAATACTGTTTTGTTTATTTTGTTTATTTGTCGAGCTGGTTTGTTTTCAATTGAGTTTTTATTTTTCTGGTTATTTTAACATGGTAATTAAACATCCTAGATTTCATTAAAAACATAAAATTAAAGACATAATTAAATATAGATGAAATGAAAAGTACAACAACAATTCTCGGGTCATAACACTTAGTACTAGCGGAAATGACTTAAACACGAAACGAAGTCAGAACTTCAACGGCCACCACCCCCGAATAAGTCCTGGATGTGTGGTGGTGCTCGTTTGGCTTCCAAAAGTTCGTCAAGCTTCTTGTTGAGTGTGACGATTTCTCGGTTGAGAAAGTTAAGTTTGGAAGTCACATCATTGTGGTGGCCATCCACAACATGGAAGTTCTCGAACCTAAGCAGGTCGACTTTGTTAATTAACTCGACTACTCGAGCCTCGGTTTGCATGTTGCTCTCAACTTGATCTCTTACGATGCATTGGAGTCTCATGATTTCTTCCTCAAGGAAGGAAGATTCATGTTGTTTCCCCTTTTTCACTAGCCTCCATTCAACTCGTTTTCCTTCCATTTAGGTAGTTTGTGTTTGGTGTGAACGGAATAGTGAATTTATGCATGCATTATATAGAGACTGGAAAGTTGAACACGGCCCCGTGCTTTTAAAAGCACGGCCCCGTGCTGCTAGAGGAATAAATGTTTCTGAGTCAGAGAATTGTACGGAGTCAGCGCGTATCATGCTGAAGATTCTGGGGTGACCACGGCACCGTGTTTAGGAAAGCACGGCCCGTGCTTTTTGTCACAGTGAATTTCCTTTTAACTTTCAACATGATTCACGGTCCGGAATTTTTAGAATGACGTTTATTGTGATAATTTGGAAGTTTGGTCATCTAAAAATTACTTTTCATTAAATAAAGATCCTAGAACAATTATGGGATAAGCCCGGGTTTCCTAAGAAAAGAAAATAATCGAGTTAAGCCCGAAGTCCTAACACATAAAAACAGAAAGTTAAGTTTCCTAGAGTTCCCCGAAAGGCTCTCCTCCTCCAAGTGGTCCTGGTGGTGGAAAATACATGAAACCGAGAACTTGAAACTGAAGTTGCTCGTTGATGTCTCGGAGTTTCATTTTCATGTTTTCCACTGATTCGGTGAGTTGCACGAGACGCATCTCTGCAAGGAGATTCATTTCGGTGAGTTCTTTCACGAGTTCTTGAAGTTTCAAGAGAAGCTCGGTTTTGGAAACATGGCGGGCATCGTTTCTCGGATGTCGGGAAACGGGGATTGCTTCACTCATCTCAGTCGGCATGCTGAATTTTCAGAGGTTTTTGGTTTTGGTTTTGGTTTGTGCAAGGAATGCAATGACACAAGGTGCCTTTTATAACCAAACAGGAAACCGAGCATGGTACCATGCTTTTGGAAGCACGCCCCCGTGTTTTTACTCTGACAATTCTGTTATAAACCAGTCTGACTGAGATTTTTGCAGCGTAGATGCCGGCTCGCATTTTTAGGCACGGGACCGTGCTTTTGAAAGCACGCCCCCGTGTTTTTTTTTGGTAATAGGAAAACAAATATTTACAGGGCCTAGTTTTGTGAAGGTCTGGTCCAGACCTTGTTTTCTTAATTTCTCAATTAAAAAGTTTGGAGGGTTAATACCTCCAACACTTCTTTAAGTGGACCGTCGATGTATGGTTTTAATCGATGTCCATTTACTTTGAACTTCTGACCGTTTGAATTTGAAATTTCGATTGTCCCGTAGTCAAAAACTCATTCAACTATGTATGGACCTATCAACCGGGGTTTCAGTTTTCCTGGGAAAAGACGTAAACAAGCGTTGTATTAACAGTACATGGTCGCCAGTTTGAAATTTTTTGTTTCCTTTTAAATGAGCGTCGTGTATCTGCTTAGTCTTTTCCTTGTAGGACCAGGAATTTTCATAGGCCAGTGTTCTCAGTTCCTCGAGCTCACGAATTTGATCTTCCCGGTTTGCTCCGGCTGACGAAAGATCAAAATTCATTGCTGTGAGGGCCCAATAGGCTTTGTGTATTAATTCTACTAGTAGATGACATGCCTTCCCGTAAACGAGCTTGAAGGGTGTCGTTCCTATGGGAGTTTTGTAGGCCGTCCTAAGGGCCCACAATGCGTCATCTAACTTTTCTGCCCAATTTTTACGATTCATCCCCACACTTCTTTCCAAAATTCTCTTAATTCCTCGATTCGAGACCTCTACCTGCCCACTGGTCTGAGGGTGATATGGTGTTGCCAGTCGGTGATGGACCCCATACCATGCTAAGACCTTGTTCATCAGGGAGTTACAAAAGTGGGTACCTCTGTCGCTGATTAGAGCTTTCGGAGTACCGAATCTTGAAAATAACTTTTTCAGAAATCTTATAACTACTCGAGCATCATTGGTGGGAAGAGCTTGTGCTTCTACATATTTAGACACGTAGTCGACTGCTACAAGTATGTATTTATTTCCGAATGAGTTAGGAAATGGCCCCATGAAATCTATTCCCCATACATCAAAGATTTCACAAATTTGAATGCCCTTTTGAGCCATCTCGTTTTTTGATGAGATGTTCCCAGCTCTTTGACAAGCATCGCATGCTTGGATCAAAGTATGTGTATCTTTGTATATAGTGGGCCAGAAAAATCCTGCATCAAACACTTTCCTGACCGTGGTGGCGGTACCATGGTGTCCACCTGTTGATCTTTCATGGCAGCGTGTGAGAATGTCTAAGGCTTCCTTGCCTGCTACGCACCTACGAATGACTTGATCAGCACCTATTCTAAATACGTATGGATCCTCCCAGAAGTAAAACTTAAGATCGGAGAAGAATTTCCTCCGCTGTTGGTGGCTAAGCCCTTTTCTAAAGATCCCACTAGCTAAGTAGTTTGCGACATCGGCATACCAAGGACTTTCGTCCTTTTCTTCTATAATCCTTGAATGTGCATGAGGATTTCATGTGGAAAATTATCATTGATAATTTCTTCATGAAGTTCCTCGGGAGTTGGACATTCTAAACGCGACAGATGGTCTGCGACTACATTTTCTGCTCCCTTCTTGTCCTTAACTTCGATGTCAAATTCTTGGAGTAGTAGGATCCATCGGATGAGTCTGGGTTTGGAATCTTGTTTGTTGAATAGGTAACGTATTGCGGCATGATCTGTATAAACTATGGTTTTGGAAAGAACTAGGTATGATCTAAATTTTTCAAAGGCAAATACTACTGCTAGTAACTCGTTTTCTGTTGTAGTGTAATTCTAATGTGCATCGTTAAGAGTTTTACTGGCATAGTAAATCGGGTGAAAGTGCTTTTCTTTGCGTTTTCCGAGTACGGCTCCAACTGCAAAGTCACTTGCATCGCACATGATCTCGAATGGAAGGGTCCAATCGGGTGTGGTCATGATTGGTGCATTGACAAGTTTGTCTTTTAACGTATTGAATGATTCAATACATTCTTCAGAGAAGACGAATGGTGCGTCTTTCTCTAGAATTTTAGTCATAGGTCTAGCAATTTTGGAGAAGTCTTTTATGAAGCGGCGGTAGAAACCTGCGTGAACTAGAAAACTTCTAATGGCTTTGACTGAAGTTGGTGGCGGAAGTTTGGATATGGTTTCTATTTTGGCCCTATCAACTTCTAGTCCGTCTTGAGAAATCTTGTGACCAAGAACAATGCCTTCTTTTACCATAAAGTGGCATTTTTCCCAGTTGAGCACTAGATTTACTTCTTCACACCTAGCTAACATTTTGTCTAGGTTTTTCAGGCAATGATCGAAGGAGTATCCAAAGACTGAGAAATCGTCCATGAAGACTTCCATATAGTTTTCGATCATTTCATGAAAGATGGCCACCATGCAACGCTGGAAGGTGGCTGGAGCATTACATAGTCCAAATGGCATTCTTCGGTAGGCGAAGGTTCCGTATGGACATGTAAAAGTGGTTTTCTCCTGATCTTCAGGAGCGATGGGAATCTGAAAGTATCCGGAAAATCCATCAAGAAAACAGTAGAACATTTTTCCAGATAATCGTTCGAGCATTTGGTCTATGAAAGGATGTGGAAAATGATCTTTTCTTGTGGCATCATTAAGCTTCCGGTAGTCAATGCAAACTCGCCAGCCTGTGATGGTTCTCATTGGTATTAGTTCGTTCTTTTCGTTCATTACGACCGTCATTCCTCCCTTCTTGGGTACTACTTGAACGGGACTAACCCAAGGTGAATCCGAGATCGGGTAGATTAATCCAGCATCAAGCAGTTTGATTACTTCCTTCTTCACCACATCTTGCATGTTTGGATTGAGACGTCTTTGATGTTGGACCACGGGTTTGTATTCTTCTTCCATATGGATTTTGTGAGTACAGAAAGAAGGACTGATGCCCTTGATATCCATGATCTTCCATGCGATGGCCTTCTTATGGTTTTTAAGAACCTTAAGAAGTTCGTCTTTCTCTTCTATAGAAAGGTGAGATGAAATAATTACTGGGAGTTGAGAATCTTTTTCTAGAAAGGCGTATTTCGAGATGTTTTGGTAGTTCTTTTAATTCTAAGGCTGGTGGTTCTTCGATTGATGGTTTTGATTTTTCATTGTTTTCAATGATTTCGTATATCATTTCTGATTCTTCGTGGTATTATTGTTGAGATTTTCGTTCTCTAAAATGGGTTTGTTGAGTGTTATGTCTAAGACTTGTGTTTCTAAGGGAGTGTTGATGGAGGAATCTCGCATATAGCAACTGACGATGGAGTTTATGATGTCAACACAGTATAAGGTGTCATCGTGCTGTTGCGGATATTGCATAGATTTTCCTATGTCAAAAGTGATTGCCTCTTCATTGACCCTGAGAGTGAGTTTACCGGTGCAAACATCAATGATAGACTTTGCGGTGGCTAAAAAGGGTCTTCCTAAAATTATAGGTACACTTTTGTCTTCCTCTATGTCTAGAATCACAAAATCTACTGGGAAAATAAACTTATCAATTTTGGCAAGCATGTTTTCAACAATGCCCCGAGGATATTTAATGGATCGGTCAGCTAACTGAATGCTCATGCGGGTGGGCTTTGGTTCTCCTATCCCTAGTTTTGCAAATACCGCATAAGGCATTAAATTAATACTAGCTCCTAGGTCAGCCAGGGCATTGCTAACAGATAAATTTCCTATGAGATAAGGGATAATAAAGCTCCCTGGATCGGTCATCTTTGTTGGTAGCTTTCTTTGGAGGACGGCTGAACATTCTTCACTCAGGGTGACATGCGAGAGCTCCTCCAGTTTCCTTTTGTTTGTTAGCACTTCTTTGAGAAACTTGGCATATTTTGGCATTTTAGCAATAGCTTCGACAAAATGGATGTTGATATTGAGTTGTTTAAAGAGTTCTAGAAACTTCCCATACTGGGCTTCCAATCACTCCTGCTTCAGTCTTCCAGGGTATGGAATAGGCGGAACATAGGTTCGGACTGGCTCCTTAGGCTGTACTGTGCTTGTTGGGGTCAGTCTTTCTTACGTTTCATTAGGATACTTTTTCTCCATAACTGGTTCTGAAGTTGGTGAGACAACAGTGGTTGTACCGCTCCTTAGTGTAACGGCGTTAGCTGTTGCATTCGGGTTGGTGATTGTGTTGCTTGGAAGAGTGCCAGGTGGTCTTTCGGATAATTGTCGGGAAATTTGTCCGATTTGGGTTTCTAGGTTCTGAAGTGATGCTTGTTGACTTTTGAGATCAGCTCTTGATTCGGCTTTCTTTTCTGCTTCATTTGTTTTGGTCATTAGTTGGATTAACATTTCTTCGATCTTAGAGTAGCTTGGGTTTTGATGGCTACTAGAACTCTGATCTTGAAATTGAGGTTTAGGCTGGAAGGGTTGATTCATTGGTCTTTTTTCGAATCCGGGTAAAGGTTGAGTGTTACCTCCGTCTTTCCAGCTGAAATTCGGGTGGTTTCTCCATCCTGGATTGTAGTTATTGCTGAAAGCGTTGTTCTATTGAGAGATGAAATCGACTTCTTCCATGGCCATAATGACTTGTTTACAGTCACTTGTCTTATGATTTCCTCCACAAGTGCCACAGGTGAGTCTGGTTTTTGATAGTTCTGCTTGAAGTTGTTCGAATTTTTTAGAAAGAGCTTCAAGCTGTGCTGTGACAAGCGTGTTGGAATCAACGTGGTGTATTCCTTTATGGGTAGGTGTGGATCTTGGTGGGTTGTAAGCGAAACTTTTCTTTGCGGCTTTCTCCAGGACTTCAAATGCTTCGTTAGGTGATTTGGATCCCAGGTCTCCACCAGCGATCTGGTCGATGGCCTGTTGTAAGGCCCCGTCACCGGTAACCCTACTTTCGTGTTGGATTTACTCATAAACACAGTTCTAAATATCAGAGTTAATTAAAAACTTTACGCGGAATATAAAACTTTCATAAAACATTACATATCAATTCATAATCATGTCTTAAAACATTCCTCTTGTCTTTCATTTTCAAAACATAACTTATAAAACATATCAGATCTTCAGATGCCAGGCTTTAGTCTTCTGCCATGTGTCCTCCACTCAAGCCAGCTGTCTCATCCTACTCACCTGCGTGCATACTAAAAGTCAGCTACGCTGAGTGAGTTCTAGTTAATCATACAATACCATACAATACCTTATTACATACATACGTACTTAACCTCATAACTTTCTTTCATACACACATAAGTACTCATACCTTCATTCTTACTTACATACTTTCTTTCTTACTTACATACTTTCTTTACATTCATAATCATACGTTTTAAAGAGCCTTTCGCCCTATAACCTCACAGATATTATAAGGGTCTGGTCCCTAACATCACAGATATTATAAGGGTCTGGTCCCTAACATCACAGATATTGTAAGGGTCTGGTCCCTAACATCACAGATATTATAAGGGTCTGGTCCCTAACATCACAGATATTATAAGGGTCTGGTCCCTAACATCACAGATATTATAAGGGTCTGGTCCCTTGTTTTCGAATATTAGTAGGGTTCGATTCCCTCTTCGTTACCATACAACCATACATCATACCTCGAGTATTATTAGGGCTCGGTACCCTTTTCGTAACCATACAACCATACAACTGTCATTTCCTTCTTTTATTAGCTTTATTACGTTCATACACATAAACGTACATATCATACTTACCATATTTATAACGTTACAACCTGACAGTACGTGCAATATCCGAAGATCGTTCACGTACCATCAAGCAATCATTCATACATATCACATATATCACATATGGCATACACTTATCACTTAGGATAAATGTATTAACAACACATCAAGTATGCACACAGCCCCGAAAACATAACAAGGAATGGGGCTAGAAACTCACCTGGATCCTGTTACGCTCGCCGTTGATCGTAATTCCTTTCTTTAACTGGGCTCGGCTAACTGTATAATATTTACACATATCAATTAACTACTACTACTCGTTTTGTATTTCTATCTATATATGACCCACAACGAACGGGGGTCCGGGGGGCAGCGCCCCTGGCAGCGGGGTTCTAGGGGCGGCAGCCCCTAGCGGGGTCCAAGGGGCAGAGCCCCTGGCTGGGGTTAAGCTGCCAGGTCAGCTTGGAAAAATTTTATTTTCGATAACTGCCTTAACACATTTTCCATTAGGTTTTTAATTTATTTTCTAAACGAACTTCACTTCAGGCGAAGTTAAACCTCGGGCGAACTTGGCTTCAGGCGAAGTTAAACCTTAGGCGAACTTGGCTTCAGGCGAAGTTAAACCTTAGGCGAACTTGGCTTCAGGCGAAGTTAAACCTTAGGCGAACTTGGCCGTAGGCGAACTTGGCTTCAGGCGAAGTTAAACCTTAGGCGAACTTGGCCGTAGGCGAAGTTATCCTTAGGCGAACTTGGCTTCAGGCGAAGTTAAACCTTAGGCGAAGTTACGCTTGAAGGCGAATTTACGCTTGAAGGCGAAGTTCATCAGGCGAACTTAATCTTGCAGGCGAAGTTATTGCGCTGCAGATCTGTTTGCCCATAAATCCTTCGTTTCTTAGCCAAATAACTCGATTTTGGTACCCACGGAATCGTATGATCGGCGCCTACAAATCCCAACCATCAAATCGGCCTAAAATCGACGTTTTAGGGGTCCGATTTGGGCAGTTTGGGTTTCGGGTCCGGTTAACCCATCCAATCCTAACCATTTTCAGTAATATTAGCTTTGGTGGATTTGTTCTTACCTTACCAACTCAGATCTATCAACAAAATCTCGGGTCTCGGCTTCGAATCTTGATCGGTTAGAATGTGTGTGTTTTGAGTGTGTGAAGAAAGAAGGTGGAAATGAAAGATTGGGTTTGGGATGGGATATTTATATCCCTCTAAGCCCACGGACCCGAGGCCCATTCTCATTTAACCCATCTTACGCAATCTAAGCCCAACTCCCTCCTTACTCGACATTAAATAATTAACAACGTGAAATCACTAAACATAACTTTCTTTATTTATAATTAAAAATTTCAGGATGTTACACCTGTTTATTTTGACTGGATTGTGCGTCAAAGAAAGTTTGAACTTGTAACCATACGCTCAGTCCATGATGTGGGCATCTTCTCAGAAGACTTTTGTATCTTTCCCATGCTGCGTGTAACGATTCATCATCATCAGTTCGGAATCCGGTGATGTTGGCTCGGTATTTGGCAGTTTTATCAGGCGGAAAATATTTGAGGAGAAACTGTTCAACCATCTGGTCCCAAGTGGTGATGGAACCAGAGGAAAGAGATTCTATCCATTCTAGGGCTTGGCCCCTCAGAGAGAAAGGAAAGAGTTTGAGTTTGATTTGATCTTCTGAACAGTTTTGAATTTTAAAGGTTCCGCAGATTCGTAAAAATCGAGATGTGTGAGAAAGAGGGTCTTCGTCGAGGAGACCATGAAATTGAACTGAATTTTCCACCATATGAATGGTGCTAGATTTGATTTCGAAATTTTCCGTGATTTCGGGTGGAGCCACTCCATTGTTGTAGCCTTCGAGAGATGGCTTGGCATATTGGCTCATGTTCGGCTCATTGTTCTGGGCCGCCATTATTTTTTCGGTTTGATTTTCTTCTGATGTAGTGGGGTCTACTGTTTCGTCTTTGATTGCTTCAGCGGTTTTTGTAGTCCGTTTACGTGTACGTCGACGAAAGAGTCGTTCCGGTTCAGAAAGTGGAGAAGCACGCTTGGGCTCAAAAGTAGAGGACATACATGGGGCTAAATCAAAATTAAACTAAAGTAAAAGTTAGCTAAAGTTAGTCTAATATTAAACTACGAGTTATGCTACGCTATTTTAAACTAAACTAAGGTCTAAATTAATTAAGCTAGAGTAAAGTTAAGGTAAATAAAGGTGAAAATTAGGCTAGCCGTAAAATTATATATTTTAATGTTTAGTAAAAAAAATAAAGATAAAATAGAAGTTTAAAAATTTGTACAATTATAGACAATGATTAAATTAAAACTTGGATAGTTCTTAGAAACGTACCGTGTCCGCGGCAACGGCGCCATAAACTTGATGTGTGCTGCGCGTGGCGTAAAATATAATAAGGATGGATGGAATGATTTGCTTTTGCACGAGATCATGTTTTAAATTTATAAAAGTGATTTCTACAAAGACTAAACACACACAAAATAGGCAAGTGTACCTATCGCATATGTAGAATAGTATTGGTAAAACCAAGTATCGATCCGTGGACACAAATGTTTCTAATAATGAATCGTTATTTTACTTTAATCGAAGGTTTTAATCGTTTTGGGGTTAATTTTTGAACTTTTTATAAAATATAAATACTTATATATAATATATAGGTGACCAAGACAAGAAATTCTAAACGAGTTGTTTAATTATGCGAAGGTTACCATCTAAGATCAAGAATCCACTCCATTTTAGCATTGATAATTAATATGTAGACATGTGATAAACTTGCCGTAGCAATATATGATAGATAGCTCCTTAAACCTTAAGTGAGCATCTTTGGCACTAAGGAGATGGTATGCACATTTTAAAGTCCACCCTTTTCCTAATGTCATACAATCTCAATGATGTCAATTTAAGTTGGCAAGTAGTTTCGTAAAGTAGAAAGATTAGGATTGACTTCAATTTCTCGAATACCAATTCTAACAACTTCGGGTGGTTGTAGTTCATCACACAACCTCCCCTTGGTTGATTTATGTAGGTTATAATTACACATTCCGTTAACATATGGTTTCTTTAACTAATTTGATATCCTAAGCAAAGCCATTTTCGGATTACCAAGGTTTAGAAAAATACACCATAACTTATATCTCATCATTTCTAAGTACAATATAAGGATCCATGTTTCGATAATGTATCAAAGTATTTCTATCTTTCAAGAACATGAATCGATCATGAACGATTGCCAATGAGATTGACAACCACCAACTTTGAATTAGTGATTTAAGATGGTGAAACATTTCTCATCAAAAGATAATTGTAATATAACCATGTACTTTACTAGAATACATCACATGTCTTGATTAATTATCAAGTAAAACAAAGCTTCTTCATAGATTTTAGATGGTAAAAGGAGTTTAGCTCATAATGAGCATAATGATGAACATTAAGATGATTGATAAAAACAAATACATGATTAAACTTGGAACAATCTAACCAAATGTAGATGAATCTTTCTTCTTAATGATGGTAATGATGGTTGATGATGATGATTAGTGGTGATGACCTCCAAACCTTCAAACTCTTCACTAGATCTTCAAAGTGAGTGTTAGTATGTGTTTTTATAATTGAAAACCGAAGAAAATTCTTTTCAAGGCATACCAAATGAGTGCAACATGAGCCACTATTTATAGGCAATCTGGATGGTGAGGCACGGTACCGTGCTTGATGAGCACGCCCCCGTGCATTTTTATGACATGTGCCAGATTTGTTTTGTCTTTTATGTGAGCTGGCAACGGCCCCGTGGTTGGTAGGCACGGCCCCGTGTTTTTTTAGTGACATGTGCTAAATTCTTCTTTGTATTTTCTGTACTCTCGTCCACGGCCCCGTGCATGATGAGCACGGCCCCGTGCGTTTGCTTCTAGATTTTGTCTTTTCTTGTTTTAAAAGCATGGGGGCGTGTTTTTTGAGGCATGGGGGCGTGTTTCTTTGTTTTCTTGTGTTTTCTTCGGTTTTTCTTCGTCTTTTTGCTTGTTTCTTTGTTTGGGGCTTGGTTTCACCTGAAATTATGTTTTATTATGATAAGTAATCTTTTATGCTATGCTATTAGATAGAAATTGCAGTTTTTAGAGATTATTTGATGCCGAAAAGATGTATATTTCTATGTACATCAGTTTGGGTTCTGAACGCATAAGTGTTAGACCCTTATACAACGTATTAGTCTCATTGACTTATACGGCGTATAACTCTAATACTTATACGCTTATATCACTTACACGTCAATGGATCTTATATGTTCATAAAAACTTATCCGTTGATCATCACTTATTTACACGTTGTTCATACTTATCCGCTAGTGGACTTATACGTTTGTTGTGACTTACACGTTATACATATACAGACCTTGTGACTTATACGTTAATCAATACATATACGGTCCTTATGCTTAGAAAATTTTAAAATTGTGAAATTTTTATAAAAGTTGATTGTTTGTTTGTGTGTGCAGATGGTGAAAGAGTATGATGTTAATCATAACATTTGTGCATTTTTGGATGAAACAAGCGATAAGATGGAACCATTCAGGACTATTTTGCCATTCATTCAACGTTCAAGGATCTTAAAGGCAATTACGGCTAACACAGTGGTTATTATGGAGATTGTGGAGGAATTCTAGAAGAATGCTAAGCTTGAGTAGGAATGCATTAACTATGTGGTGAAAAAGAAAGGGATAATCATGTCAGAGCAAGTGTTATGCGATGTACTGGAGATAGGTGATGAGTCGACTGACCCGACTGCTTTGGATGAAAGGATGGTCAAGGGTTGTTTGTTGAGGATGGGTTACCAGATCGATGTGAACATGGTTGCTTATCTGAAAGCAGGACTTTCTAGACCGTTCATGCTCATGGTGCATGTGATTGTACATTATTTGGGACATCGGAAATGAGGGTACGGGGAGATTTTAGACTATCAGATGTGTATAATGACCGCTATATGCTTGAACCTAAGATATAACTTTCCTAAAGTTATATTTGAGCATATGAAGATGTATTTCGAGAGCAAATGGTTGATGTACCCAGTTCATACATTTGATTATCGATCATCAATTCTCTGGGATTGCTAAGACTTGTGAAGAGATGAAACTGGCCCACATGTCTGTGAATAGGTGTGCTAAGTTGAAATCCTACAGGAAAAAGTATGAGGAACAAATTTTTATGTTTCGGGCTATATTTGGGCATTTAAGAGATCTTGATTATATTGCACCAGCTGATAACAAGGGGAGAAAGGATTATCGTGATTCAGATTGGGATAATGAGATTGTGCGTATGCAAAGGTTCGTGCCTATAGGGGGAGTAGATGGTTTCAAAAGACTGAGGCCGAACTAGCTGATGAATCTGAGGGTTCTAAAGAAATCAAAGAAGAAACGCAAGTGTATTGTTAAGACTGAACAGGTGACGCCTCCTGCTCCAGTTGCACAACAACAACATGTTCTTGATGTTGAGCCAACTGTTGATCATCTTATCATTAGCCATTTAATTGTGCATGTTTTACACTACGACATTGCAATTGCATACTCATTGAATTCCTATTTAATTCTAACTTAAATTATTATAACATTTCATACATATTGTTGCATGTTCCTTGACTGTCTACAACATAGACATTGCAACCAAGATTAACTAGCATAATACCTAATACTCATACACCATGATTACACATTGTGTGCCCCTTGACGGGGTATTGACCACCGTGCTTGACCAATGTTTGTTTCACTGTGTGTTGACTGTGTGTACGACCATTGTGCTGATTTTAAACATAAGTATAAGTGTTCCAGGATATGCAAAGACTAAGATCAGATAGTGTAGTATGTATATATAAGTTTGTGTAATGTTGAAACTTCTGCATATTTGTTTGGTTCGGGGACATTTCAGTCATAAGACTACCATACATAACACTACCATAGATTCCATGAGTATAACAACTATCATATACATTGGATACTGACGTAGATGTCATGATCTAATAAAAATTAAGTATTTATAAGACTTAAATACATGCAACTAGTATGGGTATGTAAGGTAGTCTCCATGAGGAATCGTTGGAAAGTGCTATTAAGTTCAATTATTTACTAATTATTTATACTAAGTGGACAAACGATGTTAAGCAATTTGTGCTTTGATTTGGTTGTAAACTATTAGAGAAAACAATGACAACACTTTAGGCCCATGTAATGCAATGAACTGAATGACCAAACCTAAACCAATCTGGGTATCACATAGATATAATTCATTTAATAGAATTGGCAAATAATTAGTAGAAACATTAGTTTGGTTATGATGATTCACAAAACCTAATCTGATGAATTGACACAACATAACGCGGTCTACCTAATTACCAATTTTTTAATAAAAAACCTAGCATCTATCAATGATTAATGGTAAATGGTTTAATGACGATAATAACTTAATCCTAAATGTTGATGAACACGAACCAAATAATTGATGCTAAATGCAAATACCAGAAAAACAACTGTTTAACCAACTCAAACAAACATATAGATTTAATCAACCAAAAGAGTAATCAAAACTAAATTTTAATAATGGTAAAAATCATTAAATATTTAGTTTATATGCAAACCCTACACCTGAAGTAGTCACGAATGATGTAGTCTAGCCTATACATCATGATTAGCTCGATTACGGGTTGGAAGGATGGAACCATGGAAGATTTAGTGATTAGAAGTAGTTAAGATGATGAATCAAAGCCCCAAATCATCCTTAGTGGCTTGGGTATCAAGACTTTTTGACCTAGGATTGAATCGGGCTTAAATAAAGGAAATACCTAAAACCTGACTTTTGCGTCAGGTTCCTCGTAATTTACGACGAACCTTGCCTTTATGGCAACTCGAATCTGCCTTACGATAAGCATTGCGCTGACTTTTGCCCAATATCCACCATAATTTACGATGGAGGTGACACCCGATTCTTCGTTTTGCATGTTTTTAATGCTCGTTCGACTTGTTGCTTTTTTATGCATAACTTGATCCTCACCATCTTGAATGCTCCATTTTATCTCCTTTAAGCTCCGAGCTACTTCAATCATAAAACCAATCAAGGTAATCATTTTCAATAAATATAAAGAACTAAAACCCATGATATATAAACATTAAAACACATTTTTTAACCCCCCCTTCTCATCAGATAAATATGGCTACCATAAATGCCATGATTTACTACCCTATAGCTACATGATGTTTGAATGGTCCATAACTAACTAAACTTGATTAACATATGCATTGCGTATATAAGACCACAATTCTTGCACTGATTAAAATTATTTGTTTACTATGTGATATGTTTTCTATGTGAACTAACATACTTAGAAACTGCAACCAAGCATACTTACCAAATCGCATACACATTGTTGATAGTATCAAAGAACTGATGGTCATAAAACAAACAAATAATGGTACAAACATCAGTTGTTCTCCATTATGGGTTTGTCAAACCGTTGCTCCAAAGCATCTGATCAAATAAACTGCTGCATGAAAGAACTAAAGACATGACCACTGATGGTACAAATATAAGTTTTTTCAGCAAAGAACGGTAGTTATCATATGATTCTTTTATAGACAGTTGTTTGTATCAGTTCATAAGTAGTTTGTAACTAATTTGGTTAGATGTCTCTTTCACATTGTGATCATCAGTAGTTTTGCACATGTATAAATGAAGAAGAGAGTCTCTTCTTCACTAACAATGTTTAGACTTCACACATTCACATGATCAGAGTTCTATTATAATGAAAACCAGTGAGTGATGAGCTAAGGTTTATGGGAGATATAAATTTTAATCATTCGGTTATAATTAATACAAAGTTTTTCTTTCAAATGAAACCTTTAAATAGCTTTATAATTTCCGCTGCTTAATTATTTTATAATACTAATTGTTTCATAACTCGGTACTAATCCGTACAAAGGATTAGATCAGTTGTTTACTGTTTCATTAGTGCAATTGTGTTCATTAGCTTTGTTGAACTTTAAATCTAGATCCCAACAATTGGTATCTGGGCTTTGGATATCTGTAATTGTTCTAACAATCAATTCAGAAACAAAGTTTTAATCTCAATTGATAATTCAAACCTGTGGAATCAAGTGATACTAATTGTTAATGTGATACTAATTATTTGATAATACTAATTGTTTCATAACTCGGTATAAATTCAACTAAAGTGATACTAATCCATACAAAGGATTAGATCAGTTGTTTACTGTTTCATTAGTGTAATTGTGTTCATTAGTTTAGTTGAACTTTGAATCTAGATCCCAACAATTGGTATCAGGGCTTTGGATATCTGTAATTGTTCTAACAATCAATTCAGAAGCAAAGTTTTAATCTCAGTTGATAATTCAAACTTGTGGAATCAAGTTTCTAGGCAAAACTCTATTGATTACTCTGTTGTTAGTGAGAAACCTGTTGAATTCAGGTCATGTCTTGTGTACAAGATTCTCATAATATAGGTTCTACCTTTAAACCACTAATGGTGTTTGAAGGTCAATATACCATGGGCTCAGAGAATGCTTCACCATCTGTGCAACCAAACCACTGGGTTTTGGAGATCAGTTGTTCACGGGCCTCATTCCCATAAAACTATTGATCTTCTGGATGGTAACAAGACGGTCAAGAAGGATCCTACGGATTGTTCTGACCAAGAATTACATAAATTTGAATTGGATGCGAAAGCTCATGCAGCACTTGACATGGTAATTCCAAACAAAATTTTTGGTGGATTTATTCATTGCAAATTTGCTAAGAAAATATGGGATGCACATTTTCATACATCAGTATGAAGTATTTCGTCATATGAAAGGAGATAGTTTAACTCAATAATTGTAAAGGTTTACTACATTAATTAGTGAACTGAAATTGGTTTAAGTTCGCTGCACTAACCATGCTCTAAATAACATATTACTAAGATCTCTACTAGAGAATTGGGATAATCATGCTATCATTTTGTACATTACCCAATTTCAAGGATCTGAGTTTAACAATTCTGAATGGTATGTTTCTTACCTTTAAGAGAGAAATTGCTCAAAAGAAAGGTTGATATCAATTGGTAAATCATCTAATGATTATACCGTTGGATCAGCACTTTTGTGTCAAGAAACTCAGCCCGCTCAAACTATTGACCAAGCTTATGACTGTCATATAGACATAGTTACTAGTATTGGTTCAAGGTTAGAGAATCAAGCTTTTGTTGCTCATGAAAATCCTCAAAATATATCTGACAATATATCCTTCATCATGGATGATTTGAAACATATATAGATCTAGTGGATCAGGGGAAGTGGAGATTTTGGAAAATTCGTCTTTACGGACAATCAGAACAAACAAATTCTATCAAAGAACTAGAAGGAATTACACGAAACGATAATTGGTTTTGATAAGACGAAAATTAAATGTCACAAATGTGACAGACTATAACACTTTTCCAGAGAATGCAGAATCCAGTTGCAGCCCAGTCCCAATCATGTTCAACCTTTAATAACATATCCCAATTCTCCATCTCATACAAATTCTCATCAACAAATTTTTAATAACCATTCCACAACTCACTTTGCTCAAACCTCAACCATGCGAAATATTGTTCCTCAGCATCAGTATATGCAAATATCTCAACATATGCAGCAGATGCAGTACGTTCAAAATCCCATCATTCCATCTATCAACACTCAAGTTCAGCCTACAAACCTTTCCGTGCTTGGTCCATCTTCCTCAACTCAAGACAACACCAAAACAAGCTTCTTTACATAACAATTTATGAATTGGAGCAGTTTACGGGAGGAGATGAGGACAAAGTATTTGGTTCTTGTGGTGATAGATGTTGAGTCAACTGATGTAAGGGAATTGAAGACTGATTTCAAAGATGAAATGATAAAAGTGCTGATAACAAGTGATGAAAAAGCTGATATACAAACTGCTGATGGCAAAACACTTTAAGTTGTTGTTGATGAGGTAACCCTTGAAACGTGTCAATGTAAGTCCCCATTTCTTCGTTGATCGATACGAGATCTGCACGAAGTCTAGGAGTGTGGAATCCTCCGAGACTCGGTTATGGTGTTGGAGACGAAGAACACGATTATACACAAACATACACACGTATGGGATAAACAGATCTGCAGATCGCTTTATATATTAATCAAACCATATTACATACCGAAAGAGAAAAACATGTTATGGCCGACCTGAGGTGAGCTCTACCTCGGGTCTGCCCATGAGAATTCTCCTATCTGTTTTTCTCTAAACAACTTAGCAGCTGCACAAAATACTCTTTTTTTCTGTTCTCTTCCCTTAACCCTAAACATGACACACGTATATATAGATAAACATCTTCGCGGGCTTGGGCTTGGGCCTCAAGACGAAGTTGTTCTAACTTCACCTATGGCAAAGTTGGCTCCTTCCACAACTTCGCCCCAGCTGGTCGGAATTGCATACCGATTGTCACAAAATGCACCAACAGTCAAAATTTTTGTACTAATGATTGTATCGTCGCATTTGCTAACATAAAACTTGCAAACATGAAATTGTTAAAGCAAATTGTAGAACTTGAATTGGTTGTTTCAAAATCTAATGGTGCTATTGATTCTAAACGAAGTGAAAAGGACAAAGAGATTTTGAAATTAAAGCAATTTGTCTGATGAAAATGATTATGCTGAAACATTGTTATGCAAGTAGAATGAATGCAAATAAAAATTAAGAGAACACTCTAGTTAACTCAAGAAATGGATTGAATATAGTAAGGGTTTCAAATTTCTAAAGATTAAGTAGTCTAACAGCAATGTGAAATTTGAAGTTTAAAATAATCACACTGAGCAACTTCAGGATTATACACCAATCACTCCTTACAATTTGTGTTGAAGAAGAAGTTTAAAAACAAGTTCAATAAGTTGTTTCACCAAGTTATGTTCCACTAAAACTTGCTAGTCAAGATGAAATTGGAAATTGATATCAAGCAATTGATGCATCACAAGGATTCAAACAAGTTTCTCTTACTGAGTTGACTGTTCAAAAGTCAATTGTTGACTATAACTCATCAATAGTTTCAAAAACCACTGAATATTCATATGAAGCAACTGATGTGCTCAATACATCAGTAGTTTTGTCCCAAACGACTGATGCTTCTAAAGCATTAGTAGTTTCAGAAAATGGTGAATCCTTAAAGCTTGTAGCAACTGCTCCTGCATACGTTCCAAGATCAGTTGTTACACAAAGTGAATATGTTCAAATTGTTATTCATCCAACATCTGTACCAGGATACAGATCACCAGGAACAATTGTTTTGGACATCTTGGGTGTGATGGCCAAAAGAAGCATTTGTTTCCAAATCCATGTGACTTATGTCATAAAAATAATCACTTAATAGAAAATTATAGATTTTATAAAGCAATTGAACACAAAGAGACTGTTGTAGCACTTGATGTGTTTATTCAAAATAAAAAATCCACACCCAAAAAGAAAGTTCGCTTTGAATGTGTTGAAACACCTATTACTTTGGCTTTAAAGATCATCCCAAGTTCAAGAACTGTACAAGTAGCAGACGCTCCACCCACTAAAATCTTACCAAATCAAATTGTTTCAAATAATCAAATTGTTCTTTCACCAAGTGCTGAGATTAAAATGCTGATGGAAATCAAAACAGTTGATGAATCTTGTGAAAAGTCATCAACATAAAATTGATTTATCATCCTCAAATGATCAACCCAAGACCAAAGGAGCTTGGGTTAACCCTTCTAACTAATTTCCTTTAAATGTGTAGAGAGCTTTCACATACCTTGAAAGCATATGGAATGTTGATAGTTGAGACTCTAGGCACATGGTATGGAATATATCTCTTCTTTCTTAATTCAAGAAACATGGAGGAGGAGCTGTATCCTTTGGTAATAATGAAAAGGGAATTGTGTTAGGAATAGGTAAAGTGGAAGATGGTCATATAATATTAACTTGATTGAAAAATTAAAAATACAATTTGCTAAGTTGATAAAAAAATGTGTGATAAAGGTTATGGTGACTTCTTTACTATGAAAACATGCAAAATTGTCTACTTTGATTGTGTTAAGCAGATTGAAAAACTGATTAGAAAATACACTTTGTTAAATGTAAATTGGAGTGGCAATGTCTATGCTGTAGACATGTATAAGGATAACAAAATCCCTATTGAAACATGTTTTCTTAGTAGAATATTACCAAAAGAAACAAATTTATGGCATAGGAGATTAGGCCATGTCAATTTGCAAACATTTGATAATCTAACTAAGAAACATCTGTTTAGATGTCTACCTGTCAAAGAATATTTCCGTGATCAAACTTATGATGCTTGCTTGAACGGGAAACAACATAATGTCTCATATAAATCAATAGAAGAGTCCAATATACTTCTTATTTAAATCTCTTGCACATGGACCTTTTTGGACTAGTTAGAATACTAAGTCTTGGAAAAAAGGTATTGTCCTGTGATTGTAGATGATTATTCAAGATACACATGGACATTCTTCTTGCACTCAAAGGATGAAACAGTTGAATAGGTCAAGAGCTTCATTGTACAAGTGGAGAGACAATTTGATATGCCTGTAAAAATCCTAAGAAGTGACAATGGAACTGAATCAATAATGAAGTGCTAGATACTTTTGTATCTCAATTATGTATTCCAAGGTATCCTCAATTTGAAGCTGCTATATCCATTCTTGCTAATTCAAGCTTTTCTTATACTTTTAGGCTGAGACAATTAACATTGCTAGATATGTTCAGAACAAGATTTTAATAAATTAAAGACATGAGAAAATAGCCTATGAAATTCTTTACAAGATCAAACCATTAATCTCACTTTTCAAAGCATTGGTTGCCCATGTTCATTTTAAATCTGAAAGATTCAATTTTAAAATTTGCAGCCAAGGTTGATTGTGGTTATGTTCTGGGATATTCCTCTACTTCTAAAGAATATAGTGTTTTTAACTCTAGAACAAAGGCTATAGAAGAAACCATTAAATGTAAAATTTAATGAATTGTCTGATTTAAAATTTTATGTTGATTTTTAATCTTGATTTCATAAAATATGAGCCTAAAACTAATAAATATACTAATTTAAGTGCTCATTCGGACATGCTATACTTATTTGAAGAATCGTATACAAAGAAAAACAACACTTTTATCTAAACTACTAATTATTTTCAATCTGCTAATCAAAGAATTTAAGGAAGTGTAACTACTGATGCTCAATCAACTAGTATCCAACATGAACTTCAACATCCTACTATTGAAAGTTCTCAAGTATTCTCAGAAAAGTTATTACCTCCAATGCCTCGACCTTTAACAACTTGTTCTTCATTAGTAGTTTCACCAACAACTTCCTCAAAGACTATAAGAGACATTGTTCCTTATATGTTTCATCCAGCCCATCCTCAAGAATAGATTTTGGTGACATGCAACATGGTGTTCTCACCAAAAGTTAACAAGTAAATGTCTGCTTCTTTTCTAGTTTCGACCTGAACTTGATCTAAAAAAATATCAAATTACCTTATGAGAAATAGTTAGGCAGAGGGAATGCAAGAGGAACTCATTAAATTTACCAAAATGCATGTATCGGAACTATGCCCAAGACCATAAGGTGTAACTCCTATCGGTACAAAATGGGTATTTAGGAACAAGACTAATGAGAGAGGGGTTGTCATAAAAAACAAGGCTAGCTTTGTAGTTCAAGGCAATCTACAAGAGGAAGGCATTGACTATGAAGAAACCTTTGTACTTGTTGCAATACTTGAAGTTATCAGGCTGTTTCTTGCATATGCAACCACTCACAACATCAAGGTATACCAAATGGATGTCAAAGGAGCTTTCATTTATGGTGACATCCAAGAAGAGGTATATGTTGCACAACCACCACGATTTGAAGACGCATTCAATCCAGACTATGACAGACTTTCCTCATTTTTTATTACAAATCTTTTAAAAGAGAAAAAATTAACAAAAATATGTTTTTAAAAGTAAGGGAAAAGACTTACTTCTAGTTCAGATTTATGTAGATGACATCATATTTGGATCCACAAATCCAAAATGATGTGATGATTTTACAAAACTCATGAAATCTGAATTTGAAGTGAGTAGCATGGGTGAGTTACAATACTTTTTAGGCTTGCAAGTCAAACATACTGAAACATGAATTTTTCTACATCAATTAAAGTATGTTAAAAATCTCCTTGAAAATTTTAAAATGACTGATTGCAAAACAAGTTCCACAACCATGATCAAAATTGATCCATTATCACATGATGAAACTGGTGAGTAACCTTGCATCGATGCATAATTGGATCTTTAATGTATATAACTGCATCTAGGCCTGATATAACGGATGCAACATGTGTGTGTGTGTGTAAGATATCAAGTTTCACTAAGGGAATCTCACTTAAGTGTTTTTAAAAGGATATTTAGATATGTCAAAGGTGCACGTACCTTAGGAAACTTGTATACGTCCAACACAAAGTCCCCGCTTACTGGTTTTGCAAATAGTGATTATGCAGGTTGTCAAATGACAAGAAAGTCAACATCCGAAGGATGTCAGTTTTTTGGAGATTCATTGGTGTCTTGGCAGACTAAGAAGCAAACTACTATTTCAAACTCAGCTGCTGAAAATGAGTATATTTCTACTGCAAGTTGTACATCTCAATTACTGTTGCCACAAAATCAATTGCTTGATTATGGGATAACAAATTTAAAAACACCATTGAAACTGGATAGTAAATTTTCTTTGAACATCATCAAAAATTCAGTTCAACATTCAAAGACCAAGCATATTGAGACAAGGCACCACTTCATAAGAGTTTGTTATGAGAAAGGTTTGATTTCAATTGAACATGTTTCATCTGAAAATTAGTTAGCTGATGTGTTCACAAAAGCACTTGATTCAGGAAATATTCAAAAACTTATTTCCATATTGGGAATGTTAAATTTTAAATAACCATTTTTGAAAACACAAAATAGTTATTAGCAACTGAATTTTTATAATAAAAATGTGTTCAAATGTCAATAAAAAATGTCCGTGCATCTCTAATGTATAAAACAATGGTAAACGATAGTTGTCAGTAGTGCTGAACAATTTTCCTTCAAAAATTTTATCAAAAGTTTTCAAAAAGACTATTTTTCTAAACTACTGTTGAGAAAAATAATGAAAACAACTATTTAAAACAATTGTTTTATCAAAACTACTGATGAAAATTAGCATCTTTAAAAAGGACTGATCAGTTTACTCAAAACTACTAATCAATGATAACAACAGTTGTTTCATTATTCGACAGTTGTTTAGTTTTACTAGCTGTTGTTTCAATTGAACAGTGGTTTTAACAGTAACTTTGAACCACTCACTTTTTAAAACCACCTAAACCTTAACCAATCATAAAATACCTTCCATAATCATGTTTCTTAATTCCAAAGAAAGCTTTTGCCTATATTAAACTATGTATGGTCACGATTCATCATCACCAATCACGTTCATCTTTCATCATCAAACATGGCACAAAACCATAGAAATCTTCAGTTCAAGAACCCGCACAACTGGCTACCATACCTCATAACCAACCCAGATCCATCTGAATAAGATTCAATAATTGGGACAATCACTGGTAGTTTATTATTTAATATTCTCACGATTTATCCTGATATATACCCCTAAACACTCATTTACTTCTGGAAAAATACTCCATTCCAGTATGATATTGATAACAAAAAACCTTTGTTCATCAAGTCAAAGGTAGGTGAGTCAGAGATAATCATATCTTCATCACTCATTTCTCAAAGATTCCGGTAGTTTCAGTTCCATTATTCTCAAGTATTGTTCTTGTATGTCTTAAAAAAGTGATCCTAACAAGAGTATGCCTTCAAATGATGACCGGCCTCAAGATAATTCCTCACCGGAGGATAATATTGGTTGTAGTTCACCGAAAATGAGTAGGTCGTTGGTCATGTCGTCACAAAATTTCTAGTTCCAAACACCACCCTCGTCTAGAAGTGGAATTTTCTCTCCGATGAGTGATTTTCTACTCCCCGTAGAAAGGATAGACATGACGCCGGAGGGTGTTAAATAGAACTTCATCTAGCTCAGGGAGCTGATGAACAACTATGCTCAGGAAGAACGAGCTAAAGGGTGAGAATAAGGTTGGACTAGACCGAAGAACCTGAGGTCACCCTTTCCCCCATGCCTAGTCCACCAAGCACAAGCACACCTTTTCTTCGGGAAGAAATGCTCAAGGACCAGGTAGTTCACTGATTGGGAAAAACGAGAAAATAAACTCTCCTTAGGAAAGAGTAATCCAAACAGCTTCATCCATAACTCTCAATGTAGCAGGAGAGTACACCATGAGCAGCTATTCCAAGGCTAACCTGCTATAGTACTTCCTCCAGCAAGTACGTCCTTATCATAAGCTCTGATGTCCTTACCCTTGGCAAGAATCATGGTCGCCCCGTCGTTGGTAGGAGCCACATGCTCCATGCCTCATGCTTATCTACAACCAGGTGTCATGCTACCTAGTATGACATACCTCAGTTGGCAGCACTCATGATGTCTCAGTATGGTCAACCATGGCCGGGAAGCTTACAGTGGCAAGTTTCTCAAGGTTTCCCAGATATGAGCCAACCTATGGTAAGTAAAGCTCCAAGTATCGTCGCCACCAGCGTAGGTGTCTTAACACACTTGGAACCTTATCAAACTTACAAGCCTTCAACCTTGCCATGCTTCTCTGAACAAATTGCAAACTTTGTGTTCCATACGAAGATTAAGATGCCAGCCAATATAAAGACTTATTACGGAACAGAAGATCCCGAAGATCACCTTCAGATCCTCACGGGAGAAGCTACCGTATAAAGATGGAACAACATCGAGTGTTTCCATATGTTCATGCAAAAGTTGATAGGACTACTAGACTTTGGTTCATCACCCTTCCATCGAGAAGCATAACTCCCTTTGATAATCTCTAATAAATCTTCTTAACCAACTTCACTCAAACAAAGAAAGTGCACCAAGGACGCTACGGTCCTACACCAAATCAAGCAAAAAGAGCATGAAGACCTAAGAATATTCATGGAAAGATACAAGAAAGAGTGCTTAAACTATAGTGGTGCTTCAAAAAAGATGTGTGCTTCAAGTTACATGAACACCATCAAAGAATAGAAGCTTGTGAGGAGGTTTCATGAAAACATTCCCCAAACCATGAAGGAAGCTTTCGAAAGAACATAAGCTTACCTCCGAGGGGAAGAAGATTTGGGTAACCAAGAAACAATGAACTTGACCATGGAAACTAGATAAACCACTCCTCAAAAGGAAAGAAACCTAGATTCCAAACCTTCATAAAGAAGCATTCACAGAAGCACTATGAGCATAGGAGGCCAGACGACAGAAGCCACCCTTCTCCATAACGAAGACCTCAAGAGAAGGGTAAGCTGATCTTCTCTGTGTTAACCAAAACTCCTCAAGAGATACTGGCAACTGAGGAGGTTAAGCATAACTTTCGTCTCCTCATCCATTGTCTAAGACGGCAAGTAAACATGATGTAGGAAAGTTTTGTGCCTTTCACAATGACATTACCTATGTTTGCTTCCAGCTGAATAAACTTATCGAAGATGTCGTTCAGAGCGGCGAGTTAGCCCACCTACTCAAAGACCCAAAAGAAGGTAAAGGGAATGGAAAGAAGGTGTTTGGAGCAAACATGGTTTCGGTTTGTAACAAGAGGCAACGAACACTCGCCTGGAACCAGGAAAGCATATGCTTCCTTCCAACTAATCCTCACAACAACGTAACAACTCCAGTTATAATGGAAGTTGAATTAAAGGGTTTCCTAATAGAGAGCCTATACGCGCTGTGGGGCAGCAACGGAGGTGATATATGAAAGTTGTTTCCTCAAACTCCCACAAAAAATCAAGAAACAACTCCAACAAACCAACAATTCTCTCAAAAGCTTCAATGGAGAGAAGGTGATTCTACTTGGTAAGCTCACATTGAATGTTCATGTTAGAGATGGAGGTCTCTCTTGTGTTAAGAAGCTTACCTTCACAATAGTCATGTACCCTTCTAACTATAATATACTCATTGGAAGAACTAGAATTGCTAATTTTGATGCAGTAGTCTCCACAGCTCATGGAATGATGAAGTTCCCAACCACAGGAAGAATAGCTATGATTGTACCAACACAAGAAGCTTTACTCATAGCTGCTGCAGGAGAATCTTGGTAGCCTAGTGAAGCTATGGAGGATAGCCTTGTACGGGAGATAAGCATCAACGTAGCTTACATTGAACAAACTATCAAAGCCAATAGTAAGCTTCCCTATCAGAATATGAGTAATCTCATAACTTTCTTACAAAAAAGTAAATATGTTCTTGCATGGTGTCCAAATGATATGACAGTGGTTCACATGGAATATACTGAACATTCCTTGAACATCTCACCCACACATAAACCATTCATTCAAAAAGAAAAGAACCTTGGCTGCTGAAAGAAGCTTAGCTGCCTGCAACGAGGTATACAAGCTTGTCAAAGCCAATATTTTTGAGAAGTAAGGTACCATTCCTGGATTGCAAACATATTTATGGTAAAAATTTCCGATGGATCTTGGCAAATATGTCTGGACTTCAGGGATCTTAACAAAGTTTGTTCCAAGGTAGCTACTCTTGCCAGAGATTGAATGGAAGGTGGATTCCATACAAGCTTCCAATATAAGTGCTTCTTGGATGCCTACAAGGGCTATAATTATATCTTAATGAAGGTTGAAGATGAAGAGAATACAACATTCCACACCGACAAGGGATCTTTTGTTACAAGAAGGTGCCCTTTGGATTGAAGAATGTCGGAGCTACGTATCAACGTTTGATTGATAATACCTTCTCCGAGCAAATTGGAAAGAACATGGAAGGTTATGTTGACGACTTGGTCATAAAAAGTAAATATGAGGAAGCCATGATCAATGATATTGAAGAAACATTCTGAAATCTTAGAGGCATCAACATGAAGCTCAATCTAGTTAAATGCTCATTCAGTTTTGAAGAAGGTATATTCTTGGGCCACTTAATTGCAAACAAAGCATAAAAGCTAACCCAAGTAAGGTACAAGTTCTTCTTAATTTTAATTCTTCAAAACCCAAAAAAGGATTTCAAAGCCTCATTAGTAAAATTGTTGCCCTCAAACGATTTCTTTCAAAATCAACAGAAAAATCTTTATCCTTCTTAAAAACTTTGAAAAATTACAATGACAAGAGAGCCTTCCAATGGACTAGTGAGGTGGAAGCTGCCTTCCTAGCCCTAAAGGAGCATCTATCTTCCTTACCTGCTCTAGCATCTCCTCAAGTAGGAGAAGCAATAACATTTTATCTCTCTGCAGGAAAGGAAGCTATTAGCTCAATGCTTATTGTCGAATGCGACAAAGTCCAAGTTCTTGTATACTTCATCAGCATGGCACTAAGAGAATCTAAGCTCAATTAAATGCCCATTGAGAAGCTAATTCATGCACTTGTTCACACAGCCAAAAGTCTAAGAAGAAACTTTCAAGCTCATCAAATGAAGGTGGTCACCGAAAAACCCATAAATCCATTTTGGAAAGTCCAGAGATCATAGGAAGGCTAGCCAAATGGGCTACCGGTTTGAGTGAAAACCACATAGTGTATGAATCTAGAAAGGCGATCAAGGGTCAGATCTTGGCCGACTTTCTAGTCGAAACACCAAAGAACCTATTCGAGTGAACAACCTGGAAGAAGGTGAACCCGCTATCCCTTTGGGAAGGTGGACACTCTACAATGATGAAGCTTCAAGTGTAGAAGGTTCTGGAGTTGTTCTAATAATTACAGACCCCTAAGGAACCGAATATACTTATGCACTCCGAGTAGAGTTTCCATGTACTAATACTCAATATGAGGCTTTGATTGTAGGGTTTCTCTTAGCAAGGAAGATGAAGATCTCGTAACTAAGTGCCTTTGTGATTCAATATTGGTGGCCAACCAAGTAAACAATGAGTTCATAGTAAGGGAACCTTCGATGCTGAAGTATAAGCAGAAGGTCAAGGAGCTTATGAAGAAATTCAAAAGCTACTCCCTAACTCAAGTTTCTAGAAATCGACACAAGCAAGCTGATGCCCTCAGTAAACTGGCTTCCCTGACCTTCGCTCATTTGACAAAGAAGGTCCTGGTTGAAGTATTGAGAATCCCTTCCATTGAAGAACTAGAAATACAAGATATCATTGAAGAAGAGGGAATCACTTGGATGACCTCCATTTTAGAGTTTCTCAAAGATGACAAGCTTCCACCGAAGAAGGAGAAGCCATAAAACTAAGGCTCAAGGCTAAGCAATATGTTGTAGAAGAAGGTTCCTTATACAAGAAAGGGTACTTGAGCTCTTTGCTATGATGTGTAGATCTAGATCAAGTAACTACCTTGTAAGAGAGGTAAATGAAGGCATTTGTGGAACACACTCCGATCCAAGGTCAGTAGTAAATAGACTAACGAACCCAGGGATACTACTGGCTGATGATTCACAAGGACTCTGCTGAGGTAATACACAAGTGTGAATCTTGACAGCTTCATGCTCCCGTAAAAACTAATCTGAAACACAACCTAGTGCCCATCATCTTTGCCTGGCACTTCTACAAATGGGGAATGGACATTGTTGGTCCCTTCCCCGAGGCAACAGAGAAGGTAAAGTTCCTAATGGTAGTCATGTATTATTGCACTAAGTGGCCAGAGGTCAAGCCCTTAGCTTCCATCATGGGGAGGCATGTGATGAACTTCGTATGGGAAAGAATTACTTGCAGAATGCGCTGCCAAGAGAGATAGTAACTAACAATGGGAAGCAATTTGCTGAGAAGCCATTCAACTATTGGTGCAAGGAGCTTAAAATCAAGCAAGTATTTAGCTCGGTCGCATACCCCCAATCTAATGGTCTAGTTGAATGAATGAACCATCGCATTATAGAAGGTATCAAGGAAAGATTGGGGAGGTACTATAGAATATGGGTAGAAGAACTTCCAAGTGTTCTTTGGGCTATTCGAACAACATAAAAAATGAGTCATGGAAAAATACCCTACTACTTAGTCTTTGGTTCAGAAGCTGTCATCCCTGTTGAAATAGGGGCAAACACAAGAAGGGTAAGAAACATTGATCAAGAAACCAATGACTCGGAGGTTTTGCTCAACCTCGATCTCCTAGAAGAATTCCGCGATCAAGCTGCTATTCAAGAAGCTAAGTACAAGAAGAAGTTGGAAGCCTTCTACAACACAAGGGTAAGAAAGGAAGTATTCAAACCCGGAGACTTGGTCCTCAGAAACAACGAGGCTAACAAGTAGTCAGACACGGGGAAGTTGGGACCTAAGTGGGAAGGTCCCTACATCATAAGAGAAGCCCACATGGGTGGATCTTACAAGCTCAACGGCCTAGAAGGTAAGAAGGTCCCTTATTATTGGAGTGACAACCCCTCAAGAAGTTCCTAGTCTAGGTCTTCACTAAAAATATATGTAGTAGTTGTTTCAGTTTTATGTAAGTGAATAATCAATGAATGATATCATGTTTCAGTTTTTCTACTCATGTACATAGTTGAGCTCCTAGGCCATATCTCTCAACAGGTAACAAGACGCTATATCTTCATGTATACAGTGTGAGTCCCTAAAACGATACGACTCCGTGGAGCTTATAGAAGTAAAATATCTCCATGTAACGAGATTGAGCATCTCTCACCAACTTGCTCCATATGTATAACAAGCTAGAAGCTTACAATTGTTATAAGCTTAAAAGGCTAAGGACTTATGTAAAAATATACCACAAACAAGTTAATAAATTTGTGGACTGATAGCGGATGGGATATACTTTGCCTTAGTTCTTAGTTACTAAGGTAATGAAGGGTGTCTGCAGCTACAATCCTGAACAAAGTTTCAAAGGCATTGAAAAATAAACAAACAAACATGAAAAGCACAAGCACTAGGGGGTGGTACCAAACATCTTAAACATAAGGACAAATTGTTCAAGCTAACAAAGGCTTACAAATACAAATAAAGAAGCTTCACATAGGAAGCAAAAAGCAACCAACTTACCTACTTACTAGCAGTAGCATCCTCTTTCCCAGCTTTAGCATCCTCACCAAAGAGATCCCCATATAGCATGTTCACTTCAGTATAAAAGACATATGGGGAAGCTTCAGAAGGGGCAAAAGAAGTAGTATTCTCAATCTCTCTCGTAGGGGAAGGAGGAGCTCGGTATCAGTAGTTGGAGGAAAGAGTGGCCTCGACTTCCTTATCATCGCCTGGTTGGTCAACTGGATCTCCAGTGGCGGGTCCTTCTTCATCGGTCTTTCCATAATCAACTATGCCCTTTTGATCATAACATCAGGTCTAACCTTCTCAACAATCTTACTAACCATAGCCTTAATCACTTTCTGAGCATCATCCTTCTTGAGACCTTCCGGTATAATGTCTTGAAATCCAAGAAAGGTAGATCATGACATCGAGTAACTGCTTCTAGGTAAGGGAAGGTCAACATCTCCATCGCCTTCACGATGACATCAAAGTCCTTAGTAGCATGAGGATGGTAGAATGGAAGTTCCTATAAGGAACGACCAGCCTGACCTGCCTCAAAACCAATGGAAAGGCCACGGTGACGACCATGTGCCATAGCCTTTGTGTAGGCTTCACCAAGAGCATAATTGAACTCACCACTATGAAGTAGATAGGAAACAACATGAAGAATACCTTGCTCAAACAATAAATGTTTCTCTAAAAGAAGCTCATTCACCAATGTTTGAAGAGCAGTAATGTTAGCATCGGCGGCAAGCTTCTCATCAATGAACTTCTGCCTCTTACCTTCTAGCTTCTCACGATCTGCAGCTAGCTTCCTTTTCTCTTCAACAATAGAGTTCCTTTCTTGGTTGGCCTTATGACGTTTCTCATAAAGGTCTTTAGCATAAGCTTCTACCTTGTTTCGCTCATCTTCAGTGGAAGCTTTATGTTTGAACGTCTTTCGATCTCAGATCTAAGATCTAATAAACAATTAACGGATCTAATTCATTATTACTCTTATAGATTATCGATTATATATATTAGTATTAGTTGTATTAGATGTGTATATATATATTAAGTAATAGATTAAAGATGTGAAGCTTTGATCGAGAGTATAAACGGACAGAGGTTCAATAGATTAAATCAAAAACTTTGTTGCTTTCAACATGAGGTTTTTGAGTTGAAGTTTGGACTTTAACATTTTCAGATTTTACTTGTTTAGGTTTGTCTGAAACTACAGATTCTTTTACAATCACATCTTCTTCCTTTATAGCAAAAGGATTTGTTGTATAATCATTGTAAAACGTTGGTGGAATTTCAACAAAACCTATACCCTTTTTAGAATCTTTTTGCTTACCAGATACTTCGATTTTCTCATTTAGCAAAAATGATGAGTCTTTAAACTTGCCCAACTTGTTTTTCAACTCAAGAACTTCATTCTCAAGCTCGGTTATCTTAGAACGATGTTTCAAGATTTCTTGAAATTTTTGATCGTTAATTGTCATTTTGACAGATAACTTAGCTTTGAGATCATGATTACTTATCGACAAGGCTTCAATTTTCTCCCTAGATCTCATCTGAGACTCTCTATAAGTATCCTTAAGTGAAGCAATTCCTTTCACTAAACAATCATTGTGATTCTTCAAGGATTCTAACTTAGGCTTGTTTTTCTCACATTCAACACAAGAAACAGAAGAACTAGCCTCATTAATTTTGGTCATACAAGCAAAAGTAGTTGGAATATTTTCACACAAGTCGTAAGAATCATACTTAATATCATTATCAGAAGATAGCTCACTCCCACTTGCATCTTGAAAATTTTCATTTGACCCGAACATAGCTAGATTAGCTTGATTGTCATTGCACAGCAATCTTTGTGACCAATTAGTTCCATCCATGTTAGACAGCATAGCTTTTGACCCAGAAGAGGATGGTTTAGTTCCAGAAGACTTAACAGCATCATTACTTGTTTTTCCAGATGAATTTCGATCTTGATTTCTAGGACCAGAATACTCCTTCTTTGGTTTATCACAGTCTTTGGCAAAATGCCCAAATTCTTGACAATTGTAACATTTAACTTTCAATTATCGAATCCCAACTTCTTGTTTAATGATGGAAGATCTTGCCAGTTCGTTGCATGAACTTTTTCACCTTTCTGACGAGCATTGCCATATTCCATTTCAAATCCATGAGTTCCAAATCATCAGGATCAATTTGATCATAATCTTCATTAGTTAAATCACTTGTAGAAATTTTACTACCAACCAAATTCTCATAAGAAGTCATGAAGGCAGACAAGAAAGCGAAGTTTTGTTCAGCCTCCTTCATGTTCACATTTGTTTGTGATGAGAATTGATTTGCAGGAGTTTGAATTTCCAGATCCTCTAGAAGAACCAGAATCACAAGATGACCCAGAACTTCCAGCAGTGTAGAAGCAAGCACGTGGATCACTATAGATAGTTGTAGCATTGTCACTTGCATTTTGTGTCCGAAATGCGATGATTAGAGAAATTGTTGAACTCAAAGGCATACTTCCACCACAAAAAGTTGGATCTTGATTTTCCTTAGAAGACTTTTGACACCTAAGATCATGTTCACGAGCTTCGATCTTTTGCATGAATTCAGTCGCAGTCAAATCTTCATGACTGAAATAATTATTTTCTTTCAACACCATTAAGAAAGTTGAGTAGGAACTCGGTAAAGCACTCTTGATGTATTAATCTTATCACTTTCAGAAGGTTCCATCTTCATCTTGTCTATTTCAGCTATTAGATGGTTAAACCTTGTTGTCATCTCTTCTACAGTCTCACCTTTAAGTAAGTTAAAATTTCTAAATTGAAACTTTAACATCAACTTCTTGCTTTCTGCAGTGTTACCCATACTTCTCATACAAATGTGTTGAAACAACGAAGCACAAATCTTGATGCTACCGACTTGATGCAATATGTTTTCAGGAAATACCATTGTAAGTGTTGAATATGCTTTCGTTTCAATTTCTAAAGCCTTTTTTTCATCTTGAGAGTATTGTGAAATAGCTTTAGGTGTGAATCCAATTGTTTCATCTCCAATCATTGGAATAGTATACACTTCATCCAAACAGTAAGAACATTCAGGGTGAACAGAACCCAAATGAGCACGAAAACGAGGTTCCCATTTAGCAAAGTCACTAAATTTCATTAATCGAGGACACTTGGAATGAGATCCAATTTCAGTGTCCAATTGTAACATTTTCTGCATGAGCATGTTTTGAGAAGCTAAAGCGTAAAAACCAGCCATCTTGATAAGTAACAAGACAATCAAACTTCAAGGGTTGAATTTGAAAATATTTTGAACGAACTGGGAACAGTAAGGTTAACGAATTGTGAACAGTGTTTAACGAATTAGGAATATCACGAATTAAAAAGTGTTTGTGTAACGAATCTAGAACAGTGTCACAAGAACTGAGTCAACGAATCAGGTCAAATTGACAAATCAGTTTGACGAATTAGACTAACGAATCAGTTTGACGAATTAGACTAACGAATCAGGTTAACAAAACCAAATTCAAAGTAACGAATCAAGGTAGCGAATCACTAAGTTTACTTAACGAATCAAGTAACGAATTACTAAGTGAAATCTTAGAGAATCACAATGTCAACTTAACGAATCAGATAAGGAATATCTTATTCAAAGTAACGAATTAAGATAACGAACTTGCTACAGTTGATAACGAATCAACTGTAATGAATCAGTTTGTTATAACACGTGGAAAAAGTTTGTTAGATTCGAGGTTAACGAATCAGAAAACTTGTCTGACGAATTAGAAAACACGAATCAACTTACTAACGAACTGAGTAACGAATTGGATTAACGTAAACAAAATACTATAACGAATTAGGTTAACGAAGAAGAGTCTTCAACAGGTGACGAAGATCTTCAAATCTTCATCACCATTTTCCAGATTTCTGGAAAACTAAGAACACCAAACCAAATCCCAAATCCGTAATACAAACTCGTTATCACGCCAATTCACGCAAATAATATATCAAATTACTTGGAAACTTAACGCGAACCCAAATCAAACCATCTCGTAAACCAATTCACTCAAACACAAATCTAAGTTGACTAAATCAATACCCTGTTTCGGTCAAAACTTAGATCCAAACCAATCCAACACAAACTCAATCCAATTACCAAATCCAGTCCACCAAACCTTCCCAATACTTTACCAAACAGCAAATCAACCAAACTCAATCCATATCCGATCAATTCAACAGTGAATTTGATTCAAAACAAACCGAAATCGAAATAATACCAAATTAATACTTATCAGTCATTAAATAACAAATTAACATACAAATCAAGAGCAATCGAATCCCCGAAAGCTCTGATACCACTGTTGAACCTTCCAAGGATCTAGCCGCGTCTATACATCAGCTTAAACAATATGAACACATGAGATCTAAATGTTAAATACATACTTTATTGATAGATAAGGGATAAATACATAATAACTTATGGAGAGGATTATAACTTAGATCTAGGATCTCTCACATCTCTCATATGTGTGATCTACTTACAAATGAGAAAGGATTAGCCTATTTATAGGCAATATGCTCCAATTCGTTAAGTTAAGCCTAATTCGTTCTATCTTCATAACGAATTAGACTCCATTCGTTATGATTCCATAACGAATCGTAATAACTTAACGAACTATCCCTCATTCGTTATGCTTCCACAGCGAATGGGCTTATACCTTAACGAATTAGTCTAGTTAACTAACGAATGGACCTCATTTGCTATACAATCCATAGCAAATGGCCCATGTTTCAATAAATATACATTAACTACACAGACTAGACAACCTATAACATATTCGATCGCTACAGATACGAAAACCGTGCACTAACACTTTAGCAACATCAAGCTCATGAACCAAGCTTTTTTCATGAGCAGTCAAAGTTTTAACCTTCTCACCTTCCTCAGCCAGGGTGCTTTCAAGCACCACTTTTTCGTTTTTCAACTACTTGAGCTCGCCTGGAGTATAACTCCATCATCCCAAATAATCCTGGACAAGAGCAGTCAAGTGAGCCAAATACTGAATAATCTTCGTCATAACCTCACCATTGCACAATGACTGGATAACCTCTTTCTCAGCTGGAGGAATGCAATGAAGAAGAAGGTCCTGACAAACAGAAACCCTCTTCAAAGTATCACAGTTATGAACCATCAATGTTGGGACATAAATGAAGGTCTTTTCATAAAAAATAACACCTTTAACATCATGGCTTGGGGATGCAACACCCTTCCCTTTATCAGAAGCTTTCTTAGGAATCAAAATTTTACTTGAAAATAAACTAAATAACAACAGGCATTTTATCTCGCTTACCCTTGCCCACCTTTTTAGGACCGCCAGCTAAAGGATCTGGTTTCTTGACATTTGCTTTAACAACCCTCTTAGGTTCCACCGTAGAAGCTCTTGCATCAACACTCGACTTTGTAGGAACCTTCAAAGGGAAGGAGTATGACTTTTGGAGAGCTTCTCCCAAACAAAAGGAGAAAAGACAGTGATTGAGGCCACAAGAGCAGCATCGTCATCAAGGTCAATAGGATTAGTAGCAGATGAGCTGGTGCCAAAAGAAACCTTAAACCTTTTAATGCTTCAGGAAGAAGAAGGAGCAGCCTTCGTGACATTACCTTTGGATGGGGGAGCTGTAGAGGTTGAGGTAGCAACATAACCTTCACAATGACGAAAGTCCTTGGTACGATCAAAAACGTTGGGATGACCTGGAGTAACTTCAGTAGAAACAAAGGTCTCAGACGAAAAATCTTCAAGATCAAGAAAGTCCAAGGCACTTATTATCTACAAAACAAATGAAGAAGAAGGTCAAAATCAAGTGAAATAAGAAGCTTAAACAAAAGCATAACATACCTTTTTCATCTCTTAAAATCTTGGGCTCAGTGTGAGGCCTAGGCCACTTGGTGCTAAGACCAAAGTAAACAAGAAACTATTCTGGAAAAGTCTGAAGCTTGAAGGACACAGAATGAAGGTTCTAGAGAAAAATGGCATCAAGCTCCTCAACTTTAGGCTCATAAGGGTTGAAAACAAGCTCATGCTTCCTCCATACCGGAGAAAAAGGTAGGATAGAGTCCGAAACGAAGATATATATATATATATATATATATATATATATATATATATATATATATATATATATATATATATATATATATATATATATATATATATATATATATCCAGGTAGATGTAAGACCAATCGTGCTAGAGATCAACCCAGTTTCACAGCAGGTTTTCTCAACAATAAACCAATTCCCGTCCTTGGCAAGTTCGAAGAACCTTCGGTACATCAATAAAATAGGCTCATTATCAAGAGCGCGACACACAACCTCAAAATGTAGTATCCTAGCAACACCATCAGGAGCCAATTGGCTAAGATAAATGTTGTGATACTCCAAAACGCTAAGAAAGAACTTAGAAAAAGTATACCGGAGGTTGTATTGATCGAAGTATCAGGAATAGAGGGGAAACTTGCCTCGAGGATAACTGGAAATGGGGGTGCAAGATTTGGGTAATTTCGGCTTAAGATGAATCGGAACTCATATTCCAAACAAAACCGATCGACTTTTGCTTGAGTTAGTATGGACAATTGGGTTACCATGTCTGCTTTGGAACCCATGATAAGAGAAGGATTTGAAGAACAAAAGGATTTTAACTTTCTTCAAGGGGCTAGGTTGAATAAACCGCAAGACAAAGGAAAATTACAATCGAAAGATAAAAGGCGAAAATGATGGAAAGTGGCTCAAAAGGCGATCCTTAGGAGTTATAAAGAAATTTTTGAATTTCAAATTCCCAAAGATAAGGACAGGTGGAAGGCTTAGATCAAAGAAGGGATAGTTGTCACCTTAGGTGTAACAACTCGGATTTTCCATTTTTTTATCCATTACCCAACCCGTTTTTATTTTCATGAAATTTTACCGATAAAATATCACGTTTATCGAGTCATTATTATTATTTTAATATTACTGTTTAAATATTTATTTAATTACTTTGATATATCTACATTTATAACCCTAAACTAAGATTTAACCTATTTTTATATCCACCTCCATAGCTCAGGGACCTATTTGAAAAATCTATATTATTAGTATATTATTATATCCTTACCCAGAAAACCCGCCTACCCTTTTACCCATATTCTCAAACCCATGACCCGTTTATTATTCTTGAACCACAATTCTCATCCAAATTATGGAAATGAATCATGGTTATTATTCTCCTTGCCAAATCGGCCTCACAGACTCATTTGATTTGGAAACTAGGATCAAAATTATAAGAATTAGAATATTATACAAGTCATCATCAAGCATTTAGGGATATACATATTCTGATCATTAGAATCCAATTAGTTTCGTCTGCACAATCCTTATTCCATCGCCTACAAAACCCCTGTAACTAATTTTGTTTTCATAGGCTGTAAATACCTGTTCACGATCGTTTGTTGGCCGGCTACTGTCTACACTGATTAACCATCTATTAATCATTGTTATAGGTAATTATTTATATGGTTCTACTCGTCATCTTTTCTAGATCATTAACCCTATGGTTAATCGGCCAATCCCTTAACGAATTGGTTGATTAGGAATCTAGGGTTCATATGGTTGACTTGGGTTTGAGCCGTGTGTTCTTAATGAATCTGTTCAAGCTTATAATCAACTAACCCTTTAGCCCAGTTAGCTAGGAGGGTGCGTGTTAAGACTTGTTGAGGCTGGGGGCACGGGTTCGAGTCCCCCAACCCCATTTTTATCTCTTTTATTTTAGTAATTGTTTTAATAATTATATTAACATACTTAATTATTTAAACTATATTACAAATATTATAAATACAATAATTAATCAATATTTTTTCGAAACCGACATATTAACTAGTTTTTCCGAACCTTGGTTAAAAACACACACACACACATATATATATACATATATATATATATATTAGTCATTAAAAATTTTTAAAAGTTTTAATATTTAAAATGGGTTTTAATATAAAATATATATTTAAAATTTATCACGTTAATTAACATATAAAAATATTAAGTATTTTATAAAAGATTATGGCTTATATAAATATTATTATTTATCATCTATTATCTAGTATTTACAATCTTTATTTAAAAAGATATTTATATTAATAAGAGTTAATAATTATTTCACAAACACCGATCGACCTCAAATAATTATATAATATTTATTTATTAAGTAAAAGTATTAATATATTAACACTAATATAAATTTAATAACTTTTATAAAATAAACTTCAAATTAAATATTTTAACTTCCAAATACCCGTTCAATTTCTAAACCTCTATTAATCTATGAATCCCGCCATTAATCCATAGTTATTCGTTATTACTCATACTTAGGATTTGTTCGTTGATATATCTTGACGAGTGTGACTCTTTTTTGCTACATTCTTACCGTATTCACTACCTTTGCTTATTTACTAAGGTGAGTATTTCACTCCATTTTTACTTCTTTTTAATTCGTTTTGACGACATATGCGTATCTTATTTATTTACCTATTATATAGTATTCATAATTGCAACTTTTAATCCTTGTGTGCATATCAGTTTGATGCCTAACTTGCTATATGTTTATTTTCTTAATTTTCCACAATCGGAGAGGTCCATCATAATAGTATGATCATACGACTGTCATAGTGGCCGGCGTCCAATCGCATGACACTGGTTTCACCGACAACTCACTCATGGTAACCAATGCCTGATTCGCATGGAAACGGTTTAGCACATTCTTTATTATCCGCTTTAACTGTGCACATGCTACGGCATAATTGTTATCTCAGATGAACAGTTTGCGTTTTCTTTTATATATTATCTTGTATCTCAATTAACTGGTGTTTTACTCACTCAACCTCGTGTTGACAAAATTATTTGTATATAATACGCACTTGCTGGTCATCATGTGAATTGATTATCAAGAATTATTAAATGTGTAGGATTGCTATGTTAGAAGAGAATATGTTCAAGTATAAATCAAGAGTAGTTAATTTTAAATTAATTATTCTTTACTTTTGGATTATTGTAATTTGTTATTTGAAATTATTTGAATGTTTAATTTTAAATAACTAGATATTGTCACTTTAATATATTGCATGATAGTACCTTGAGAGCTATGAGCAATTAGCTCACGCCCCGGCATTTCCGCATTAGGTTGGGTGTGACAGATTGGTATCAGAACCGAAGGTTTAAGATAGGTCGTTAGTGGTGCCTTAGTAACATGCTTAAGAGCCCCATACGTGCTTATTTGTTTGTCTTATGTGTTCAAATTATTTGTTTACAACTCTTTTAGATAATTATTTAATTATTGTTTATTATTATATTGTCGTGCACACCCACACACACAACTCTGAGGCTATGCCTCACTCTCAAAATATTTTTCTTAAATAATTCAAATCAAGTAGATTGTCTTTTATTTTGGGAAATTCCTTAAGAAATTCCTAGGTTGTTTTTAAACCGAATTCACGGTGGTTCGTGGTTAAATTCGGTAATTCCGATTAATGTTTTTGTTATTTAAATGGTTAGTTGGGTGAAAACTCGTTGGAACCCATGGGCACTCTTACTATCCATTTCTCAATTTGTTTTTGTTCTTTTATTGGAGTAATCATACGTGGTGATTCACGGGATACTCCAACTACCCTTATTTTTTTTCGATAGTTCATTATTTAGTTGGTACAGTTAAAATGTTATGGAACACTCATGGGCCGTCCAACTCATTTATTTTAATTCGTTATTTAGTCTGGTCGGTTAAAACTCCATGTAATGCTCATGGACCCACAAACTCAAGTGTCTTATTAATTCGTTAATCTGTTGGGCCATTGAAAATGTCATGGAAAGCTTATGGAAGGCCCAACTTACCAAAGAAAATTGTGTTTATTCATTTAATCGATTTCAGTTAAAATAAAAAATATATGATCTGACTTATGCACTTACTTCAAAATATTTTGATCCTCATGATACGACGCAAAACCCCATTTATAAAAGCAAAGTTATTATAAGTTATCTAAGCAATTAACAGTTTATTAGTTAAATGGTTTCCTCAACTTATCCTTCACCTTATAAATCTTTATTTTTTATCATCGTAAAATGTCTTCTCTAAGAAACCACCGTCATCCTCAACATCTGATGTGGGCCCAAGTATTGAAGACCGGACTATTATGTTTCTGGAGGCCCAAGATGGCGCAACAAAGGGTGGCCCACGAAAACGGGCATAACTTGGCCCACGAAGCTCCGTTTCAGGCTCATCACCAGTTAAATCGAAGCTTGAGACGAGGAGCACATTGTGGCAAACAGCCTATGGCAGTTTGGCCCCTGTGTGAAGCCTAAAAACGACTCCTAAATAAAGTTATGGGCCATTTTATGTTTTTTTGTCAGTTTTTATGTTTTTGTTTTTGGGTTTGTGTTTGGCCCATGGCCCATTTTAGGCCCATTTCGTATTTGAAACTCTATTTATATTGTGTTGATATAATCTGTAGAGATAGACTTGATTATTAATAAATTTGATTTTTCTCTTCATTTTCCCTAGACCTTTGGGTGGGATTTGGGGGTTACTTGAAGTTCATCACGGGAATTCGTAGAATCAACGTGATTTGATCTTCGTTATCATTTTACAGCTGCATCAACATCAATTGTCTGGTTCTCGTGACCCCCGTATGGCTGCCTGTATAGCCAAGGAGATAGCTGATGCAATCCCTAGGATAGTAACCCAAATTCAAAGCATCAATGCAATCGGTTCAACCTTTTCCACTAACCACTCTCCTGGTAATTGCGAACGATTTACCTCCACTCACCCTCACAACAAGAAACGTAAGAACCTTGCTACAAACCAATCCTACGCAACCGCAAGGCTCTTCAACTTTTTCAAACAAGAAACCTTACCTCGGACCTTACCCGTTATGCTCCATTTGTAACCATCATCACCCGGTGAAATCCCTATGCCACTGGTGCACCCAATGTAGCCGTTATGGCCATTTTTCTAATACTTGTAGTGTGCCACATAGTGCAAAAGCCATTCCACAACAATCTACGATGTCTGCCCCTTGATCCGCTAGTACACCGTATGCTCAACCCGGATGCCCCTACCACTCGTGCTTGCTACCATTGTGGAGACCCTAATCATCCCCGCGAAATGTGCCCCAGATTATCCATGCTAACCAAACTCAAGATATAATTACACCCTACTACATTACCCATCAAGTCCAAACCTACCAATCACACATCCTTCAAGCTCCTCTCGTCAAGCAAGATCATTTGTACTTAACCCAAACTTATCAAGTTTCGCACCCGCAAACTCAAATTTACCAAACATACTCTAATCAAACAACACTCTTGCGAGCCTTTCAAGCGCAACTTATTCAAGCGATTCCGAATCAATCTACCTCGCCTACTCAAGCTTTTATGGATCAAATCATTCAAGATGCTCAAGTTCCAAGGTTTCAAGTCATGCGCAATTGAAGATTTATGCAACTAGAAGACTTTTGTCGCTCATCGTATTCTATCTTATTTAATTTGACTTTTGCTCTGTATCGACTCTATACTAATTGTTGGTTTGCCGTTCTTACGAATTATTGAAGTACTAATTATTATTTCCTATTGTTGTGTCTCTCGAGTAAAGTTTATCGAAGGGTTATTTTACAAAATTCCCCATTTTAAATAACTTGTAAGGCCCCGTTCCCGGTGCCCTTCTTTGGTGTTGGATTTACTCATAAACACAATTCTAAATATCATAGTTAATTAAAACTTTTGCGGAAAAGTAACACTTCATTCATTCATTACAAACATTCAACTTGTCTTGGAAAAACATAACATAAAATATCTTATTTAACATCATGACAAATCTTTCTGCAGATGCCAACTTCTTCAGATCCGCCATGTGTCTTCAATCAAGCGAGCTACCTCAGTCTATTAACATGCGTGCATACTAAAAGTCAGCTACGCTGAGTGAGTTCTAGTTAATACACGTAACATACAATACATCCATAAACTTACTTATATACGCATATGAAGATACGTATAACATACTTAGCCTTTTACCTTTCTTCATACTTTATTTCTTTCTTTCATACATACATTTCGTACTATAACCTTCGCAGATATTATTAGGGTCTGTTCCCTACATTCGCAGATATTATTAGGGTTTGTTCCCTTCATTCCCGGATATTATTAGGGTCTATTCCCTTCATTCGCAGATATTATTAGGGTATGTTCCCTACCTTCGCTCTACCATACTTTCATATTAACATTCATACCATTTCGTACATACCCTGCTTTATCATTCATTCATACACAATTACATATTCTAACACTTATCGCCCTTGGCAATACATGCAATATCCGAAGATCATTCACGTACCGACAAACTTTCATTCATATTCACGAGATAATATCTATCACATATATCATCCATGCATACACTTACCACTCAAGGTAAGTGTATTAACTAATCACATTGAGTATGCACACAGCCCCAAAAACATAACAAGAAAGTGGGGCTAGAAACTCACCTGAACTCAGTTACGTTAACCGTTAATGGTTATTACTTTCTTTAACTGTGTGCGACTAACTGTATAACAATTACACATATCAATTAACTATCACTACCCTTATCGTGTTTCTAGTTTAATTATAACCCTCAATGAACAGGTGTCCGGGGGTAGTGCCCCTGGCAGCATGGTTCTAGGGGCGGCAGCCCCTAGCAGGTCCAAGGGGCAAAGCCCCTAGCTGGGGTCGAGCTTATCTATTATCTATTAGCTATTATTTACAGTATTTATTTACAAAGAGATTTTTATTAATAAGATGTAATAATTTATTATTTCACAAATACTGATCGACCTCAAATCATTATATTTTATTTATTTATTAAGTGAAAGTAGTTATATATTAACACTAATATAATTTTAATAACTCTTATAAAATAAACTTTAAATAAAATATTTAACTTCCAGTTGCTCGTTCAATTTCTAAAGCACTATTAATCTATGAATCATGCCATTAATCCCTAGTTATTCATTATTACTCATACTTAGGATTTGTTCGTTGATATATCTCAACGAGTGTGACTCCTGTTTGCTACCATTCTTACCGTATTCCTTTACCTTTGCTTATTTACTAAGGTGAGTATTTCAATCCCCTTTTTATTTATTTTTAATCATTTTTGGGGACATATGTGTATCTTATTTATTTAACTATTATATAGTATTCATAATTGCAACTGTTTAATCCTTGTGTGCATATCAGTTTGATGCCTAACTTGTTATATGTTTATTTACTTAATATTCCGCATTTGGAGAGGTCCATCATAATATTATGATCATACGACTATCGTAGTGACAGACATTCAATCGCATGACAATGCTTTCACCGACAACTCACTCATGGTAACCACTGCCTGATTCGCATGGAAACTGTATAGCCAATTCATTATTATCTATTTGAATTGTGTACATTCTATGGCTTAATTGTTATCTCACAGGAAAAGTTTGTGTTTTCTTTTATATATATTATATTGTATCTCAATTAACTGGTGTTTTACTCACTCAACCTCGTGTTGACAAAATTATTTGTATTTTATACATGTATGGAGGTCATCGAGTGAATTGATTATCATGAATTATTGAAGGTGTAGGATTGCTATGTTATAAGATAATATGTTCAAGAATAAATCAAGACTAGTTAATTTTGAATCAATTCTTTTGTTGCTTAACTTTTGGATTATTGTACTTTTTATTTGAAATTATTTGAATATTTACATATATAAGTAAGATATTGTCACTTTAATTTATTGCATGATAGTACCTTGAGAGCTGTGAGCAATCAGCTCACACCCCGGCATCTCCGCCTTAGGTTGGGGGTGACATTAGGTAGTATAATAACTTCCCGCCATAAAGGTCAAATAAGTCTGAATTAGTAAGGGGTTGTCGTCAAACTGAAAGTCACAATAATGATGGACATGTCAATACGAGAAGCTTCTATCTTCCACCTGAAGTTTTAAATATGAAAGCTATAACTCATAAGCTTCTAGCTTCTAGACCACATGATAAGGAAAACATTCTCCAGCTCTTGGGCTTAAATAAACAAGCCCAAAAAGCAACATGGGTATATGCATTAGTCTATGAAGAGGCATGTCGCTGAGCCCAAAAGCATTAAACACCCAGAGGGAACATCATGAAGTAAAAAGAGTTAAGTCACAAGCATTCATCATTGCAATCCGAATACTTCAGCATGGGGGCTGATGACGTGGTTACCCTCACCCACCCATAAGCTAGGGAAGATTAGGAATAGAGAAGCAACATGCACAAGCTGACAGACTGGGAAGCTCGAAACTTGCCCAACAAGATTCCAAAGTTGACTAGGGAAGCTCTTGCTACAGGAAAACCTCAACAAAAGTCATGATTGGCATAAAGTTGGTACCTACCATAAAGAATGTTCAGAAGCCAAGAAGGAAAAATGCTGAACAATCGAAACCAAAGAAAAAAGCCTACATGTTGACTCAAGAACAGGCCAAGCAGATTCCAGATGTCGTGACAGGTACGTTTCTAGTAAACGGTATTTCTGCTTCCGTATTGTTAGATTTAGGTGCGAATAAGAGTTTTGTAGCTATAACATTTAGTGAATTAGCTAAAATGAAATGTTGCCAATTGTCTGAGACTTTTATAGTAGAAACCGCTAGCGACACATCGGTTAAAATAATGAAAATGTTAAAGGACTGTAAGATTGAGCTAGAGGGACGTGAGTTCCCTGTTACTTTGTATGTGATGACCTTGGGAGGGTTCGATGTAGTCTTGGGAATGGATTGGTTATCTGAGTTTGAAGCTCAGATAGTGTGTAAGAGTAGGATAATAAGTTTAATGTCCTTGGATGGTAGTGCGGTGACGGTTTATGGTGATAAAGAAACTTCAGGGCTTAATGTCATTTCGATGATAAAAGCCGAAGGTTTGTCACGACGAGGGTGCGGTGCCTACCTGGCGTATGTTGTCAACGCTGCGGCCGAGATGAAAGAAATGAAAGATATTCCTATCGTGTGCGACTACCCAGAAGTATTCCCTGAGGATCTTCCTGGGTTGCCATCGGAGCGAGAGATAGAATTCCAGATGGATTTAACACCAGGAGCCCAACCTGTCGCGAAAGCGCCTTAGCGTTTAGCACCGTCCAAGATGAAGGAATTGATGTCCCAGCTGCAAGAACTCATCGAAAAAGGTTTTATAAGACCAAGTGTTTCCCCGTGGGGCACGCCGGTGTTATTTGTGAAGAAGAAGGATGGAAGTATGAGAATGAGTGTTGACTATCGTGAGTTGAACAAACTGACGATGAAGAATAGATATCCGTTGCCACGGATTGATGATTTGTTTGACCAACTGCAAAGTTCAAGTTGGTTCTAACGCATAGACCTTAGATCAGGCTATCATCAGCTGAAAGTAAAAGAGGCAGACATCCCTAAGACAGCATTCCGGATGCGATATGGACACTACGAGTTCCTCGTGATGTCATTTGGTCTAATGAATGCTCCCGCAGCATTTATGGACATGATGAATAGGGTGTGTCGGCCGAAGTTGGATAAGTCGGTTAACGTCTTCATTGATGATATGTTGGAACCCGGATAGTTATCAATCTAATAACAATTAACGGATCTTGGATCTGTGTTAAACCGACTAATACCTTAACTATAGATCTAGCTCATACTTACCTTAGATTCAATGTTATATATGTTTATATATTATCAGTATATATGTATTAGTGATGTTATAATGCTAGGATGAAGATCGAGAGAGGATTTGGACAGGGTTTCATTTTTTAACTCTCAAAACTTAAATTAAACATGAACAGTGTTCACTATATATAGAAGATAGGTCTGGTTCGCTAACATCCCCTAGCGTACCAGACGCTACTTCGTTACATACATTAATAAGACGAATCATCCTCTGATTCGTTAACATTCCCTAACGAATCAGAGGGAATAACTTTAAGTCTTAGTTCGCTAACATCCCTAGCGAACTAGACAATACATATAACGAACTAGCCTTTAACTTAATGAATTATTACATTAAACATAAACAAATACGTTAACTATAATTACAAAGACTCAAGACGCAAAACCGTGCACTAACAGACACCCCCTCGTCTTGAGCTCATTGTCTTTTAGTTACTTGAAGCGCTTGGACTTCCAGTCTCTGCAACTATGAATTCCATTTTCATGACAAACGCGCACAACGCGTTGGAATTGCATAGCCAGGTCGTAGTCTTCATTGCGCTCGATCAGGATCTGTTTCTTATGGAGCACGTCATTGTCGGTCTCAGATAAATTAACCAACCACATCGGGTCGATTATCTTGATGAGCTCAGTTTTCAGTCCTTTAACAAGGACAATGACGGCCTCGCCAGTACGATTGTCATAATACCAGCGGTTGAATGAGAGATGCATCTGTTGGGGCATCGTCTTCACAGGAACCCGCTTCATCGTCTTTGGCTGCTTTACCTTAAGGACAAGTTTCCTCCAGCCAGTCCTTGGATCAATCTCGTCAATCCGTTTACGTCTCGGGACCTGAGGCTTGAAGAACTTGAAGCCATGATTGACCTCGAAAAGTAAGTGTTGGTGAAATCACTCAGCTGTTCGGTAACCCCCACGATTGATAAATGAACGTCTCGCGAGGGTACGAACATCCCAACGCGGTAATGTCAAAACACCCATTATCGTTTCGTAGTACTGGATCCCCTTCTCCCACTTAATTATACATACTTTAAGCTCAGAATCATAAAGCCATGAGACAATATCACCATGTACCTTGGAAACAGTCTTGAAGGAGGTCATTTGGTTTTCTTTAACCCATGCAGCAGCAGTGTCTTTCCGTTCTTGATCAACATATCGATACGCACTGATAATTTTACCCACTTTCTGGCGTTTGAACCATCTTGCAATATCATCATCAGTTATGACTTCAAGTGAATGAACTGTCCGCTTACACTTCAACACTTTTTCCAATTCATCTTCTGCCGCTTTAACCGTCTGTTCATCAAATATCGGAGCACCTTGATCAACATTAGTGTGTTGAAACAAGTCCGGATACTCCTCAGTAGTTACATCTTCCATCTCAACATCCTCATCTTCATAAATAAAGTCCGTATTCATCTGAATTGACGAATCATCCGATATACCTTCCTCATTCACCACCTCGACATCAGGCTCAGTCTCTAAAGCAGTCAACTGATCATCATTCAGCCCAAGCAGTATAGATTTCTGCTCCCGTGTCAGAGACCTATCCACAAACTCACCAACCTCTATCTCATCTCTGTTCACCACACTTCTAACCACCCCCGAACCATCCATAAATATCACAGTATTAGCCACAATCATCTCAATTGGCTTGGCGGCAGTTGGATCTTGATATATAACAATCTGTTTCCCAGAGTCTTCACCGCCACTTGTACCAGCACCGGAAGATGAACCATGCGATTGTTTAGGCCCACCTCCTGCACCAGACTCATCAGGATCTTGATCATCGTCTTTGAGTTTCTTTAGGGCATCTTCTTTGCAAGTCAACTGCAAAATTAATTCTTCTTGTTCTTTCATTTTCACCCCCAGAGACTCAACAATCGCCCGCGGTTCTTTAGTCTCCTTCTGACAAAATGAGATATAGCTCATCATCCGTCTTTGATTCTCCATAAGACGTTCTTGATTCTGACGATCAACTGCCATTTGGTTTTCATAAAGATGGAGAAGATTCAGCAGCATCTCAGTTTGACGGTTTGGTGGTAAGTTGTATAGTGAGGGATGAACAGGTTGAATCGGTCCCTAAGGCCGAGTGATTCTATAAACGAGACATCACTTGGAGGAGGTGGAGTAGGACAAGGAGGAGGAGGCCTCATGGATGGTGTTGAAGGGATTGTTGACAATTTTGTAATAGGAGGCCTTGGTATTTCAGATAACGCCATTTGAGGAATTAAACCAAGTCTTTCATGGGACACCATCGTCGTAGTCAATGTAAGCATCGGAGTGCTAGTAGTAGGCGCACTACCGAACGTTGAGGCGTTGATTGACGAGGTGGTGGTACACCAATAATTACCCCTGCCCCAATGGAAACACGTCTTTTCTTCGATGGCTCTCCAGTTGCCACCGCTTTCCCTTTCCTCTTTCGTTCTTGTTGAGCTGCAATAGTAGCAGCTAACGCAACTTCAACTGCAGCTTGTTGTTCTCTAAGAGCTGCATCACCAGCTCCACTATCACCATCATTACCATCATCATTCCTATCATCATCTTCATCGTTCCCACCTTCTCCCCCTTCACGCTCGGAATCCGAGTCGTCATGGATCCAGCGTTCATCAGGAGGACATACATAATTAGGATTAATTATATGACCAATCATTCGTTTATCCTTTGGCTTCTCCTTTCGATACACCAACGTCCTATGTATTGTATCAACTTTCATATGTTCCATAGGAAACTCATCATTCACTTGAGTTTGATCAATGACTAAATTGGGAATTAAGTCTTGAATAATCAGTTGTAGGAAGAAAGGGTACATTAAAAACTTCTTCTTTTGAAGTGTTTGCTGAACTTGTTCTTGCAGATGATCATAAACTAACTCAGAGTAGTTAAACAGCTTGTTGAGAATAAGAACAACAAAAGCTTACTGTATACTACTTCTACATTCGTCAAATCCACCACGTCGACCACTCATACAATGAATTAAAACATGAAGAAGATACTTGTATGGTGGGCATAAACCATTCTTGTTCAACATAGACTTATCAATATTGCCACCATAACGTAGACGAGTAAATAAACCCTTGATCAACTGATTGTCAAATTCACTCGGGTTGTTATCGTTATCACCAAATTGAAGTACGCGGCGAACCACTCCCACATTAATTGTAATAGCAGTTTGATTAATTGTGGCTCGAATATGATTTTCCGCCTCAACAACTTCAGCAGTATCCCAAAACTGCCTAATAATATTTAGAGACACTCAGGGTCGAGCAGTGATTGCATAACGTATCACTGAACGTCTTAAGAATGCTAACATGTCTCCAAATACGTCAACGTCAGCAATATCTTGATCAATATATGCACAGATGTTGTGTTTCGTGTCATATGGTAACAAAATAACATCCTCTTGAGGTGGTTGTTCTTGTTGCCCTTTATCGGCAACTGGTGGATCTTGATTTACTTGATCGGCCATTTTAACTGTATAAGTATAAAAGAATGTAAGGAATGTGAAGACCGTAATATGCATTTAGCACCAATATATATCTAGTTATTTATAAATGGTGTATTCAATGTCAAATAATATGTGTAATTAATATATATATACGCGTTTAGACGATTGACATACTTTATTTAAATTAAATTGTAAATTTAAATTTTATTAAGTAATTAAAAAGAATGTCATTCGTGTAAGTATCACTCTGATTCATTACAATTTGGTAACTAATCAAGCGATTCGCTATCAGGTAAATACGTTAACGAAAGAGACAGCGAATCAACTATACAAGTGTAACGAACTGAAGTCTAGTTCGTTACAAATTTGGCGAATCCGAATTTGATTCGTTAAGATCCTGATTCGCTGAGCTAGTTCGTATGTTTCTTTAACGAATTAGACACGAAGCAGTTACAATTCGCTAAAGATAACGAATGGTCAATAAAATTAGACTTGATCTTTGACTCGCATAGTCAAGGTCAAAATTAATAAGAACACCGAAGGTCAACAGCACAAACCCAGCTACAATTAGTTCATGCTTATCGTCGAACAATCAAAATAGCAGGTCTATGTGACTCGGAATCGCAATACGAGGCTCACGGTGTTAAAATTGAGGCTAAACACCGTAATATACACAAGAACAATCAGTAACTTAAACAGAGTCGAAACCTCTGAACAAAATATCATTCAATCAACCTAGCAAACAATAATCAATCATTAATTAAAGTCTACCCAAGGTCTCGGAATCACATTCCGGTGACATTGAATCACAAATAAACAACTTTAACATGATAAATGTCACACCCGGCCCTGAGCGGCGGAAACAGCCGGGCGCGCGCGAGTGGGGATTGATAATTAAGCACGGGCCATTGCAAAGATTTATAGTAAGATTTTCGTTGCGCATGAAATGTTTAATACAAATACATTACATTGTTTAAAAATTACATAAAAACATCCAAGTATAAAACTGTTGAAGATTTCCACGCCCTATCCCCTTGCGCGGCGGGAACAACCACGCGCATCGAAGGGATAGAACTAAAATCTTCCAAAAAGCTAGTTTTAGATGTTCAGCGTGAGGTGCTCTAAGTGTGACTCCATGCGCTACCTAGTTATCTCTTGAAAGACACGTAAAAACATTTGAATCAGTATAAACTGAGTGAGTTCACAAGTTTTAGTAACTATATAAATCGCATTGCATCATAGTCTTGATAAAATCATATTGAAACACATTTCTGATTTCATGTCTAAACATATACTTGATAATCCGTATGAAAACATAGATCTGACACATATTTCTGATAAAAGTCGTTCCGCGGGCTACGCGCGATCATTACCGGAAGTGTGCTCGTCCATGCAAAGTGGCGCTGCCACTACGAGCTAAATAATATAATGCCGTCCCGCGGTTTACGCGTGGACATTTCTGAAAAACCGTGCTCGTCTATGCAAAGAGGCGCTGCCCCTACGAGCTAATCAATAATTCCGTCCCGCGGGTTACGCGCGGACGTTGTGCCGGAAAACAAGGCGCTCGTCCATGCAAAGAGGCGCGACCCCTACGAGCGGGCTCAAACCCATAGTACTGCCCCATGACCATACTAGGCACTCGTCCATGCAAAGAGGTGCGACCCCTACGAGTGGGTGGATCAAACCAGCAGTCCATACCCTTAGAGTTCCAATGGTAAAGTGATCACTTACTCGAGTTCTAGCGCACATACATCGAAAACCTTAGATAACCGTTCGCATTGCTCATCATGAAATATAATTTAAACACATAATCGCTTGCATAGCTTGTAAGTATACCATGATAAAACATTATTTAAGTACGTGTCCCTCGCCCCGAAAACAGTTTAAAAACAGTGAAAACAGCGAGAATAGGGGCTGTGAGACTCACCTGTGGTTCTTGTTAAGGGATTAATCGAGATTCGGGTTTTCTTGTTGTTGGCCTTGGAATTGAAGGTCTAGAATGCGATTAAATAACAAGAAGTATATATATTAAGATCAAGAATTAGGAGAATATAAGGGTTGGAAAGTAGATCTCAAGGTTATAATCTTGGCTTACCTAGCAACAGGATCGGAAATGAAAACAATGGATGCTTGGGAGATGATTAGTGCAAGTTTGCAGTTCTTAAGAGAGAAGTTTGAAGTGTGTTTGGGTGATAATTTAGGTTACATATTTATAGGCAAACTCAAGGGAACACAATCCCTTGCTTTAGGGGATTGTAATCTTTTCATATCTAGGTGTAATGATGATAAAGTATGGAAATTATTATTATTTATTTAAAAGTGGAGTAGTGGATAAAAGATTTTGATTTGATTTGGACAGGACATGCAGGTCTGTGGTTGGTGGGAGTAGGGTGGTTGACAGTTGACTTTTCATGTTACAGTGTGCTTTTTCAGGTACCTTTGTCAGTGTACAGTAAAAAGTGGAAAATCTCTGAAACACGCTACTGTTTCCTTTTGGGCGGGAGTAATCTCCTTACGTCTGGAGAATAGACTAAGTGTTCTGTGCGTATCACTTTGTGCGCATAGCTTTCTGCGTGAAGGACATTTCTTTGCTGCGGGTAGGTGCGTAACCTTCTCGCAGTTAGGGACATTGAGTTTCATTTGTAGATTCTCCAGGTGGTCTTGGTATTTCAACATAGTGATCAGTTATGTTGAAGTCAATTCCATCTTGGAGCTTCAGACAAACTAGCTCTCAATGTTCCCGCCATGCGGGGAGGTTAGTTCCCTTCCGCACGCGCATAAACGATTTAGGATGCACCCGCCTTAGCATCATGCTGGATGGTCAACCCATTAGACAACATAACGTTAAGGTACATGAAAACATAAAGCCAAAACTTTCGCGCATGGCGCATATAACATATGCCCACGCTGGTTCTTAACATGGCGCGCTCGCGCAGGGCGCACATAATATGCCCGCGCTGACTAACATGGCGCGCTCGCGCAGGGCGCACATAATATGCCCGCGCTGACTAACATGGCGCGCTCGCGCAGGGCGCACATAACAAATGCACGCGCTGATTAACATGGCGCGCTCGCGCAGGGCGCACATAACAAATGCACGCGCTGATTCTAATATGGCGCGCTCGCGCAAGGCGCATATAACATAATTACCTAATATTTAGGTTGATTACCTGGTTTAAGGGATTGGGAATTTACCGGGTGTCACATTCTCCCCCTGTTAAGCGAATTTCGTCCCGAAATTTAGGAGACGTTGCTGGCAGAAGCCATGCTCTGAAAGAGGTGTGGGTATTTCTGGCGCATTTGATCTTCTCTTTCCCAAGTGAATTCAGGCCCACGCCTTGAGTTCCATTGCACCTTTACTAACTTGATTCGACTTCTGCGCAACTTTTGTTCTTTCCAATCGGTTACGGCTATAGGCTCTTCTACGAAGTGCAGTTGTTTGTCGATGTGAATCTCTTCCAACGGTAAAATCAACGTTTCATCAGATAAACACTTTTTGAGGTTGGACACATGAAACGTATCATGAACTCCACTGAGTTCGGCGGGTAAACGGAGTTTATAAGAAACCGGACCGATCCTTTCCAGGATCTCAAATGGTCCGATGAAGCGCGGATTCAACTTTCCTCGCTTGCCGAAACGGGGGACTCCTTTCCATGGAGAGACTTTCAAAAGTACTTTATCCCCTACTTGAAATTCCAATGGTTTCCTTCGCACATCTGCGTAGCTCTTCTGTCTATCGCGCGCTGTCTTAAGGCGATCCCTTATCTGAAAAATCTTGTCTGTTGTTTCTTGGATCAATTCTGGACCAGTCATTTGCTTGTCACCCACTTCAGCCCAGCACAGTGGGGATCTACACTTGCGCCCATACAAAGCTTCGAACGGCGCAGCCTTGATGCTTGTGTGATAACTGTTGTTGTAAGAAAATTCAACCAATGGGAGATGAGTATCCCAGCTACCACCGAAATCGATTGCGCACGCGCGCAGCATATCTTCCAATGTCTGGATTGTTCGCTCGCTTTGCCCATCCGTTTGGGGATGATATGCCGTACTCATGTCAAGACGAGTACCTAAAGCCCCTTGTAGCGATCTCCAAAACCTTGATGTGAACCGACTATCTCTATCAGAAATGATGGACACTGGGACTCCATGTTTAAATCCTTTTGATCGAATATGTGTTGAAGGCTCTTGTGATCCGTAAAGATTATACACTTTGTACCATAGAGGTAATGGCGCCAAATCTTTAGCGCGAAGACAACCGCTCCAAGTTCCAGATCATGCGTTGTGTAGTTCTTTTCATTGGTCTTGAGTTGGCGCGAGGCATACGCTATGACTTTGTCTCGCTGCATAAGGACACATCCGAGTCCCTGATGTGAAGCGTCGCAGTAAACGACGATGTCATCCGTCCCCTCGGGCAGAGACAGAATTGGCGCACTACATAACTTCTGTTTTAACATTTGAAATGCTGTTTCCTGATTTTCGCCCCAAACAAACTTCTTGTCTTTCTGAGTTAGCGCGGTCAGAGGTAGAGCTATCTTGGAGAAGTTCTCAATGAAGCGTCGATAGTAGCCAGCTAGTCCTAGGAATTGCCTCACCTCAGTTGGGGTTTTTGGCGCTTCCCAGTTTTCGATGGCCTTGACTTTGGAAGGATCAACGTGTATTCCTTTCTCGTTTACAACGTGACCGAGAAAGTGAACTTCTCTAAGCCAAAACTCGCACTTGGAGAACTTCGCATACAACTTTTCTTTCCTCAACAATTCCAAAATCAATCTCAGGTGTTGCTGATGCTCGGCCTTGGTCCGAGAATAAATCAGAATATCATCTATAAACACAATCACAAACTTGTCCAAGTATGGTTTGCACACGCGGTTCATCAGATCCATGAACACATCCGGCGCATTAGTTAGCCCGAAAGGCATCACTAAGAACTCATAATGGCCGTATCTAGTTCGGAAGCCTGTTTTCGGCACATCTTCCTCATGGACCCTAAGTTGGTGGTATCCTGACCGTAGATCTATCTTCGAATAATAACTGGATCCCTGCAATTGGTCAAATAAGTCGTCAATCCTCGGTAAGGGGTACCGATTCTTGACTGTCAGCTTGTTCAGCTCCCTGTAGTCAATACACATCCGGAAGGAACCATCCTTCTTCTTAACAAACAGTACTGGAGCTCCCCAAGGTGAAAAGCTTGGGCGTATGAAACCCTTATCCAATAGTTCCTGTAACTGATTGGATAGCTCTTGCATCTCAGATGGAGCTAATCGATAAGGCGCTCGAGCTACTGGCGCAGCTCCTGGGACTAAATCAATACGAAATTCGACTTGTCGCGGCGGCGGTAATCCGGGCAAATCTTCAGGAAAAACTTCTGGAAATTCGCGCACTACTGGTAAGTCTTCAATTCTTCGCTCATCTCCTTTCTTCTCTACTACATGCGCCAGGAAGGCGTAGCACCCTTTCCTTAGGCACTTGCGCGCTTTTAGGCACGAAATTAGTTTCGTCGCAACTCCCCTTCTTTCCCCTTGAATCACCAAGGTTTCTCCGTTCAACAGTGGGATCCGAACCTGCTTCTCATGGCAAATAACTTCCGCGTGGTTCTCGACTAACCAATCCATACCTACCACAATGTCAAAACTTCCCAAGTCTATTGGCAACAAATTAATATTGAACCCGTGACCTCCCATGACTATTACACATTGTTCAGTTCTTTCGTTCGCGCATAACTGCCTACCATTGGCTAGTTCTATAGTATAAGGCGTGTCTAGCCTACTGCTTGCTAGGCCTAGGGAGTTTTTAAACTCAGCAGATATAAAACTTAGGTCAGCGCCAGTATCAAATAAGACAGATGCAAAATGGCCGTTAAGCAAAAACGTACCGGTTACCACATTCGGCTCTTCTTTAGCTTCACCCGCGCCGATCACAAAAGCTCTCCCGCGAGCTTGGTTTCCCTTTTGCGGGCAATCCCGACTAAAATGCCCTGGCTTCACGCATGCGTAGCAGTTGTCGCTCGCTCCAGCTTCTCTGACACGGCAATTCATCGTCTTGTGCCCTGGTCTGCCACATTTGGCGCATTCGATTCTTGCGCATTCACCCTCGTGGTGATACTTGCATTTGCTGCACCACGGGCGAGGCCCGCTGTATCCTTTCCTTGATGGCTCCGCGGCTTGGATCGCGTAAGCCCTTACGCTCTCCTGCTTCTTGAACGGTGGTTGCTTGGAGTCGGACCCTCGGTGAGAGTTCCACTTCCTCTTGGAGTCAGAGGTTCGCTGCTCGCTTCCGCGCGTAGTCAACATACCTGCACGGACCGTATCCCTTGTAAGGGTGATGGCCCGCGCTACCGCCTCATCAAAGGTTGGAGGCGCTGCGGCGTTGAGCGGAACCCTAACAACAGGAGGTAACCCAAAAATATACCTCTCGATCTTCTTTTCCTCCGTGTTTGCCATGTCTGGCACCAACTGGCAAAGCTCGTTGAACCGGTTGTTGTAGGCGTCGATATCCGTTCCTACCATGGTGTGGTTCCAGAATTCCTGTTGTAGGTTCTGAATTTCTGCGCGAGAGCAGAACTTTCTCATCAACATTTCCTTCAGTTCCTCCCAGGTCTTGTGGAGAGCAACTTCTCGCCCCAATGTTTTCGTTTGAAGCTTCCACCAAGACGAAGCTGCCTCTTGGAACATGCAGGTCGCGTAAAGGACCTTCTGGTTCTCACTACATCCGCTAATGGAGAGAACTGTCTCCATCTTGTCAATCCAGTTGTAGAGCCCAATGGCCCCTTCGGTACCCTTGAATGGCCAAGGCTTACAGGCCATGAATGTCTTGTAGGAGCATCCTTTGTCCAAGGCTCCTGATTCGGGTTCTGGGGTCTCATTCTGACGACCCTGACTTGATTCGGCCTTGCTGGCCTCATGTGTTGCGATCGCTTGCGCGATTATTTCCGCGAGTTCCTCGGGTGTCATGGTAATTCCCTTGGCTTTAGTTGGAGGCATTCTCGCTTTAAAAGAGTGAAAACATATCAATCTTAGCGCATGTATTCTGAGCACATAATGTTTTTCTTTATTTACTAGACACTGTGTGACCCGTGTTCCTAAGTGTGTGCATAGTTTTGAAAATATTTTCTTTGAAAAATATTTCATGCGATTCCCCAACGGTTATAGTCTAGGTTAAAACTTCTTTTCCTAGTTCGCTATAACCAGTGCTCTGATACCAATCTGTCACACCCGGCCCTGAGCGGCGGAAACAGCCGGGCGCGCGCGAGTGGGGATTGATAATTAAGCACGGGCCATTGCAAAGATTTATAGTAAGATTTTCATTGCGCATGAAATGTTTAATACAAATACATTACATTGTTTAAAAATTACATAAAAACATCCAAGTATAAAACTGTTGAAGATTTCCACGCCCTATCCCCTTGCGCGGCGGGAACAACCACGCGCATCGAAGGGATAGAACTAAAATCTTCCAAAAAGCTAGTTTTAGATGTTCAGCGTGAGGTGCTCTAAGTGTGACTCCATGCGCTACCTAGTTATCTCCTGAAAGACACGTAAAAACATTTGAATCAGTATAAACTGAGTGAGTTCACAAGTTTTAGTAACTATATAAATCGCATTGCATCATAGTCTTGATAAAATCATATTGAAACACATTTCTGATTTCATGTCTAAACATATACTTGATAATCCGTATGAAAACATAGATCTGACACATATTTCTGATAAAAGTCGTTCCGCGGGCTACGCGCGATCATTACCGGAAGTGTGCTCGTCCATGCAAAGTGGCGCTGCCACTACGAGCTAAATAATATAATGCCGTCCCGCGGTTTACGCGTGGACATTTCTGAAAAACCGTGCTCGTCTATGCAAAGAGGCGCTGCCCCTACGAGCTAATCAATAATTCCGTCCCGCGGGTTACGCGCGGACGTTGTGCCGGAAAACAAGGCGCTCGTCCATGCAAAGAGGCGCGACCCCTACGAGCGGGCTCAAACCCATAGTACTGCCCCATGACCATACTAGGCACTCGTCCATGCAAAGAGGTGCGACCCCTACGAGTGGGTGGATCAAACCAGCAGTCCCTACCCTTAGAGTTCCAATGGTAAAGTGATCACTTACTCGAGTTCTAGCGCACATACATCGAAAACCTTAGATAACCGTTCGCATTGCTCATCATGAAATATAATTTAAACACATAATCGCTTGCATAGCTTGTAAGTATACCATGATAAAACATTATTTAAGTACGTGTCCCTCGCCCCGAAAACAGTTTAAAAACAGTGAAAACAGCGAGAATAGGGGCTGTGAGACTCACCTGTGGTTCTTGTTAAGGGATTAATCGAGATTCGGGTTTTCTTGGTGTTGGCCTCGGAATTGAAGGTCTAGAATGCGATTAAATAACAAGAAGTATATATATTAAGATCAAGAATTAGGAGAATATAAGGGTTGGAAAGTAGATCTCAAGGTTATAATCTTGGCTTACCTAGCAACAGGATCGGAAATGAAAACAATGGATGCTTGGGAGATGATTAGTGCAAGTTTGCAGTTCTTAAGAGAGAAGTTTGAAGTGTGTTTGGGTGATAATTTAGGTTACATATTTATAGGCAAACTCAAGGGAACACAATCCCTTGCTTTAGGGGATTGTAATCTTTTCATATCTAGGTGTAATGATGATAAAGTATGGAAATTATTATTATTTATTTAAAAGTGGAGTAGTGGATAAAAGATTTTGATTTGATTTGGACAGGACATGCAGGTCTGTGGTTGGTGGGAGTAGGGTGGCTGACAGTTGACTTTTCATGTTACAGTGTGCTTTTTCAAGTACTTTTGTCAGTGTACAGTAAAAAGTGGAAAATCTCTGAAACACGCTACTGTTTCCTTTTGGGCGGGAGTAATCTCCTTACGTCTGGAGAATAGACTAAGTGTTCTGTGCGTATCACTTTGTGCGCATAGCTTTCTGCGTGAAGGACATTTCTTTGCTGCGGGTAGGTGCGTAACCTTCTCGCAGTTAGGGACATTGAGTTTCATTTGTAGATTCTCCAGGTGGTCTTGGTATTTCAACATAGTGATCAGTTATGTTGAAGTCAATTCCATCTTGGAGCTTCAGACAAACTAGCTCTCAATGTTCCCGCCATGCGGGGAGGTTAGTTCCCTTCCGCACGCGCATAAACGATTTAGGATGCACCCGCCTTAGCATCATGCGGGATGGTCAACCCATTAGACAACATAACGTTAAGGTACATGAAAACATAAAGCCAAAACATTCTCGCATGGCGCATATAACATATGCCCACGCTGGTTCTTAACATGGCGCGCTCGCGCAGGGCGCACATAATATGCCCGCGCTGACTAACATGGCGCGCTCGCGTAGGGCGCACATAATATGCCCGCGCTGACTAACATGGCGCGCTCGCGCAGGGCGCACATAACAAATGCACGCGCTGATTAATATGGCGCGCTCGCGCAGGGCGCACATAACAAATGCACGCGCTGATTCTAATATGGCGCGCTCGCGCAAGGCGCATATAACATAATTACCTAATATTTAGGTTGATTACTTGGTTTAAGGGATTGGGAATTTACCGGGTGTCACAATAAATCACAAATAAATCAGGGTTTATGAACTCGGAAAACCCTTAAACCACAAAATCCATAAATAGTCTATCAAATCTCAGTCATTTTTGACGAAAATCACACCGCGGTGATCATCTATACCTTAGAAACACAATGGTATCCTTGAAATGTCGAAAATTAAAGGTCGAATTTCAGAGAAAATTTTGAATAAGGTGACTTTAGGATGAAGAAAAAGATGAACAGTGAAGGACTGTTCGTCTTTTTCTGTCTAATATAGCTTAGCACGCTACCCGAGGTACTCTTTGTACGAATCAAGCGATTCGTTTGAATTATAAATAACAAATTAGATAATTCGCTATTCCGGTTCGTTACCTTAGAGTAGCGAACAAGACATGACTCGTGTCTTGATTCGTTAAATATGTATAACGAAGTAGGGATGATTCGTTACAGAGTGCGGGAGTGAATTAGGTGAGCGAACTAGAAACCAGTTCGCTAAAGAATCACACCTAATTCTTTATCCATAATTAACGAAGTAGTTTTTTACCAAAATAAAAACTTTATTTATTTTTAAATTAAATAATTAAAATTAATTAAATAAAAATTAATCAATAAATAATAAAAAATATTAACTTAAATAAATTATCGAGAGCCTTTTTATCCCAATAATTGAATACTTTAAAAGCGTTTCATGTTTTCAAAACATAACTTAAAGTCATTAAATAATCTGTAAAGTACGAAAGATAAAATATTTTTGGTATTTTATAAAAATTAAAGAATGTATTTACAAAGAAGCATCCGAACATAGAAATTGGACAATCTTTTTGTGTTTTTCAATGATTTATCAAAAGCAGTACATATTTTTGTATTTTTGTTGAGTTTGAGCAGAGAATCATATTGACCAAAATGCCCTTCTATCACAGTTTTATTTTTCAGCTATATTACTACTGGCGTTAAGTCGGTCATTGATATTGTTGTCCACTTAAATCTTATATCAAACCTTCGAGTATTTTTGTGATATGATTTATGGTTCAATTAGCGCACAGAATATCAGAAACTATCAGCCCCTAATCTCGGTTCAAGCTTAATTTGATTTTTGCCAAATCACCCCAACTTGACTTAAACCACTATAATGTTGATCAAAATTTTGATACCAATTGAGAAACTCTGAGCAATGCATCAAGTTTCCTTTAAGGTGAGTGAGTATACACGAGTCCATCTGTCGGCTTAGATACATTGTATCCCCTGGGGTCCGTTTCTTATTGGTATTGAGACGCACGCAAGGGAGGAACAATTGTATGACTAACAGCGAATTTTGATCAAGTCAGTAATTTAGATTGTACAAAGTACAGCAGTGATCAAGTTTAATGACTTTGGGTTTGCTCTAGAAAGCGAGTGAAATATTCATGCTTATGAATACCCAGATGATTAAGCCGCATAAAGACTCACAGTGTCCAGAATCCTAACGCTTGTTATTTGCTTTATTAGATTTTTGGGTGATCAACAATTATAAGGCTTGAGTATGATCGGTTATTACATTTCTGCCATCTTCACCGAGACTTTTGCTAGAGACTAACACCTCTTTGAATTTGGCTTTTCTTTAAGTTTATATCACTTACTTTACTCTAACTGCTTGTTTAAGACCTATCAATGCACCGATGATTAAGCACACAACCTTTTAAGCTTATTTCTTTTCCGGATTTGGGGTCAAATAATCAATGTACTATCATTTTCTCTTTTCGCTTCAAAAACTCAAAATTTTGAGGAGCATAAAATAAAATGTTTTTAAAGTGCCCCGGTTAATTTAAGTTTATAAATTAATGGCTATCCTATTCATCTACTAGTAGAGAACAGGACCAAAACATGCAAGCATGTTTCACAAACTTAAATAATTGACTAAATTCTCAGCTAAAAATAAATAGAAAGCTTATGAACACCCCAAGTACTTTCCATTTGTTAGATAAATGGCTAACCCGAAGATTTCCAATAAATTATCAGGACCAAACATACACAAGTATATGTTCTTCAAAATAGAAGCAAATGACATTATTTTCAGCAAACATAAGAAAAAATCTTTTTGGTTTTTCTCTTTACAAACTAAAAACACAATCTTTTTGTCTTTTCGGATTTTTCTTTACAAAAAAAAGAAAAATTCACATTCTTTTTGTCTTTTTCAAAATTTTCTGTACAAACAGAAATCACATTCTTTTTGGTATTTTCTAATTTTAAAATGTTTTTGGTTTTTCAAATATTAAAATAAAACAGGAAATAACACAATATTTTTGAATTTTCAAAATTTTCTTATGTTTTTGGGTTTTATCTATACAAACTCAAAGCACAATATTTTTTGTGTTTTCTAAGAGTCACCCCCTAAAACCTAAAAACAGAATGAAATTTAAACTAGAACAATAATAAATGTAAAGATAATTATCCTAATTTTAGGATCTCAGCAACGGTCTTCAATCCATTTAAACCAAGCAAAAAATTAAAACGTGTTTTATCAAACGCTTTGGTAAATAGATCGGCTTTTTGAAAATCAATGTGCACTTTCTCAAGATCAATTAATTTCTTTTCATAACAATCCCGTATAAAATGATATCGAATTTCGATATGTTTCGTTTTAGAATGTTGTACGGGATTCTTGGTGATACTAATAGCAGCAGAATTATCAATCAAAGTGGGAGTAATAAGAAACTTCAAACCGTAGTCGCGAAGATGTTGTTGTATCCACAAAACCTGGGAACAGCAACTCGAGGCTGCAACATACTCAGCTTCGGCGGTTGAAGTGGAGACCGTTGTCTGCTTCTTATACTGCCAGGAAACAAGCCGGCTTCCTAAGAATTGACATCCCGCTGTAGTAGACTTGAAATTGATCTTGCATCCTCCATAATCTGAGTCTGAGTAAGCGGTAAGATCAAAAGTATCATCTTTGGGGTACCATAGCCCGATGTCAGGATTTCCCTGTAGATATTGCAGAATACACTTGACCGCTGCCAGGTGAGTCACTCGGGGACATACTTGGTACCTAGCACATAAACAAACAGCAAACATTATGTCGGGTCGAGAAGTAGTTAAATACATTAAAGAACCAATCATGGCACGATAGAGGGTCGGATCAACGATATCCTCCAATTCATCCGGTGATAAATTGTGACCCACAGGAAGAGGAGTAGAAGGGATTTTTCCGACAGTAATCTTGAATCGGCCCAAGACATCGTTCACATATTTTGTCTGATGAATGAAGATTCCCTTCGCAGACTGATGAACCTGCAACCCTAAAAAGAAATTCATCTCTCCCATCGAACTCATCTCGAACTTAGTTTGCATAGACTTCTCAAACTCCTTACACAACATGTCGTTTGTAGACCCAAAAATCATGTCATCAACATAAATCTGAACGAGCAGAAGATCATCACCAATATTTTTATAAAATAAAGTGCAGTCAACAGTTCCACGTTTGAAACCGTTATCCGTCAAATGGTCGGTGAGCGTGCCATACCAAGCTCTCGGGGCTTGATGTAGACCATATAATGCCTTGTTTAAATGTTAAACACGGTCAGGATAATCAGGATCTTCAAAGCCTGGAGGCTGTAAAACAAACACTTCCTCGTGAAGTTCACCATTGAGAAAAGCACTTTTAACATCCATTTGATACACTTTGATATTCTTGTAAGCAGCATATGCCAGGAAGATTCGAATCGACTCTAATCTTGCAACTGGAGCATACACCTCAGTGTAATCAATACCCACTTGCTGATGAAAACCTTGCACCACTAAACGTGCCTTGTTTCTCACAATTACCCCACGATCATCTTTCTACACTTATATACCCACTTAGTCGGAATTGCCTTCTTGACTCTAGCAGGTTTGTCATTAAGATCCCAAACACCTAAACGTGCAAATTGCTGTAATTCTTCTTGCATGGCTTCTACCCAAGATGGATCTTGCAGAGCCACACGAGGAGTTGTAGGCTCAACTTGGGATAAAAAACAAGAGAATTTAGCTGTATTTACAATACCAGTGGAATGTAAATCGGCATAAGCACATAAAACATTATTATCACTTGGAAAAGCAACTTGATGTCATGTCTAAACCCCTACATCAAGGTCTCCAATAATGTTTTCTTGTGGATGGTAATTATGAATCCTGAGAGTAGGATTTTCAGAAACAACAACATGTTCAAATAAATTAGTGTAATGTTCACCCAATTCAGGAGATAAATCATCACTGTTAAGTTCAATAACTTGATCCACAATTGCATTATCATCAGATGAAGTTGAAGTATTATCATGATGAACAGGAGACTCATTGTCAGGTTCTTCAGTTGGAGCAACCAATGGAGCTTCAACATCATTTGAACTTGCAAATCTTGGCATTTCTAAATGTTCTTCAAAATAAGCACGGACTAAATCTTCATCTGGATGATCGGTTGATGGAGTAAATGAATTGAACAAGCCATCGTAATCAAACATCCAGTCGGGACCTTTCCCTTGTGGAGGAGTGGTGTACTTTTGACAGTCAACATGGTACCACTCTTCAACACAACTAGACGTAAAATTAAACACTCTTTTCTTAGGAGACGCATACCCCAAGAAATAACCCTCAATGGCTTTTTCATCAACCTTTCCAACATCCTTTTTTAACATAGTACACGGACACCCAAATGGTTCCAAGTACTTTAAATTAGGTTTACGATTATTCAATAATTCATAACTGGTCTTCTTGAGTCGTTTAACTCTTAGAACACGATTGAGTGTATAACAAGCCGTATTGACCGCCTCATTCCAAAATTGTACAGGAAGCTTAGACTTTCTTCTCTTTGAAAGAATGCGCTGTGACCTTTTAAGTTCATCCTAGCTATCATCTCAATAATTATTCATTCACTTCGAACCCTCGGGTAGTTTTATCATCCAGGAGAGTAGTCTTAGAGGCGGTCTCCTCCCTGTCCTTCTTAGATGGTATCCTCTCTATCCTTCCCCTTTCCCCGACTCGAGAACCCCTGAAGCGCACTGGAAGCATCTCAAAAGAGAGAAGTCAAATATCGTAGGCTTTAGATAAGATTCCCTAGTAGATAGTTAAGCTAAGAGAGTGCTCCGGAAGAGCTAATGTTAAAAATGATTTTCCTTTCTTTCCATTCCATGATAATAAGTAACTTAATCAAAGTTCTATTCTTTCGTTCAGCAACGCCATTTTGTTGAGGTACATAAGGTGCACTATATTCACAGTGAATTCCTTTTAGGAGACAAAAGAAATCTAATATAGTGTTTTTGAATTCAGTTCCATTATCACTCCGAATTCTCCTCACTTTTTGTTTGTAAAGTGATTCGATTTTAGTGATAAGGTTTTGTACCAAAACAGGCGTTTGATCTTTCGAACTCATAAATAAGACCCATGAGTATCTCGAATAATCATCAGTCACGACTAGGCAATACCAGTCTCCAGAAATACTCGCACGATTCACTGGACCGAATAAATCCATATGAAGTCGTTCAAGTGGAGTATCAATGGAATTTAATACCTTAGATGGGTGTGGTTTCTTCTTCTGTTTGCCCTTCTGACAAGCAACACAGTGATCGGATAATTTAAAGTTCTTTAATGACACCCCTTCTACCAAATCGTTTGCCATTAGGTAGTTCATCTTTCGAACACGCATATGACCCATTCTTCGATGCCAAAGCACTGAGTCTTTATCGGTTGCATTCGAGACAAAACACGTTTCGATCGATGTAGATACTTTAGAATTCATATTCAAGACATAAATATCATTTGATCGTGGTGATCGCATGACAACCATGTCCTCGGGAATCACATAACCCGGTTCAAGATCAGACACTCTTTATCTGTAAATATCGTAGTGTATTGCTTATCACAAATTTGCGACACACTCAATAAATTATGGTCCACTTTATCACAATAGTTAACTTTCTCAAAAGTAATCTTCCCATTTGACACATCACCTTCTTGTGTAATCATACCCCCAGAATTCCCAGCAAACGCCACATAACCCCATTGAATATTTCTCACATTTGATAAGAGATTGATATTTCCAGTAATATGACGAGAACATCCACTGTCCATGATCCAGTTTTCACCAGAAATGGTCTTTGATGAACCCTACACACACAAGAAAAATGATTAGTTCAAAAAGGCAGCCCAGGCCTCAGTCTTGGGCACCTTTTGGTTTTCTTGAGAAAAGTTAACCTTAGTTGCATTCAATTGTTGTTCAGCAACTTGAGAATAAGTTACAGGTTTCGTCGACTTTCGTCTTAGATACGCAGCTTGAACCACATTTGAATTAACAGTTTTGCATAATGGTTTAGTAGGAATAAACTTAGGTTTAACGGATGCATGAGTTTCATTCACATGAACAACTTTTCGAGGATGTACATTCGAAAACATAATATGAGTATCATCAGCATACGACACATGTCGTTTCAGAATCTCCTTTACCAAAGGAACCGGTTTGGAATGATCCTTGATAAAAGGATGAAGATTCTGATAGCTCTTCTGACTAAAATTTCTCACTACATGACCATGCTGACCGCAAAGAAAATAGCTTCGCATGTCTACACAATGATGTTGAGAGGTATATGGAACGAATGACTCAGAAGTTTGATGATGACTCACATTTTTGGTCATGCTCTTAGCAAACTCATCAGATAATTCAGATTTCTTTTTCAAGTAAAAATCTAAATTAGAACAGTTCGAAAAACTTTTCAATGTATCTGTCCCAGTTGACTTCACAAAGTTAATTTTCTTAGCTTGTTTTAAAACCTGCGTTGCTTTAGTCAATGGGTCAGAAGGAACTGATGTTTTCTCTTGAGCATATCGACATTCAAGATCATGAATCTGTGAAGTTTCATTGATAAATACACTCTCAATAAGTTCAGGTTTAATGATACTTATTGGAATATCTTTTTCTGTGAACATCGTATCTATCCCCTTTAACTTAAAAACTCTAGCAGATGATGACTTAGAACTAGAAGGATTAATGAAACGCATCAAGTCCTTATCAGAAATTTTCGGTTTTTCTGACTTCTTTGCCTTCACAGAGTTTACTTTCATTGGAATTTCCTTTTTCACTTGAGGTTTGTGTGAACCATACACCGCTTCCTCAAATTCATGAGGTTCACACAGTATGTGATTAGAACTTGGAATGTTCTTGTTCTTGTGTATAAATTCCGGTTCAAACACATCCTCAATGATAACTTTATCAACATTTTCAACAAAAACTTTGTTGCTTTGAACATGAGGTTTCTGAGTTAAAGATTGGGGTTTAAGAGTTTCAGACTTACTTGGGTTAGAATTTTCTGAAATCACATGCTCTTTAAGAATAACATCTTTCTCAGTTGGAGCAAAAGGATTAATTTTATAATCATTGTGAAATGGTGGTGGAATTTCAACAAAACCTATACCCTTCGTTGAATCTTTTTGTTTTCCAGAAACTTCTATAATTTCATTCAACAGAAAAGATGAATTTCGAAATTTCCCCAATTTGTTCTTTAAATCAAGAACCTCATTCTCAAGCTCAATTATCTTTGAACGATGTTTCAAAATTTCTTGAAACTTTTGGTCATTAATTGTCATTTTCACATATAACTCAGCTTTAAGATCATGATTACTTATAGTTAAAGCCTCAATTTTCTCTCTTGAATTCATTTGAGAAGTCAAGGATTGTCTATAAGTATCTTTTAAGGACACAATCTCTTTTAGCAGATTATCATTTTGAAGTTTTAATGAATCAATTTTAGATTTATTATAATCACAATCAACACATGATACCTTAGAAGCAGAATTACTAACCTCACTTTGTTTGGCCATGCAAGCAGATGTGGTAGAATCACTGATCTTCGCCATACAAGCAAAGCTAGTTGGAAGCTTTTCACTTGAATTATCAAATTCAGACTTAGTTTCAGCATCAGAAGAAACTTCACTTCCACTTATATCTTGAACATATTCAGGAAACCCAAACAGAGCTAGATTAGCTTGATTTTCATTGCACAATAGTCGTTGTGACCAATCGCTTCCATCAGCTAACACTGCATGTGACCTAGAAGTAGACGATTTCTTTTCAGCATCATTGACCCGTGGTGTGAAGGAATTTTGATTTTGACCACGAGGACCAGTATACTCTTTCTTTGGCTTGTCACATTCTTTCGCAAAGTGCCCGAATTCTTGACAGTTATAACATTTTACCTTCAACTTGTCAAAACCCAACTTCTTATTCAGGGCAGGAAGATCTTTTCCGGTTCTTTGCATAAATCTTTTTACCTTACGAACAATCATTGCCATGTTCCACTTTAAATCCATGAGCTCGAGATCATCGGGATCAATTTGATCATAATATTCATCGGTTAAATCACTAGTTGCAATCTTGTTACTCACCAAATTCTCGTAAGAGGACATAAAGGCGGACAAAAATGCAAAGTTTTGTTCAGCCTCCTTTATGTTTACATTAGTTGAGATGAAAATTGACTTGTAAATGATGAAGTTCCCGATCCTCCAGATGAACCAGAGATACCAGAAGATCCAGTATTTCTAGCTGTGTAGAAACAGGCTCGTGGATCACTATACATTGTAGTAGCATTCTCACTTGCAGCTTGAGTAAGGAAAGCAGTTAATGGAGAAATAGTTGAACTTAGAGGCATACTACCACCATAGAAAGAAGGATCTTGACTTTCCTTAGAAGATTTCTGGCACTTAAGATCATATTCCCTAGCTTCAATCTTTTGTAAGAATTCAATAGCAGTCAAATCTTCATTCAAGAAATAATTATTCTCCTTGAGAACCATTAAGAATGTGGAATAAGAACTTGGGAGTACACTCTTAATAGTGTCAATTTATCCCTCTCAGAAACTTCTAACCTCATCTTGTCCATTTCAGCAATTAAGTGATTGAATCTCGTTGTCATTTCTTCAACTATCTCACCTTTGAGTAAGTTAAAGTTTCTGAATTGAAACTTAAGCATCACTTTCTTGCTTTCAGTAGTGTTTCCCATACTCCTCATTCGGATATGTTGAAACAAAGAAGCACATATTTTTATGCTACCCACTTGAAGAAAAATATTCTCAGGCAAAGCCATAGTTAGAGTAGAATAAGCTTTTGTCTCTATCTCTAATGCTTTCTTTTCTTCAACTGAGTATTATAAGATAGCCTTTGGTGTATAACTAATAGTCTCATCTCCAATCATAGGAACGGTATAAACTTCATCTAGCAATATGAACAGTCAGGATGAACTGATCCTAAATGAGCACGAAACCTAGGTTCCCATTTGGCAAAGTCACTGAACTTCATCAATCTTGGACATTTCAAATGTGAACCTATCTCGGTATCAAGTTGCAACATTTGTTGCATCAACATGTTTTGATACGCTAATGCATACATACCGGCCATTTTTGACAAGTTTCAAAAATACAAGGGTGTAACGAATGGATTAACGAATCAATAAGCGAATAAGATTAACGAATGGATGGTAAATGTAACGAATTGTAAACAGTTGTAGCGAACTGTGAACAGTATCTAACGAATCAAATCTTAACGAAGTTAAGATTGATCAGACAACGAATCACAATTGAGTTTAACGAATCAGCCAACAAATCAAAAAGTTAACGAATCAGAAAGTCAAACTAACGAATTGACTAACAAACTGGCCAACGAATTAGCAATCAAACCTTAACGAATTAGAGATTCTTCAGTAGCGAATCACTAAGAAATACTTAGCGAAATGGATAACGAATCATCTACAATTGCTTAGCGAATCAACTATAACGAATCAGGTTGTTACAACCATTTGTAACAAACTCTAACACCTTATGCCATGTGGCAAAGGTTGTTATGACACAAATCCCAAAGTGGACGCGTGTCACACGAATCAGTTAACCTCAAATAACGAATTAGATCACACGAATCAACTATTATAGCGAACTGGCTAGCGAATCACTTGAAAGGAATAACAAATTGATGAACTTAATGAACGAATCAAAGGAAACAAGAGATGATAACGAATCATATTCATCTTTGAATCTTCAAATCTTCAACACAAGATTTCCAGAAATCTGGAAATGAAGAACATCAACTCAGAAACCCAAAAACTCAGAATTTGTAATACACTCTCGATACTAAACCAAATCACGCAAATGACCAACCAAAATCCTCGTAACACAATCGCAAAACCAATACGCTAATCCTAGATACCAAACATCTACGATTACCAATCCAATTTTACCAAAACACGAACCCTGTTTCGGCCTTAAACCAAAACAAACACCAAATCCACTCAAAACCAAACCAAAACTCAATTCCAATTCACAAAACCATTCCAATACTTTAACCAACTCGAATTCAATCCAATTCGTCCATAATTCAATTAATTCAACTTAAAATTGATTCAAATTCACTCAAACAGAATATTAACAATATCAAAAACTAATTAAACACCAAATCAAGTGTAATTGAGCTCCAACGGCTCTGATACCACTTGTTGAAACCCGGATAGTTATCAATCTAATAACAATTAATGGATCTCGGATCTGTGTTAAACCGATTAATACCTTAACTATAGATCTAGCTCATACTTACCTTAGATACAATGTTATATATGTTTATATATTATCAGTATATATGTATTAGTGATGTTATAATGTTAGGATGAAGATCGAGAGAGGATTTGGACAGGGTTTCGTAAATTAACTCTCAAAACTTAAATTAAACGTGAACAGTGTTCACTATATATAGAAGATAAGTCTGGTTCGCTAACATCCCCTAGCGAAACAGACGCTACTTCGTTACATACATTAATAAGACGAATCATCCTCTGATTTGTTAACATCCCCTAACGAATCAGATGGAATAACCTTAAGTCTTAGTTCGCTAACATCGCTAGCGAACTAGACAATACATATAACGAGCTAGCCTTTAACTTAATGAATTATTACATTAAACATAAACAAATACGTTAACGATAATTACAAAGACTCAAGAAGCAAAACCGTGCACTAACATGATATATTGATTTATTCAAAGAACGAGTCGGATCATGTTGAGCATCTGATAGAGGTATTAGAGACACTGAAGAAGGAAAAGTTGTACGCTAAGTTTTCGAAGTGTGTGTTCTGGTTGCGAGAAGTGCAGTTCCTAGGTCACGTGATCAATCCTGAAGGGATTACCGTGGACCCATCTAAGATTGAGGCGATAACGAATTGGAAGACTCCGCAGAACCCGACTGATATACGAAGCTTCTTAGGGTTGGCTGGCTATTATAGGAGATTCATCGAAGGATTCTCCAAGATAGCTACACCGTTGACCGGTATGACCCGAAAGTCAGTAGGATTCAGTTGGGGTAAGTTTCAAGAGGAGTCTTTTGAGGAATTAAAGAGAAGACTCACGCATGCTCAAATCCTTGCTTTACCCGATGGTGACGATGATTTGGTTGTTTGTACTAATGCTTCACATCGTGGGTTAGGTTGCGTGTTGATGCAACGAAGAAAGGTTATAGCTTATGCGTCCAGACAGTTGAAAGTCCATGAGAGTACCTATCCGACGCATGATTTAGAGCTAGCAGCAGTAGTGCATGCTCTCAAGATATGGAGGCATTATCTGTATGGTACTAAGTGTAGTATTTACACAGATCATAAAAGTCTAAAGTACCTTTTCGAGCATAAAGAGATGAACATAAGGCAGAGAAGATGGTTAGAATTGATAAAGGATTACGACTGCGATATTAAGTACTATCCTAGTAAATCTAATGTGGTCGCTGATGCGCTAAGCCGTAAGAAGAAAGAAGTCATTGCAATAGTGAAGTCATATCAACTGATTATGAACTCAAGTATTTTCAAAGAAATCATCAAGATGCAGACAAAAGTGTTGGAAGATGAAGGGCTAGTGAAGAAGGAAAGGATCTTCGGTCAGCAAGACGAGTTGATGGAAAACACTCATGGTGTTAAGACTAGGTTTGACCGTATGTAGATTCCATGCCATGGAAATCTTAGAGGTCGAATCCTAGATGAAGCTCATAAGTCAAGATATTCAATCCATCCGGGATCCACTAAGATGCAATGTTGTAGAAGTAGGATTACAAGGCCGAGTACTCTCCAAGTACTCGCTACAAGGTATGTCGCCGATTCGAGTTTCTGTAAATCCGCCTAGTTACTAAAAATCGGTCAAATGTGGTCAACGTAAGCCAGAGCCACATCTTATCAGTGAACTTGGACCGATTTTGACTCAAAAAAAAACAAAGTTCGTATTTCAATAATTTTAACGAACAAATATCATTTTTTTTAGTTAATGATTAGTAATTTTTAGAATATTTTATTATTTAAAAATGTATTTCTTTTATTTATATTGATATTCACCTATTTTGTTATAAATATTAGTAAACTTATCATATTTGACATATACATAATATTCAAAAATTAATTTTCTTTATATTTACCATGTCCGAGTACTCCGAGTACACCCAACTCCCCAGTCAACCGCCTAGGGTCCGCCTAGCGACTTTTACAACCTTGCTAAGATGTATCAAGATTTGAAAAGAGACTATTGGTGGCAGGGTATGAAGAATGATGTAGTAGATTATGTCAGTAAGTGCTTAACTTGATTGCAAGTCAAGGCTGAACACCAGAAGCCTTATGGGAAGATGCAGCCTTTGGAGATACCTGAATGGAAATGGAAACACATCACCATGGATTTCATAACTAAGCTACCTTTTACAGCTAAGCATCGTGATACCATTTGCGTGATAGTGGACCGTTTGACAAAGAGTGCTCACTTTCTGCCTATACGAGAGGCTATCTCGTCAAAAATGTTAGCAAGTTTGTTCATAAAAGAGGTTGTGACTAAGCACGGAGTGCCACTGTCAATTGTGTCTGATAGAGATACTCGATTTACCTCGAGATTCTGGAAGAAGTTCCATGAAGACATGGGGACAAGATTGAACATCAGTACGGCGTATCATCCTCAAACAAATGGACAATCTGAAAGGACGATCCAAACCCTTGAGGATATGCTACGTGCTTGTGTCCTAGACTCTAGAGGAAGTTGGGATGACCATCGGCATCTGACAGAGTTCTCTTATAGCAACAGCTACCATTCAAGTATTGGCATGCCACCGTTTGAAATGTTTTATGGAAGACGTTGTAGAACCCCTGTATGTTGGGGTGAGATTGGTCAGAAAGAGCTCGGAAGTTTGGAAGTTGTTCAAGAAACCTCGTAAAAGTTTGATCAGATCAAGGCAAGGATGAAAGTTACTCAAGACCGTCAGAAGTCCTATGCTGATAAGCGGCGACGACCTATTGAGTTTAACGTTGGTGACAATGTGATTCTCAAGGTCTCGCCTTGGAAAGGAATTATTCGTTTTAGGAAGAGGGGGAAGTTAAGTAAGAGGTACATTGGACCGTTTAAGATTTTGGACCGTGTGGGTGAAGTGGCTCACAAGCTAGATTTACCCGAGGAGTTAGGAGGAATTCATCCAACTTTCCATGTTTCTCATCTGAGGAAATGTCTGGCTGATGGCACGTCTCATGTGCCATTGGTAGACATTGAGGTTGATGAACGGTTGAACTACATTGAGCAACCGGTGGAAATAGTTGACCGCAAGGAAAAGCAACTCCGACACAAGGTTATACCCTTAGTGAAAGTGATATGGAAGCATCGCAAAGGATCAGATGCTACTTGGGAAGTTGAAGAAGAGATGCGCAAGTTTTACCCGGATTTGTTTTAGTAATAGTTAGGTTTCGAGGACGAAACCTCTTTAAGGAGGGAAGACTTGTAACATCTTAAATATTATATTAATAAATAAAAGGAAATGATGCTCGTCTATTTAAATGTGTGTTAAATATTTAATTAAGATCATATATTATAAAAGAGTATGGACTTGGATTATTAAAAGATGGAATAAGGGATGGGATGGGCCTTAGGTCCATGGGCTTTAGAGGGTATAAATACCCCCTTAAACCTCCCTATAACCCTAAAACCCACATTTTTATCTTTCATGTTCCCTACACACTTTAAAACACATACATAACCCTCTCTAGTTTCGGCCGCGAACCAAGATGAGAGATCCGAGACCGTCCGAGCCTAGATTCTTGAAAGATCTTGTCTATACGAGCAATATACTAGTTAAAGTTGTATATTGGAACTAGACATGACCTAGAAAACGCATAAAGGTATGTTCTTTGCTTTAAAGGTGTTTTATGAACAGTTTGCCCTAGAACTTAACCCTAGAGTATATCGGGTCTAAATGAACCATAAAGTTTCAAACTTGATGTTTAAAATGGACTTAATGAACTCATGGATATATACGGCTCATAAAGAAACCCTAGATCTAGCCTTTAAACGTTTTAAACCTATAAAGGTCCAAGCTTTATGGATAAACGAGTTCGATCTTGGCCGAAAGTTGGAATGGAAACGGGTTAAGGATGATATAATATCATAATAAGGGTTTAGATGTTAAAACATGTAATGAAATGATGATAAAAGACCAAACTATAGCAGCTCATTCGATTACACCTATAGACTCGAACACATATATACAAATTCGAATACAATGGTGGTATTCGAATACATCTAGAACTCGCATATAATGGTTATGATCGATTACAATGGAACTCGAATACAAAGGATATATTCGATTACATTAATGATTTGTGTACATACCCATATTCAATTACACTGAAATAGTTTGAATACATGCTCAACTCGATTACAATAAAAGGGTTCAAATACGCATAAATAATCGATTACATGGACACTCGAATATATATATATATATATATATATATATATATATATATATATATATATATATGTGTGTGTGTGTGTGTGTGTGTGTGTGTGTGTGTGTGTGTGTGTGTGTGTGTGTGTGTGTGTGTGTGATCAATTACATGGTCACTCGAATACCTATATATAATCGATTACAGTGGAACTCGAATACATATCTATGATCAATTACATTGGGTGACCCGCATACAATATGTATAATCGAATACACATTGGACTCGAACACATGTTTAGGATCGATTACATGGTATGCTTCGAATACATGAATGACTCGCATGCAATATTTTAATCAATTGCATAGTGTATTTGCATGCAATGTTCTATTTGAATGCATTGTACAACCCGCGTACAATATGCGTAATAGCATACATTGTTGAACTCGAATGCATTACCATATATATATACATATGCATTCAAATACAGAAAAGGAGAAAGAAAGAGTAAGTAAGTATGGAGTATATGAATACAAAAGAAAAGAAAGAAAGAAATACTAAAGTATTTGAAAACCCTATATTTGAATACATTAGGGTTGAGGGGTAAAATTATATTATAAGTAAATTGTATTCTAATACAAGATCATGCTTATGAATACAATACCATATAAAGCTATTAGAACAGACCAGACTTAGCCATATTTGATGAGACCCAAATAATATGATTAGGATAAGTATTGACACACGTGATTAATATATAGTTAGCAGAGCTCAGATAAAGAAAGGAATAACCGTGAACGGATAACGTAACAGGATCCAGGTGAGTTTCTAGCCCCATTTCCTTGTTATCTATTTGGGGCTGTGTGCATACTCAATGTGAATGTTAATACACTACCTTAAATTGTAAGTGTATGTCTTGATGATGAATGTGATAGTTATGTTTATATTATGAATGAATGTTTGATAGTACGTGAACGATCTCCTGATATTGCACGTATCGTTAAGGAAAGTATGTATGTTTATATTACGAATGAATGCTTGATAGTACGTGATCGATCTTCAGATATTAGACGTATTGTTAAGGAAAGTATGCATAGAAAGATATGGATGGTTATAGGATGTGTGGAAGGTTACGGGGTTTCGTACCCTAATAATATATGCGAAGGTTATGGGGTTTCATACCCTAATAATATATGCGAAGGTTACGGGGTTGCATACCCTAATAATATATGTGTAGGTTACGGGGTTGCATACCCTAATAATATATGTGAAGGTTATAGGGCGTAATGCTCTTTAAAACGTAATGTATGAATATGAAATGAAGAGGGTATGAAGGTAAGTAAGTATGTTATAAACGAAAGAATGAAGTATGTACGAAAGTATGAAATTATAAATGTGTTGTATGTTGTATGATTAACTAGAAATCACTCAGTGTAGCTGACTTTTAGTATGCACGCAGGTGAGTAGAATGAGACAGCTAGCTTGAGCGGGGCATATAGCAGATGAATAAGAAGCTGGCATCTTAAGACCTGTGATGTTTTTATTAAATGATGTTTCAGTTTCAAGGACAAAAGATGTTATCTGAGAAGTTTTTGTAATGATTTGAATTGTTATTGAAGTTTTTATATTCCGCGAAAGTTTTTAGTTAACTCTGGTATTTAGAATTGTGTTTATGAGTAAATCCAACGCCCAGTGTAGGGCACCGGTGACGGGGCCTTACACTATAAACAACGAAAAATTTTAAAATCTCCAAGTATGTCTTTCATTAGTAGTATTGTTAAGTATAAACATTTGATAGAATATAAAAAGATTATAATTGCTTAAATATTTTATAGTTTTAAATCTTACTGAAGATCAAATAAAGAATCTTATTTTGATTGAAATTTTAAATTCTACAACAAAACAATAACAGTTTAAGTAGATACAAGACGATGCCTTTTCGAACAATTACCTCAGAACAAAAAGAAATCTTTTGGAACAATTACCTATGAACAAGCAGTCGTAGAATCAAGAAATTGAAAGAAATGAATTCCATAAGCTTTTTGGAACAATTACCTCTGAACAAAAAGAAATCTTTGATATAATAGCAAAAGTTGTTCACGATGGTTCAGGAGGAATGCTTTTTGTTTACGACTAAGGTGGAATAGGGAAAACATATTTATGGAAGACATTAACTTCAAAATACGATCGCAAGATATATTGTTTTTAATGTTGCATCAAGTGGGATTGCATATTTACTGCTATTAGGTGGAAAAACCGCTCACTCAAGATTTCATATTCCCATTAACCTAAATGAAGATTCTTCTTGCATAATGGAACGTGGTTCTGATGAAGCCTAGCTATTACAAAAAATAATAATAATAATCTGGAATGAAGCTCTAATGACACACAAACATGCTTTTCAAGCTCTAGAGAGATCTTGAAAAGATGTGTTACAATCTAATTTATTATATGGAGGAAAGGTCGTGGTCTTTGGAGGCGATTTTAGACAAATCCTGCCAGTTGTTCAAAAAGGAAACAGGCAACAAATAGTAAAAGTATCTCCATGTTCTTCATACTTTTGACATCAATGTCGTATTCTTAGATTAACAAGAAACCTAAGATTAACAATTTGTCAACAATCTGCTGATATCGAGGAAACAAAAACTTTGCACAATGGTTACTAGATATCGAAGAAGGCAAATTTGGTGGACCTAATGATGGAAAAGTAAAGATAGAGATTCCAGATGATTTGCTTATCAAAAAATGTGATGATCTTATTTCAAGCCTAATTCAGTTTGTCTATCCAAACATTTTGAATAATATTGAAGATACTGATTACTTCCAAAAGAGGGCATTACTTGCACCAACAAATGAGATCGTCAATGAATTAAAAGATCAATTAATTGAAAGCTTTCCAGGAGAACATCTTGAATACTTAAGCTCAGATTATGTATCAAAGTCTGATTATATAGATGGTAATATAGATCCAACTATATACTCTGCTGAGCTATTAAATGGATTAAAAATACCAAGACTTTCAAACCATCAGCTTATACTAAAAGTGGGAGTTCCAGTTGCGCTTCTAAGAAATATTGATCAAAGGAAATGGTTATGTAATGGCACTGGGCTTCGGGTTGTTTCACTCCCCAAACTACGGCCTAGGAGTGTGATGCATATGTTAGTACCACAAGTGTAATTAAATCAGAGTTACGTTCAATTAGCGGAAGTCTTATAAACATGTGGATTTAACTTATAAATATTTACATACAAAAGACAGGATAAAAGTTTCCCGTTTAGTATTTAAAAGATTACTTGTCTTATAATTACAAACCACCATTAATTTTATACAAAACAAATCCGAGCCATTGGATATATAAATAGCACTTCGATACTCCAAACGCTAATTTTGGTCACCTGCAAAATGTAAATAAAATACGTCAGCAACGAATGCTGGTGAACACGCTGACGCTAAAATATTTTCTTTTACTTAATTACCCCTCGAGACTACGCCTGCCTCGGCCCATCGTGGCTTAGGAATAACAAAGTTAAATAACACATTTATGAACACATAGTCCCTTGTAAATAATTTTCATATAACATGTTTGACTTGTTTGAAAATAAGTTTGTAAAAGTTTGGGGTCGTGTTCACCTTTTCACTTTGGGATCGGCTTCAATCACCGTCCGAGGGTCTTCCCCTTTTTATCTCGCACCTATAGTACGAGTATAAACATTTGTTAGTCGGATATACAATACGGCTTAAGACCTTTAGTCTTATTTTATAAGTTTTACCTAGATGAACCTTTAGTTCATAAATCTCGTTTACTTGAAAACCTTTAGTTTAAAAGTAATTATAAACCTTTACTTAATTTGTAAAACCCGACGTTTCTTCTTCTCCAAGAAACGTATTCTTTTTCTTTTATTATTTAAGAATAGTTATTATTACTTAAATAATCTTTTTTCATAACAAAGAATACTTACACACATATATATTATCAACTATTCATATTCTTATCTTTTTGTTTCTTTCTTTGTTATGTTTTCTTTTCCTTTAGTTTTATCGAGGTATCGAGTATAACCTCGACTTAAGGTTTTAAGCCTTATAATAATATTTTATTATATTCAATTATCGCTACGCCTACCTTTTTGGTGTTTTGGAAACCCTAAGAACTCGAGCAGCACTCCACCGCCACTTGGTCTCCTTTTCCGTCTTGATCAACCACCTTTCTCTTAGTATGCCAAATGACAAAAAAAATCTTCAATACTCGTTGGCACGCTTTTCGAGACTCATCGCCATGAAAACAAACGCCTTCTTGGTTGTATGTAGGTGGAGGGTGGCACGAACTTCGAGGAAACGTTAGCACGGAAACGATGGAATGGGAACGCTTATCGAGACGGATCGAGGGTATGGTTTATATATTCTAGAGAGAGGCTAGAGAGATGATTTGTGTGTGTATTTTGGTGTGAGATCAGCTGAACCCGTGGCTTTCTATTTATAGGCAAAAATTGGATCCCATCGCGATACGCGACAGCCGCTTGGCAAGCCCGTCGCATATCGCGACGTAGGCTGCCTGAGTCACTGTATAGACCGGCCACGTGGCAGACGCGTTGCCACGTGGTGACACGTGGCGGTAGACGGTGCCACCGTGTGCCACGTGGCACACGTGTCACAATGTGTCAGACCACGTCATCGCGGTATGCGATGACGTTGGCTCAACCAGTGATCGCGTATCGATGTTGACCCTTCCAGAAGGTTTTGACCAAGCTCATCGCGATACGCGATGGCTTGTCCTTTTGTCCCATCGCGTATCGCGACAGGACAAGAAAACAATTTTTTCTTTTTAAACCCTAAGGTTTGGAATTTGACAAGTTTAGTCCCTATACTTAGGAAAGTTTGGTATTTTGAACTCGAAATTTTCGTAATGTTACAACAGGGTTGGTTTATATCTCAAGAATGATGTATTCTCTCATGGACAACTATTTGTTGCGCTATCAAGAGTTACGAGCAAAGAAGGTTTGAAGTTTCTTATTGTAGACAAACATGGAGAACAAACTAATAAGCCAACTAATGTTGTCTTCAAAGAGATATTTTCTTACTTACACTAAATTTAGATTGGTTTTATTATAATATGTTTGTTCATGTTCATAATAGATAACATCTAACTCTACAATGTGACTAAGCTATATGTGGTTTACTAATAATGATACTACTTTCTTTCAGTCGTTTTTTTGCCACCGTAGCTCATGTTTACAATTCGATGTACATTTTGACAAGCTTAGTAACTTATTTTAGGGAAAAACTTATAATATTAAAATAACTTCATAAGTTTAATATAAGTATTCACGTGGAAAAATGTTAGAATTATCTATTACATGATTTAACCAAAAGATGACCCCAAAATATAGCATCTTCAATTCCTAAATATAGTCAGCATCTAGCCAAAGATGCCCACTTCACAACTTGTAAACTAAACAAACAAATACAATAAATATGGTAAAAAAAATAACTCAAACTAAGATTATTGAAATACTTATCAAACTTGAACTAAATAATTCAATTCAAATAGCTATTCTTAACAACACCAACTGTATTACAAAATTCAAAAACCAAACTGTTTCAATATTATAAAACTTAGAATAATATAACAAATTACCTAAACATAATACTTTAATCTTCATCATCAAACAACAAATTATCCGAAAGAAGATCAAAATCAAACTCACTGTTCAAGCAGCCTACCATCCAACCAATCTTTTTACTCAACTCATCTTCAAAATCAAAATGAGCCCTTAATTTTCTAACATTAGTAGACTTCAAACGATCCATCTCCCTCAACCTAGGCAATTTATCTAACTCTAATAATATCTCCCGACTCATAACTTTGGCACTACCATCTTCAAACCTAACCACAACCCTGTTATCATTGTGAGAAAACAACCACTCCCTCACATAAACTATCGGTTCAACATCTTCAATAACACCATTAAGCCTAACAACAATCTGATCCATAAGATCACTCTCTTCAACATATAGAAAAATCTTCCTATTACCTATAGAATGTATTTGATCCAGAAATCGTAAGCTTAAAGAACATACCTCATTAACATTAGCTTTATCAATTGTAGATCTATCACTCAAAACAAAAACATATATGTTTACCAACTGATCAAAACTCTACGCAACTATGTTCTCCATTTATAACCTGATTGCGTTTTTAGAATTAGGGTTAATGTTTATCGTTTGTTGTAGTAAGTAATGAAGAACATAGCTGAAGATGTAGAGTCTTTAATTTCTTGGAAGAACACAGATAGGTATGATGATGATAATGATACCCGTTGTTTTCAAACATTGGCAAACTAATACATTAAATATCAAACCAGCCCAATAATTAAAATAAAATACAAGCCCAAAAACTTTTAAGCTCAAATATATAAAACCTCACAAACATAAAAACACATCTTAACAAAATTAGTAAATATATAACTTAAACCATGAAGTTAAAAGATAATTTTTTTAAATAAATTCTTATATCAAATAATATATATATATATATATATATATATATATACCGCAACTCATTTCATAACAATCTGTTTTAAAAAATAAAATTCATTTTTACATAAACAAAAGGCTGTATAAAATATGAAACGTTAGCATTTTAAACGAAAATACGTAACTTAAGTGATATAAACATTGAATTAATTTAAGTCAAGAATTAAGTGGACAATAACTTACCTCGTATTCAAATGGTCAAAATATTAACATTCAAATAAGAGTTTTATATAAAAGGTCACTAACATAAAAGAATAAACAATCCCAAAAAGTTCTAAGGCCAAATATATAAAATCCCACAAACATAAAAACATATCTTAACAAACTTAAAAATATATAACTTAAACCATGAAATTAAAAGATATATTCTCAACTTCCTCCGAAATATGCCAAGTATGGAGCTTGAGTAAACCAGTCACTTCGAGCAAGGTATCTTATTCGAGTAACGTTATCTTCAAGATATGCTATAGAACTAGAGAAAACCAGACACTTCGAGCAAGGTATTTACTTAATCGAGCAAGATATCTTATTCGAGTAGAATTAAGTGTCAAGCTTCGACCAAGCTGCACTTAGTCGAGCAATGTTGTTCCTCAGTAGAGAACAGTTTGTGATAGAGCAAACACTTGACATATCCAAGCTTAAGCCAAGTTTTCAAATGACTTGGTGGGTCTAGCAAAGATACAACACTTGTGAGAAGTTAAATAATTTAATATAAGGACTTCTACGAGCATAGTTCAATCTCAAACAAACTACAGTACCCGAGTATACTATGTTTGCTGGAATAAGTCTTTATAAGCCCATTAAAAACATAATATTATTAACTCAATTTTAGTATTTAAAATATAACAACATTAACATATATTTTTAGTAATAAAAAAAGTTTCAAGTAACCCGCGTAACACGCGGGCTAAAAGCTAGTGTGTGTGTATATATGGAGAGGATCAAGAAAAAACTCATCCTTATAGAGAAAACTTGAAAACTCCTAAAGAATTATTTTTAACTAAAAATAAAAAAAATATGTTCATATTTCAGTTTTTGTCATTATTCTTATAATTTGTTACTCTTCACTCGAAAAAAAGATAAAAACAAAAATAAACGTTGTAATGCACATACGTATTAATGTGTGATATTATTGTATTACACATGTGTATTACTATGTATTTTTATGTTCAATAGTGTTTAATTGCATATATTCAATATGTGTGTATTATATATGTGTAGTATTGTTGTATTATATGCAAAAAAATATATAGAAAAAAAACTAAAGTCGATGTAGTGCACATGTGCATTAATGGTGTGTTACACATACGTATTAATGTGTATAAGTCTTATATTGAATATATACAATAGTGTGTATCAAATATGTGCAATAGTGTTGTATTCTATGCAATACAACACTCTTGCATATATGCAATGCACACTATTACACATGTGCACTACAATGACGAGATTACCGACAAGGGATTTTTTTTTGGAACAATATCAAAATATAAAAATAATTAAATAAAAAGAAACTATAAAAAATATTAAAAATAATTCTTTAGGAGTTTTTAATTTTTGTCTATAAGAAAAGTTTTAATTTGATATTTATATATATTATAGTTATAAGGTTTGTGCCACGAAAGATATTTTAAATATTTTATTACTTATGTTTTGTTTTTATGTAAGTGTGTTGTTGTTGCTTAGTTTGTTAATACTTAAGATTTTAGATAAAGATAAAATAAATAATGCAGGTTGAGGCACATAATCCAATATTTCCTGATACTTTTCGTTACATGGAGTCCCCTCTCTCAAAACAGATTTGTTTTTAGTTATTTTATTTTTGTTGATGTGTTGGTTTCTTTTATTTTTTTTATCTTATTTGTATTTTTCTTAAATCTACATATTCTAATAAAAAAAATAATTAAGGACTTGCATCGCTTGGAAATGTATTCTTAGCATAAATTTATCGTCCAAACTATTCTTTTGTTTTAAATGAAAACATATTTACGTCATTGGAATTAAAACATATCAACCAAACATTTGATTTAATAATTAGTTACCTAAATTATATGGATTAAAAATATACGAGTATTTTCGTCAATATAATCAAATTTTATATGTATATAATTAATGAAATAAGATCAACCTTTACTATTAAATCAATTTAATGCACTTTTGAGTGTATGAGATGAATATGGTAAAATACAATAAACGGTATTTATAGGTTTAAGATGATAAAGACAAAAATAAATTATGATTTTAATATCAACAAATTTATTCTCCTTCATTCATCCTCTATGGCTCCATAGAGTTTTCATTCATCTCTTTCGAAACTGTAATACAAAACGTATTTTATTCATGCTAATTTTTATATCTGATATTATTTATTACATTATTCATAATGAGATATCTTATCATCTTTTGTTAGAATTCACCATTCCATAAAAAAATATAACTACAACTTATAAAATTATGAAGTGCATCTTTTGCGTGCTTATGAAGAAATTACGTAAGAATACGCAACATAGTCATATGAATATTCATTAGAAAAATATAATATGAACTTATAAAACCATTTAAATTGATAAATATAGTTTTTTTTTTTAATTTAGTCATACAATTTATATAGCTTAATTATTTCTTTTAAACATCCCGTGCATCATACATATTCTAAATCTAGTATGTTAATATAAATAAAAGTTTTGGTATCACAAGTACCCTATTGGGCTACTTAGCGGCACCTTACTAGTGCAAGGCATTTTTTGCGTTGCTTTAGTTTCGGTCTGTAACGAACGTAACGAAAACCTATCGAATGCTAATTTTATATTTTATTTTTGTTTTAGTTTTTCGCTACTACAACGAATGTGACGGAACCGATCGAATTCGCTTAAACTCAACGTGTTTTGTTTTAGTTCCAGTACCATAGCGAATGTAACGAAAACCGATTGAATGCCTGTTGTTTTTTAGTTCTTGTACTATAACGAACATTATGGAAGTCGACCGAATTTTCCGGACTCAACGCCTCAATACCAGGGTCTACAACAGTCGGGTTTACCAACGCTCGAGTTTTACCAACGGACGTCACCCCATTGGTCCACCACAATTTTAATGTTTTAGTTCCGTTACAATAGCGCGCATAAAAGAAATTGACTGAATTCGTGTCAACTTACTGCTTTATTGTTTGGAACCGACAATACTTGGGTTTTACCACCGCCCAAATTTTATCAACCTGTCCCGACGCGTGGGTAAAACACTAGTTTATCATAATTATTAAATTTTAATGGTGCATTAAATAGTTTAAAAGAATTAACGTAAATTGGACATTTAATATTTTTTAAAAACCACTTTTCTTTTACTTACTTGGACTTAGAATTCAGGACTTTTGAATGTTTAGGGGGACGGGGCGGTCCGTGATGGCCATTCCATAACGCGTTATGGAGTTTGGAACACCGCCTCCCACCCCTCTCCATCACGCGTGATGGGGGTCCAGCCGTGATTGCTATCACGTGATGAGCCCCAACGAATATGATCGTTGGGGGTTGGGGGGGCTCGATTATTAAAAAAAATTATTTAACTTATATAAATAACTCAAATCCATCTTCAAATCCAACTCAAATCCTCTACTACAAATAACATTCTAACATTACACCAATGGATGGTTCTAGGAAACGTGGCTTGGGTTCAAAGAAAACCCAAACCCGACCAAAAATTCGACAAAATCTAGGCGAGCCGACGAGATTCCGATTAAAATATGAACCGGCACAACCCAACCATTCCAACAACAAGCTTTTCAACCACAACCTTTTCAACTGTTCCAAAACCAACCTTTTCAACCGTATCAGAACCAACCGTTTATTCCACCTTTTTCTACCCAAAATTATTCAAATAATGCTTTTCAAATGTTTCGATCTCAACTGTCTCAAATGTCCGTCGATCCATTAGACGATAACGATGTTATACATCAATTTGCACGTGCTTTTCGTGAAGAAGACGACAATGTGGATGAAGATTTACCCGCGGAGGAGGATGGCACCATCGCGAAGAAGCCTTGGTTGCCCGCGGAGGAGGTCGCCTTGACCAAGGCTTATTTACACACCTCGAAACAAAAAAACACCCAACCCAACAAAAAAAATGTTATGAAGACGTGTTATGACACATTTCGAAAAACTTCCCGGCTCAACCGACCGGAACATGGATTCAATGACTTCCAAATGGGGAGATTTAAATCGAAAAATGTCAAAATTTAATGCTTACTACATCCAATTGGTAACTATTTTTTAAAATTTGTTAGTTTATTTTTTTTATAATTTATTACTTTATTTTTACAATTTTGTATATATATATATTTTTAAATTTTTGTAGTCCTGAAATCCACAAAGCGGAGCGAGCAAGGCGACTATCATAAAGGACGCCTTGCACGATTATGTCAATCTTTTCCCCACTTGGAAGCGTTGGAGGTTGCGATACGTCACCCGAAGTGGAAACCGATTCCCGTGGTCGACATGGACGAACCGACGGCTCCAATGAAGAAAGGATCTTCAAAAAGATCAAAAACTTCTGAGGTCGGGAACTACACGACGTCCACCGACGGCTTATCAAGCAACATGCCGAACATGAACTTTAACGAGCAACCCGGAGACGATCCCGACGAAGACACACCCACACCCACACGGCCGAATCGCAAGAAAAGTGGGGAATCGTCAAGATTAGGAAAGGAAGCGGTGGCGGAAGACTTCAACGAATACAAGTCGACTAAGTTGGCGGAAATAGCCGAGGCGAAGGAGTGAAAGAAACTAGCTCTTCATTCAAAATTAAAACGTGACGAGGCGTATATCAACCATTTGAATGAAAAACCAAAAAAAACCGCACGAACATCTTGACGAACCCTTAAATCGATTCTACTTCAACGCAAACGCGAGACATGCGACACATGGGGTTGGGCAGGGTCTATGTTTTTTTTTGTCGGTTTTTTTTAATTTATTTATCTTTGTAACATTTATTTAATCTTGTTTTATTTTTTATTTAAGTTAACCTTGTTTTAGTATTTATTATATAAAATTAAAAAAAATATCACATCATCACCACCACCCCCACTAAATTACATAACTAGTGATGAAATATGATGGGGTGAAGTGGTACACCACCATTGGGTGTGGTGAGTGATAGATTTGGAACCACCCTCACCCTTTAGTTGGTTTTATCTGTCATTGGTCACCAATAGCAGGACAAATTTGACATTTAATTAACTAGATCGAAATTGTATTATTTACCAATATATTGGGAGTGAAAGTAAAAAAGTTTCGTGATTGTCAAAAAATGTGTAATATATATAGGGTGGTAGATATACCATTAAAATTTGTTTAGTGAAAATAAAGATTTAGCTATTTTTTAAGGCAAACTTTTATGTAGCGTCACTCTAATTAGAAATTCCTAATCATAAACGAGACAAAACAAAATTTAAGAACTTTTTTCATTTATTGTCCTCATTGTTTCTTGTAATTTCGAGCATGTTCTTGTAACCTGTCGAATGGAGTGAATTTCGTGGGATGAATGTGGTGGCCAGGTTATTGGCCAGTGAAGGATATTTGTCCTTTCAACTCGATTGGCCACATGTAATTAATGCATAGAAAAGGCCATAGTTACATGATGTTTTATTTGTGAAATTCATGCTAAAGAGACAAGGCATTTCAAATCAGGGTGGGGTTGGGGACCAAACTATATCATCGCTAAGCAGGATAATAAATATTTGTTCACCCTAGCTCACCTTCACTTCGAAAATTATATACCCTCGTGTAAGGGTGGTAGATTTGATTTGATGTATTAATTAAAACAACTCACTGACAAAAGATAGAAAAACAAATAAACAAACGTGTCTGTTATGATAATATAATATCACTCAAGTTATTGATAAAGTCTGAAAAGATACGATGAAAGAAACCTCATATGAAGAGATTATATTAATACATGCCAAACTTCTTGAATTAAACCAATCTACATACATGCTAGCATATAATCATTTAGTGACAATGCGGAAGATCGAGACAACACGAACAAACTGTGCCCGCACACAATAATCATGCGCAATAATACAAAAAAAATAATAAAACGATAAAAAACACAAGAATTTTTACATGGTTTGGCCGCATTGGGGACATAAACTCACATGTTGCAACTAGGTTATTTCATTATTCAGCCGAAAAAATACATTTACATGATACAATGGTAAAAGTAACTATGATTAGGGTTTTAAACTTTGTGACTAAGAAAAGCAAATTTGATCCCTAATTGAATCAACAAACCGGGCCCCATTATTATCTTCCAGTAGACCGTAGACCCCAAGCACAAAGTCACCAAATCCTAACATGCAATTTATGCTCATAACAACTACATGATACAAGGTACTATATGGTTTAGGTCTAAAATAGACCATGCATACATTGGTTACAGTCTCCGTCAGCTAGCAATAAATTTTCAACAATTTGGACTACGTGATATGTTACATGATAAATAGTAAAGGGGGTTGTTAGTCAATTGTTAGAAAGTGTGAATGAACATTCTTTCTTAATTCTGCATGTATCTCTATCCAACCAGACTTCTTGTGTTTAACCACATCTCTATATATCTATATATCTATATACTATATATAAAGCATGAATAAGGGACCTCTTAAATTATAAGAAGTATCAAACTCTATGCTTTATGTACAACATACAATACATCAAAAATATAAAATTTAAGGGTAATTAAGTCTTTTCATTCTTTTAAAATATACTTATAATTTTGGTTCCTCCAACTTCACTATTTTTTTAGTAAATTTAGATAATAGTTACATATATGCCCCCTAATTCAAAGCCAACTACCCCTCGACTTTTTAACGACCATATCTTTTCACACGTTAATATTTTTCTTAAATTAACTACATCATAAAAACGAGTATTTTATTCTCTTTAATTTGAGTATGGTATTGCTATAGTTTCTTAGTTTTAAAAAGTTAACATGTTACGCGATTACCGTGTAGATTGGTAGCAGGTCGAGTCGGGTTGGGTCATTTGTAAAAGTGGATTAGGGTCAGAACAAGTCGCTATAAGAAAAATGGTTAATTTGGTTCGGGTTCGAGTAGATAGGGGCCAGGTTAGACCGATGTCGAGTCGGAACGGGTTTAGGGCCAAAACAGGTTGGTTTACAAAAGTGATTTATTTGATATTACTGTATATTTCGGGTTTGCTTCTTGATTTTCGTCACCGGTTACGCGAATGTCGTTGTTTACATGTACCGGAGGCGATAAACGTGTGTTTAACACCACGTAACGCACTTAACCAAATCTTGGTAAGCGCTCAACATAGCGCCCTGCACCGATAATCGTTATGAATTACACGCGTGGTGTTGGTTAAGCATGTTTTAATGACAGTAATGTGCATTCCGGACCGATTACGCGTGTTCAATCTTCGATTACACGCAACTGGCTTTGCACGAGTTACGTGTCAAATTTCGGGTTGCGTGCACACTGTCATCAGATGACGTATGTACTGACACATACTATACGTTCAATGTTGAGTTGCGTGCACACCCCGCGGCATTGTGCGAGCACGCAGCTAGTATATCATAAATCAATAAACTAGTCACATGCATACACAAATAATGTAAACTGCACAAATTGGTGAATACATGGATAATGTAAATTGTATATATTAGTGAATACAATAATTATAAGGGGTTTAGTGTATACCTACATATGGAAAAATACGCAATATACTTGCATGTTTGTTTAGAGATTTGTCCACTTTCAAGTTTTGTATACGGTTTCTAAAGGTTGGAGATTCCCGGCCAAACATTGTACGTACATATTTAATGGTGTCCCTTTTCATACAAAATGACCAATAGTCGATCTTAAGATCCCGATAAGTTTAGCTTCAAGAATCAAGACTAGAAGGGGACCATCAAACACAGATGACTAGATTGATTGTGGGTAATTTGGGTGATGGGTCAGGATGGATATGAGATGTTAGAATGGATTTTTAAAATAGAAGGTTAGGATTGATATGAGTCAAGATGGGTAAAGCTACCCATCTTGATCCAAGTTAAGATTGACATACAATGAGTTTTAAAAACCCTTCAAAAAAATATTTAAAAAAACTATTAAAAAAATAGTAACTCAAAATATAAATAAAAAATGCAAAATGTGAAATAACTAAAATGTTTCCCCCGTCATCCTAGTTCATTAAAAAAACTCGTTTTTACCGGTTCAGGTTCGAGTTTTTCGGAGTTTTTTTTCGGTTCGGTTTTTTTTTTTTTCATTTCGGTCGGTTTCGGTATTTGCTCGGTTTCAATGATTTCAGTTTCGATTTCTCAGTTTTTTCGCTTTTAGTGTTGTTTTGTTTTAGTCAGTTTTTCGGTTTCATTTCGTTTTTTTTGTTTCGTTTCGATTCATTTTGTTTTATTTTATTCGGTTATGTTTCAGTTTTTTTGTTTCGTTTTGGTAAACTTTTTGATTGCATTTCGCTTTTCTTTGTTTCGTTTTAGTCAGTTTTTCGGTGTCATATCGGGTTTTTTTGTATCGTTTTGGTCGTTTTCTATTTCGGTTTCGTTTCGTTTCAGTTTTTTTGTTTCGTTTTGGCCGGTTAGGTGTTTTTGATCCGGTTTTTAAATTGCATTTAGTTTTTTATGTTTCCTTTTGGTCAGTTTTCAGTTTCAATTCAGTTTTTTGTTTCGTTTCGGTCGTTTTTCTATTTCAGTTCAGTTTCGTTTCGTTCGTTTTTCTATTTCAGTTCAGTTTCGTTTCGTTTTTTTTGTTTCGTTTTGGTCGGTTCAGTGTTTTTGTTTTGTTTTGGTCAGCTTTTCAGTTGCATTTCGCTTTTTTTTTGTTTCGTTTTAGTCGTTTTTCTATTCCGGTTCAGTTCAGTTTTTTGTTTCGTTTCGGTCGTTTTTTTATTTTAGTTCGGTTTTGTTTCGGATATTTTGTTTCGTTTTGGTCGGTTCTGTATTTTTGTTTTGTTTTGATCAGCTTTTCAGTTGCATTTCTTTTTTTTTGTTTCGTTTTGGTCATTTTTCTATTCCTGTTCAGTTTCGTTTTGGTCGTTTTTCTATTTTAGTTTAATTTCGTTTCAGTTTAATTTCGTTTCAGTTTTTTTTGTTTCGTTTTGGTTGGTTTGGTGTTTTTGTTTCATTTGCATTTCACTTTTTTTTGTTTCGTTTTTGTCAACTTTTCGGTTTCATATCGGTTTTTTTGTTTCGTTTTGTTCGTTTTTCTATTTCGATTCAGCTTTGTTTCGGTTCGGTCGATTCGGTGTTTTTGTTTAGTTTTGGTTAGCTTTTCGGTTGCATTTTGCTTTTTTGTTTCGTTTTGGTCAGTTTTTCGGTTTCATTCCGGTTTTTGTGTTTCGTTTTGGTCGTTTTTCTATTTCGGTTCAGTTTCATTTTAGTCGGTTCGGGGTTTTTGTTTCGTTTTGATCGTTTTTTGGTTTTCGGATGAGTTTTGTTTCGCACGTGATAGTTTGGGTATTTTGAATTAAATAAAGTTTGGATAACTTGGGTATTTTGTTTTGACCTATAAATGAAATTCACTTGTATATTTTCAACCCATCATAACCTCCTTGAAGAATATTTATGATCTATCCTAACCCATTTTACTTTTAAAGTTTATCCATCTTGATCCAAAACAATCCATTTTAATTGGGTTTGCCACCCTTAGGTAGCACCAACATTGATACCCTCTTCTAGGTTCACCCCACATATAAGCCGAACATGATAAATCTCAAAGAAATATCATATCGTCTATACTTCTAAAATCTTATTGGAGAGGGAGCCATTTAAACACCCCTTCGATCTACGAGAGGTCAACATGAATATTAAGTGAATTAATAGCATGTCCAAAGAACTGGACTTCAATCATGTAACCAAAATCTACATTTGGATATATTTTGTTTTATTTTTTTATATTTTTTTTATTATTATTTTTTTTTGTCATAACTTTCTTTTCTCATGGTCTTTGGTATAACCCACAATGGCATATAATTTCCATTTTTAGTTTAAAAATAAACATGTATATTGTATATGAACACAATATAATGGATCAATAAAACACAGGGCCACATACTGATTCTTAGGCAGACTCCCGCATTGTGAAATGGAGTACGATTTGTCTGGTTTGTGAGGGCGGAATAGAATCCGGACATCGATAGTGGGCGCATTTCACTTTAACTACTATTTGAGTCTATTAAAAAAAGAGAGAATTGTTGTTTTCATCCTTGCGGTTTGACCAAATATGTGATTTTGGTTTCAGTCCAACAATTTCAAATTAGCGGTTTCGTCCAATGGTTTTGTTTTCACTTGCAATTAAACCCAACGCAACTACCCCGTTAACTCTAGTCATTAAACTCTTTAGCATGCCCCTCACGTGGGGGCAATGTTGTCCTTAATTGGTTGTGTAATCGTTTGGTCCATTTATCTACCAAATGTGTCATCATTGAAGTCATCATAAATGAATCGTAATCCTCGTTTGTTTATGTAGGGTATGTGGAAGAGGAAGGAAAGAACGACGAAGATGAAAATGGGATTTTGGATTAAGGTTGGGGTATATTCTGGAGAAAAAGGACAAAATAACAACCAGTTTACATGCTAGTTGGGTCGGGTTCAATTGCAAGTAAAAACAAAACTATTGGACAAAAACCGTAAATTTGAGGCTACTTGATTAAAACCGCATATTTGGTCAAACCATAAGGATGAAAACAACCGTTCTCTCTTAAAAAATAGTTTTAATTGTCCCACTGGATACTTCATACCTTAAGAAAATTTTTTTTTAAAAACATATAATACACACTCCAATATACTTTAAACTCCACACACAATGTTTTTTCTCTAAACCACTCTCACATCTTCAAATATGAGCGCCAGTGACAATGAAAACTCGCTACATTCTAATATTTAAATTTACAAATTCAAAATAAAAGAATTTAAATTATTAAAAGTAATTTGTTCTATATTAAACAACTGTAACATTTGGTAATGATATGGATAGTGAGGTTGATGTTTGTGGAGGTTTTATGTTATGAAAAAATGAAGGTTTTTTTAGAAAGGTTTGAAATATGATGTGGAATGTTGAGGTGGAGGTTGGTAGGTTTTAATGTAAGAGATATTCCTAAGAAACATGAATTCAAGTTAATAAGCTACATAAATATTCAAGGGGTGGGGGCATTGGTTAAACTATACTGCTTCACCACTAATTAATAATGATCATATTTTACTTGAAAGTTAGTTTACTGAACATCAACTTCTTTCACTTTCACCTGAGAATCCAAATCTTCAATCCATTCTTAAGAACCGATGAGCTCCTTGTAGTGGATAAAACAATTTGTTAATCTTTTAATGAGTAAATATTATTAACCATCGATGTATTCAATTCCCGATAACTTGTGCACATTCTCTATGCTCGCATGCACATATAAGATCGACATGTTCAATGGGAAGTGCTAATAAGAATAAGCCCCCCCACCCCTCCCCCCCCCAAAAAAAAATAAAAAAATAAAAAAATTAATAATAAATAAATAAAATCAAGTAACTCTTGCATATATATATCCGAAGGAGCGAGACGATAGGGTGTTTTGGTAGATGGTACTATAAGGACCACCGACACTAACTAGTCAACATAGCTTAATCAACGGATCAGTCAACAATATTAATGGAATGTATATATTCTCAAATTATGTATTCAACCCTTAGGCTCCTTATTTAAATTAGGACCTTAGGTTACTCCTGTTATTACTCCATTCCTTATTGTAAGAATGACTTTATAAGGCATGTATTACTTGTAATGAAATGTACATTTCACAACAATTGTAATTTCACTATATGGTAATCAGAGCCCATATGCTCCTTTGAGTTCTTCGATCCACACATCATATATTTCTTCATTCTTTTTTTTAACATCTTTTCAAGATGACCAACCAAACAATTGTTGAAGTTACCACACATACTCACTTTCCCACCAAACTAACAGCCACCAACTTCCCTTCATGGCGTAAACAGGTCATGTCCACCCTTATCGGACTCGATCTCGATAAATTCGTTGTTGGTTATGTTGAAGCTCCACCCAAATCTATTGACAGTAAACCTAATCCCAACTACCGTCTGTGGTTCCGACAGGACCAATTACTCCTTGGAGCCCTTCTTGGAAGCTGCTCTGACACTGTTCAACCAGTTGTTTCGTCGGCTGCGACGGCCCGAGAACTCTTCCAGAGACTCACGGATAGTTTCGCGAGTGTCTCTAGATCTCGCATCATTTCTCTCAAATCCAAAGTTGCTAGAAACACCAAAGGCACAAAAACTATGGCTGAATTTCTCAACGAAATGAAAGCCATAGCCGATGATCTTGCATTAGCACAAGAGCCAATGAAAGATGAAGACCTAATAATTCATATCCTCACTCAATTGGGTGACGAATACAAGCATGTGTCCACTACTCTACAATACCGTGAATCTCTACTCACCTTCTCTGATGTGTTTGAAAAGCTTGTTGATTATGAGCGCGGCTTGCAAGACACCCCATCCCCAACTCTAATTGCAACAGTTAATAATACTCAACGGCAGGGGGGCGATTTGCTTCCAAATCTGGTTATGACTCCCGCAACTTCAATAGGTCCAATTCCTTTGGACCAAAGCAGAACAGATATAATGGTAATAACAGTGGGTCGACAAACAATTATCGTGGTAACCGTAATTCCTCCTTTTGTCATTATTGTAACATTCCAGGTCACGATACAAAAGCTGCAGGAAATTGACAAGGTTCTCACAAGACAACAACATTACCATCTCGCCGGTACCACCATCCAACCCGACAGTTAACTCGTCGTCGGCAAGCTCTTCCCTACCCATACCTCCCTGGATGTTTGACAGTGGGGCGTCCCATCATATTGCATTCGACCGCTCATCTCTCCATACCTTATCAGAATATGGCGGGCCTGATGAGATTGTTCTCGGAAATGGCAAAGGTTTGTCTATTTCTCACACCGGTCACACATATATTCCCACTTCCTCTCGTTCACTAAAATTAAATAACGTTTATCTTGTTCCTCAATTACGCAACAATCTTGTTTCTGTTGCCAAACTTTGTAGATCTAACAATGTTTCGGTTGAATTTTTCCCATGTCATTTTTTTTGTCAAGGATCTTCGAACGGGGGCCCGCCTAATGCGAGGAGTGAACATTAACGACGTGTATTACGCAGCCATCAACTCACTTCGTTGTCTCTCTCAAATCAACTCAACCGTAAAATCAACCGGCTCACTTCTCTCATGGCATCACAAACTTGGACATCCGTCGATCAAAGTCCAAAAATTTTTACTTAGGAATTTAGGACTTGATTGTAACAAAATGTCAAATGCTTTGTTTCATTGTGATGCTTGCTCAATTAATAAAAGTCATAAAATGCCATTTGGCGAAAATTCATTCAAAGTGTCTAAACCCTTAGAACTCGTTTACTCGGATGTTTGGGGCCCGGCTCAAACTTCAAATGATGGCTACTCTTACTATGTCATTTTCGTTGATTTTTATTCCAAATATACATGGTTATATCCAATTAAACGAAAATCAGACGTATCTACCCTTTTCCCGCAATTCAAAAAATTGGTTGAAAAGTTTTTTAACACTCCCCTTATATCACTCTTTTCGGACAATGATGGGGAATATATTGGCCTTATTCCCTACCTTCAACAAAATGGAATATCCCATTTTACTACTCCTCCACATACTCCGGAACAAAACGGAGTGGCCGAACGACGCCATAGACATATTGTTGAAACCAGTTTATCTCTTTTACACCATGCCAACCTGCCACTCACTTTACGCATGCTTTCCAAACCGCCGTTTATCTCATTAACCATCTTCCCACACCAATCCTTGATTTTAAATCACCTTACGACCAGCTATACAACAACTCACCAACTTACACAAAACTAAAACCGTTTAATTGCTTGTGCTTTCCATGGTTGCGTCCGTATGCCCCATCCAAGTTACATCCTAGATCCATCAAATGTATATTCCTTGGCTACTCTCCCTCTAAATCTGCCTATAAATGTTACGATCTCGTATCTCATCGTCTCTATCACTCTCGCCATGTGGAATTTGTTGAACACATTTTCCCACTCAAAATGGATGATGCGCTCATCATCTCTCTTCCCACAGCCGACACTTTCATTTGTAAACCCACTATGAACTCCAACCAACACCTCCATATTACCACTCCTCCCACAGAAAATCAACCATCCCATGCACACATTAATCAAACCCCTCCCACATCTCCCATGCACCAATCTACACCTCATTCCTCAAACATCTCACAGTCCATCACCAACACCTCCCATGAGTCCACTCCACCCACCACTCCAAATAATTCACACAATTTATCTCCACCGGCACCTATCTCCACCTTCACCTCACCTATTGCCCCAACAGTACCCAATATCTCACCACCCTCGATCTTGGTCCCACCTTCACCTCCCTCCACTCGACCACAAAGAGCAAAAAAACCTAATCCTAAATACTTCAACCCAAATCTCGTTAACACTACCACCCTTCACCCCTTACCATCTACCCTTGAACCCACCACTCATACCCAAGCTTCCAAAGATCCTCAATGGAGACATGCTATGGATTTGGAATTTAACGCCCTCATTCAAAATCAAACATGGGAACTTGTACCCTCCAATTCTAATACACCAATCGGTTGCAAATGGGTGTTTCGAATCAAACGCAATTCCGATGGCTCCATTGCAAAGTATAAAGCTCGACTTGTGGCTAAAGGATTTCTCCAACAATACGGGAAAGATTATTTTGACACATTCAGTCCCGTTACAAAACCCATCACCATCCGTACTATTCTCTCGGTGGCTCTTTCTGGAAACTGGCCGTTACGTCATCTCGACGTCAACAATGCCTTCCTTCATGGCACACTTCACGAGAACGTGTTTATGACCCAACCACCGGGTTACATTAATCCACAATTTCCCAATCACATTAGTAAGCTCAAAAAGTCATTATATGGTCTAAAACAAGCTCCACGAGCTTGGTACATGGAGCTCACCAATTTCCTCCTTTGGTTTGGATTCCATAAATCTTTAACCGATGCTTCTCTCTTCATTTATCAACGCCAAAACATAATTTGTTACTTTATGGTTTACGTAGATGATATTGTACTTACGGGAAACAAACCACAGTTCCTTGACCATTTCATCCAAGCCCTAAGCAACAAATTTTCCATCAAGGATCTTGGTATGCTTCATCACTTCCTAGGCATTGAAGTAATTCCTACTTCAACGGGTCTCTTTCTATCTCAATATCGCCACATCCAAGACATTCTAAACCAATTTCACATGGATGGTGCGAAAGATGTTACCACTCCCCTTAGTGCTACAGATCCTTTGTCTCCCACAGATCCATCACCTTCGGTCGATGCCACTCCCTATCGTAAGCTTGTTGGATCCCTTCAATACCTAGCCTTCACTCGCCCCGATATTTCATTCGCTATCAATAAACTTTCCCAATTCATGCATAATCCTCGACAATCTCATTGGCAATCTCTTAAACGGGTTCTTCGCTACATAAAAGGAACAATTCATCATGGCCTTTTTCTAAACCATAATTCTCCTCTCACTCTATCAGCCTTCTCAGATTTTGATTGGGGTGGCGTCAATGATGCCGGTAGGTCCACTACTGCTTATATCCTTTATCTTGGCACCAACATCATCTCATGGAAGTCCACACGACAAAAGTCGGTATCCCGTTCCTCTACGGAGGCCGAGTACAAGGCATTGGCTAATGCTTCCGCAGAAATTACATGGACTAAAAATTTGCTTACAGAACTTGGAATTCCTATAAATTACACACCTAGATTATTCTGTGATAATACAGGTGCCACATATCTATGTGCAAACCCCGTCTACCATTCACGCATGAAGCACGTGGCCCTTGATTATCACTTTGTAAGGGAACAAGTATCCGCTGGTCATCTTCGTGTTCTTTATATCAGTTCCCAAGACCAACTTGCTGATATGCTCACCAAACCGTTGTCAAGAGCGCCGTTTCTCCGTAACAGATCCAAGATTGGCGTATCCGACGGATCCTCCATCTTGCGGGGGCGTATAAGGACCACCGACACTAACCAGTCAACATAGCTTAATCAACGGATCAGTCAACAATATTAAGGGAATGTATATATTCTCAAATTATGTATTCAACCCTTAGGCTCCTTACTTAAATTAGGACCTTAGATTACTCATGTTATTACTCCATTCCTTATTGTGAGAATGCCTTTATAAGGCATGTATTATTTGTAATGAAATGTACATTTCACAACAATTGTAATTTCACTATAGGTACCACGCCCATAATGCGATCAATTCTAAGTTCCACGTGCATATTTTAGGAAGTGCACTTAGAAGTCCCTCTAAAAATACGTCTATGAGTCCATAAGGACTAAATTAGTGAATATCCACATGTTCTTAGTGCCTATTGAAATTAATGAGTACCTTCGTCAATGATCGTAAGATGCATTCAGTATCTCCCATTTCTCACCATGTATCATTTAACAAGCGAGCCATTAGTGTTGACCACATTTTTCAAATACATGGAGAAGCGTTTTTACAAAAGAATTGGACTCAAATGATACACATTGTTCGTTTGTAGGCTTCGGCCTAGTTTTGGACCAAGCTGATAAGGAGGAGGCGCAAGATATTGTTAATTAACGACCCCGTATGATATAGCGTGTTTTTGAATGATTGGAATAGTAGCATCGGTATTCGGTCATCGAACAATTTTATTATCTTTAAAGAAAAATTGAAGAGGTTGAAAAATTCCTTGAAAACTTGGAATTATGCTCGTATTTCATCAATTGATGAGCAAATATCGAGTCTTGTTAGTCAAATGGGGGAATTGAACATGCCATTGATAGGGGCGAGGGGACGGAGGCTTTGTGTTTAGAAATAAGGAATATTCTTAAGAAACTTCAAGATTTTACCATGGTTAAAGCGATGGATGCTAGTCAAAAGGCAAAAATAAAATGGGTTATTAAGGCATATGAGAACTCTAAGTTTTTTCATGGAATCATTAATCAAAATAGACATATTTCGTGTATCTGGGGTATTAAGAAGGATGGTATTTGGACTTCAAACCCGAATGTCATTAAAGATGTGTTCTTTGATTCTTTTAGCAACAAATTTAAGAAATTTGAGGGGGTAAAACATATTTCTGGAACTAGAGCGTTCAAATCTTTGTCTGTGTCAGATAGTTTCTCGTTGGAGGTTGAGTTCTCATTTGACGAGGTGAAACAGACTATGCGGGACCGTGGTAGTCAAAAATCACCCGGTCCAGATGGTTTTACTTTTGGTTTTGTCAAATTGTCATGGGAGGTTCTTAAAAGAGATATATTGAAGCTGGTTGATGATTTTTATAGGTTGGGTAAAATTCCTTTAGGTTGTAATTCATCTTTTATCTCGCTTATTCCAAAGGTAAGCAGACCCTTGTATGTTTCGGATTATAGACCAATAAGTTTGATAAACGTACAATACAAGATTATTGCTAAATTTTGGCCAATCGTCTTTCTTGGGTTATTGATTCGGTGATTAGTCCCAAGCAGTCTACATTTTTAAAAGGAAGACAGATTCTTAACAGTCCTCTTATGATTAATGAAATTGTTGACACTGGTGGTAGTGGAGTAAGAAGATGTCGATGCTAAAACTTGATTTTGAGAAGGCATATGATTCTTTGAGCTGGGATTATTTATTTTATTATGTCTTTCCTTGGGTTTGGAGATAAATGGATTTCATGGATTCGGGCTTGTTTAGTTTCTGCTAAGGCGTTTGTTTTGATTAATGGTAAATAATTTCAATTGGAAAGAGGTCTTAGGCAAGGGGATGCATTGTCCCTTTTCTTTTTATTATTGCAATGGAGGGGCTCCGTGCGGCTATTGAAGACAACTTTCAGGCGGGTTCGTATTCAGGTGTTAGAATTGGAAGAGGTGATTTAGTTCTTTCTCATCTATTTTATGCGGATGACGTTATTCTGTTGGGTAAGTGGTCGGTTGGTAACTTGCAAAATATCATCATGGTCCTTAATTGGTTTTTATATATCCTCGGGTCTTAAGCTTAATTTTCTTAAGTCTAGTCTGTTTAGGGTGGGCATAAATTAGTATGAGGTTATGTTCTTTGCTGATATGGTGGGATATAAATTTAGAAGAATCCTTTTACTTATTTTGACCTCCCAATTGGAGCTAAGATGAATTCTTCTTGGGGATGGGATTTGATTTCGGAGAAATTCAAGAAACGTCTTTCTAAATGGAAAACTAATTTGTTATCTATCGATGGTAGATCAATTTTTAGTTCGTCGGTTCTTGGGTCCATCGAAAATTATTATTATCTATGTTTCAACCTTCGGTCATAATTAGAAAGAGACTAGAGGCTATGAGGGCAAGATTTTTCTGGGGAGGAAATGATGAGGTTAGGAAAATTTTGTGGGTTAAATGGGACATGGTTCTAGCCGATAAACCTAAAGGGGGTTGGGCATAGGAAGCTTATCGAGTCTTAATCAAGTTTTTTTTATAAGTGAAGGTGGAGGTTTGTTTCAAGCACAAATTTTCTATGGGTTAGAGTGATTAAAAATATTTATAGGGATATTCTAGATAACATAGGGTCTGAAGAGTGATAATAGTAGGGTTCATAGAAAAGGAATGTCGGCACACATTAGTCAAGCGATTATTAAGCTTCAGAACAAAGACATGATTCCAATTTCTTCGATGATAAAAAGTGGTGTAACATCACGTAAATTTCGGGCCAAAAATGTCAAGTTTCAAAAGTCAAGGGACCAATTCTGCCAATTTTCAAACCCTAGGGGCTTAAATGAAAAATCTGTTTTCTTGACCCATCGCGCTACACGACGGATCAAGAGAGACACCCATCGCGTACCGCGATGGGGTGTCTAACAGATTGTGACACGTGTGCCACGTGGCACACGGTGGCAACGACTCTCGCCACATGTCACCACGTGGCAACACGTCTGCCACGTGTCGTCACGTGTTGCCACGTGGCGCGGCGCCTGCCACGTGTCACAACGTGGCAGGTCTACACACTGACTCAGCAAGCCTACATCGCGCTACGCGATGGCCTTGCCAAGGGACTCATCGCGTAGAGCGATGGGGTCCAATTTCAGCCTATAAATAGGCAGCCACGGGTTTGAACCATTCACACCTCAAAACACACACATTACTCTCTCACTACTCTCTCACTAAGCCTCGAAATTCGTGCCCTCGATCCACCTCGTTTTGCGTGCCCGACTCCTCGATAAATGTGCCTATACCTCGATATCCGTGCCACTCCCCGTCAACATTACAAGCAAGAAGATGGCATTGAAGTGACATCCCGACAAGATACCTCGTAAAGCGTGCCGACGTAGAAGAGTGTCTCGACTTGCGTGCCGAAGTGAAGTGTTGATCTAAGTGAAGCATTGAAAAGCAAGCGACGTCGAAGAGCTGCCCAAGTGTCTAGGATATTTCTAAGCCAAGCAAGGTAGGCATAATGCCCGACCAAAATAATAATAAAATATTATAAAGGCTTAATACCCCAAGTCGATGTTATTCTCGATAAACAAAGAAATAAATAACAAAGAAAATAAAGAAAGAAAAATAAAATATATATATATATATATGAGTATATATATGTATATAAATATTCTTTGTTATAAAATATATTATTTAAGTATAATGAGTATACTTAAATAATAAAGAAAGGAATACGTTTCTTAAAGAAGAAGAAACGTCGGGTTTTATGAATAAACTAAAGGTTTATAAATATTCATTTTCAACTAAAGGTTTTAAAGTAAAAAGAGATTGTTAAGTAAAGGTTCATCGAGATAAATAAGACTAAAGGTCTTAAGCCTGATCGTGTATCCGACTAACAAAAGTTATACTCGTACTATAGGTGCGAGATAGCAAAGGAAATAACTCAAGGACGGTGTTGGAAGCCTATCCCATTTTAAAGGTGAATACGCCCCACTTTTACAAACTTGTTTACAAACAAACAAACGTGTTATGTGTAAAACTTTACATGAGACTAAGTGTCTCTAAAAACATTGTAAATAAGAGTATGAGTCTAGCCCTCAGGCTGTAGTATACGTTTGTCTGGATCCTTACATATGTGGTATGCGGTGGGCACATCGCACCACGCCTGGTCACGACCTCCAGCCACGATGGGCCGAACCAAAGTATGTTCGAGTGAGAATGACCTTGTGTATATTTATGGTATCTAAGTACGTCGAAACGCTGCGGTGTTTTGCTGAGGTGACCTAGTGTGGAGACTTGAGTTTATGATGATTGTTTAACTTGATTATTCCTAAGCCAAGATGGGCCGAAGCTTACGCGGTCTCGAGGGGTAGTTAAGTAAAAAAAATATTTTTAGCGTCAACATATTCACCAGCATTCGTTGCTGACGTATTTTAATAACATTTTGCAGGTAATCAAGATTAGGGCTTGTGAAGACGAAGAAGCTCAAGAATCCGATGGCTCGGATAATTTTGTTTAAATATTAAAATATAATATTTTTGTAAAACATATAAACAAGTAAATACTAAACGAGATTTTCGTCTCGTCTTTTGTAATGTAAATATTTATAATATCGATCCTTATGTTTTATAAAGTCTTCCGCATTAACCCGCAACTCTGATTTATTTACAAATATGGTACCAACTATTGGTCACACTCCTAGGCCTAAGATGGGGGTGTGACAAGTGGGGAATGAGAAAAAGACCTTATTTTGGAAAGAGGTGTGGCTAGGTGATAATGCTCTATGTGTAAGATATCCTAGACTCTTTAACCTCGAAGTTCAGAAGGAGGTTTTAATTGGTGATCATATTATCACTCCAGGTTTCAAGTGTGAGTGGAGACAGGAGCCTAGAGGAGGGGTAGAGGCTTCTCAACTAGCCAACTTATGTAGGGAATTGGGTAATGTTCGAATCTCTTATTCGGGTAACAAATGGAAGTGGGACTTGAAAGATGGAGATGATTTTTCTGTTAAGGGAGTGAAAAATGTTATAAATCATTTGACTCTATTGGATGCCCCTCACGCTACTAGATGGAACAAGATGTTTCCTAAGAAGGTGAACATTCATGCATGGAGGTTATTGTTGGACCGTATTCCCACTAGATTCAACTTAAGCAAGAAGAGGACGGGATATACCGTCTATTATGTTCCCATTGTGCTCCTCTTCAGTTGAGACTGTAGAACATATTTTTTGGCGAATTCAATATTGCTCAACGTGTGTGGTGTGGGATTCGGAGATGGATTCGGAGATGACTTAATGTTTCGTTTCTAGTACTGAAAAGTCCGAGATTGATCTTAAGTTGGTTGATTCAAATCATTTTACCAAACCTAAGAAGAACTTGACTGAAGCTATAATCTTTACCACTTGGTGGAGTATGTGGAGAGGGCACAATAAAGCTATTTATGGGAGTCGTGATGGAAGTAAAGAGTTGTTTCTTGATTCTATTATTTCCATGTCTTTTTTATGGTATTCTAGTCGTAATAATAAATGTAAGGTTGGATGGACGGGTTGGTTGCAACATCTCATTCTTTTCATGTAATTGACTTGTTTCTTTCCTGGTTAGTGGTCTGCTAACCTGCTAACCTGGTTGTTTCTTGTTTTATAAAGTTTGTCTTTGCAAAAAAACAAAAAAAACTATACATGTGAGGATTGATACATAGTTCATTTTCGACAACAAGCCGGTGAAAATTGACAAAGTGATTAGGAGATATAAAGGTGTTGAGTTTCTTGCAGATTAAAAATATGATGAATTGTATGAATCTTGGTTGAATGGATGGAAATCTTTGTGTTTGTAGTTTGTTTCCGTTTTTGTTTTAGGCCCCTACATTTGCTACTGTCTCGGTATGAAGGGTTTTCGCTTTTATTGACGAATGTTGTTATTTATTAAAAGAAAAAAAAAGAAAAAAAGAAAGAAAGAAAGAATGTAAGCATTTAATTGTAACAAGGATAATAGGAATATTTAGCTTTAGCCCATACTTAAAAGATTTATATTTATACTCCTGTGAGTATTTTAGTATAGCTAGGGACCAACTTTTGGCATATACCGTACTTTGTCCTTGCGAATGTAGCCCTTAAACAAATTTGTATTTACTGAATAAATAATCAAAAACAGGTTCGGGAGTTTTGTCTTGTAATCTGACACCGCATGTTGGTCGGGTTTGGTTTGATACTGTTCACCCTCACCGATTCATTCTTTATTAATCATCATTTCTTCAAACTCATCATCTCCACCTGGATATAATAACAATAATAATAATACTTCCTCGTCTTCGTTCAAAACCCTACTCTCCATACTCACCGCCTGTGGTGGTGGTGGTTCTAATCATGTCACAGAAGCGGCAAAAGCACGATGACACCACGCCGGAGGAACATGAACACGAACATGAACATGAACAAGATCGAAAACGCCCTTCTTTTAGAAGGTAAGTCCCATAAAACCCTAGCTTGCTTACCCTAAAATTTTATTCAATATGTTTTGGTTGATAGATGTTTAATTGTGGACTCTTGGAGATTACAAACAAACAAACAAGCAAACAAAAGTACTATAAAAACAAACATGTGACATATGAATCAAAACAGTAGCAAAACAAAAGGTACTGAATTAAATAAATAATAATATAGTATATGTTTTCTTTCTTGATGTTTACAGTGCTGTGCTGGAGGTGATGAAGTTTTGTACCATTCACAAGTATGTTGAACCTGTTTTGGAGCCATTGATCCGACGAGTAGTACGTAAAAATTGTGTTTTGTGTTAAACTTAAGTTTATGTAAGTCTTGTATTTGCTTATTATTGTATGATTGCTGTATTGGTGTCCAGGTGAGAGAGGAAGTTGAGGTGGCACTCCAAAAACATATAGCTAAAATGAAATGGTAAGGTGTACGATTCCGGCCCTTTTTATCTCTTAACGGGTCAAACGAGTTAAATCATAAAATTAGCTTAAAAGAAAACGGATCATAATTCATAAGTAGCCATAGTGCATATGTACATGTGAATGTTATTGTATCCTTTTATTTATATAAAATCATACTCGACACATAAATTTTTATAATTAGGATTAACCCGTGTTGCTCACACAGGGATAATGAGGATGAGATAGAATCTACCTTACCAAGGAAGTTAAAGTTAGAGTTCTTAATTGCTTTATCTCTTCCAGTTTTTACTGGGACTCTTATCGAAGGAGAAGATTGCAACATTCTAAAAGTAGCATTAATCGATACCAACACGGGAAAAACAATTTCAACCGGGATTGAATCATCATCAAAGGTGGAGATAGTGGTTCTTGAGGGGGATTTTGGTGATGACATTGGTGACAATTGGACACTTGAAGAGTTTAATGCTAATATTGTTAAAGAAAGGCGCGGGAAAAAACCTCTTATTAGTGGAAACTCATTGTTGAATTTAAAAGACGGGGTAGGTCTAGTCGGTGATCTTTGTTTTACAGATAATTCGAGCTGGACGAGAAGCCGTAAATTTAGGTTGGGAGCTCGGGTCTTGGATAATGTTGATGGAGTTAGAGTGAGAGAAGCAAAGACGGAGTCGTTTGTTGTTAGAGATCATCGTGGGGAATGTAAGTATTTTTAAATTAGCCCATTTACTTAAAGAGTCTGGGTTGTCTTTTATCTCAAACATGTCAAATCAGGCAAATAAAAAAGATAGCTAAAATTCGAACGGGCCACACACGGGTTGAAAGTAAATTGAAGTCTATCTCACGCCTACATCATTTTATTGAAGATTTAGGTTATTATTGTTGTTATAATACTGCTTTCTTAACAACACATTAGCTTTTTCAATGTGAAATTTTGAACCCAACCCGGCCCGTTTTGTCACATATAATGTGTCTATAGTCTTAACCACCCATCTTTCCATCTCTAGCATTTATCATTTCGGTATAAAAAAAGGTTACAACATGTCATTTTCTGCAAGTGTACTACTTTGAACAATCATTATGAATGGGAATTATAGACCTTCATTTACCTTCTGCAACCATTTTTATTAAAAAAATTAATATGTGATATTTATTGTTTTTTAGTGTACAAGAAACACCACCCGCCTTATCTATGTGATGAAGTATGGAGACTCGAAAAAATCAGCAAGGATGGAGCATTTCATAAGCGTTTAAACAAAGAAAATGTCAAAACCGTGAAAGATTTCTTAGTTCTTTTCTTCCTAGATCCTACAATGCTTCGACATGTAAGATTTTTTTTACTGTTTTGCTCATTAAGAGTCTTCTAATAATTATTCAAACTAGACATGGTCGATTTTTTTTACTGTTTTGACCCGTCTACTTATGAAATGGTCGATTTGTGCCGATTTAAATTAGATATGACACTTATTGTAATTATCTTATGCAGATACTAATTTAAGATTATTTACCACCTATAACCTTTTGACCAATTTATGAACACTGCAGATCCTGGGTCCTGGTATGTCTACTAAAATGTGGGAGGTTGTTGTGGAGCATGCTACGAGATGTGTGATCGATGACAACAAATTGTATTTGTATTGTCCTCAATCCCAGAAAAAAGATGGTGTTGCATTTAACGTTGTGGGACAAGTTCTTGGAGTACTTGCAGATTGCAAGTATGTTGTTTCTGATAAGCTCTCGGAGACTGAAAAGGTTAGCTTGTTAGTAGTTAAATTCATAATTAGCTGATAAACTGAGAAAAAAGTGTATTCGACCCCTTCACTTATGAACGGGTCAATTTGGGTTATGTTATATCTTTGAGGTCAAACGGGTAAAACAGCTAAAAGGAAAAGGGAATGGGTAGGAGTGTAAACGAATTCAATATCGGCTAGCTAAAACCTTGAATCGAGCCCGAGCCTAAAGATAAGATTTTTTCTGAAACTAGCCCGGGCCCGGGCTTCATTTATTAAGCTTGAGTATGCTTGCGAGCCTACATGTGCCTATAATTTATATAAATTTTATTTATTATATTGAATATTTATTTAGAAAATAATTGTTATTATATTTAAAATTATGAAAAAAAAACTAAATAATATATATTATGTTATATATAAAAGATTTTTTTTTTATATTAAAAATATAAAAGATAATATTTTTAATATTAGAATATACAAATAAGATAATAAGATATAAACGAGCTGAGCTCAAGCTTTAGGAATAAAGATCGAAATGAGCCTAGCTTAAGCCCGAGCACTCGTAAGTCAAATGGGCCAAGCTCAAGATTAAACAAACTCGGGCTCTGCTTGTTTATTCCCTTTGATTGGTCAAACGGGTAAAAGGAAGAGTGAACATGTCAAATGAGTCGAAAGTCCAAACTATAATTTTAATTTATAAAATCTTGGAATATTATATATAGATAACTATTAACTATGGTGTAGATTATGATTACGAATATGATTTTATGTAATTATTTCTATAAAGGTGATTTTTAGCAAAAGAGAATTAGAAAATAATCAGTATGGTTGGCTTGCGAGTCGCCACCCGATTGATAAAACTTATATTTTACATGTTTGGCCCGCTAATAAGTAAATGGGCCGGGCTCATATTTCAAACAAATCACTGAACTCTACTACCTAAATTCCATATTCAGACAGAAGCCCACAAATTGGTATTACATGCATTTCAAAACTTGGACAAAGTTCTTCCCTATGACGATGAAGCTTCGTTTAAAAACAGTATTTGTTCTTTCACCGAAGATCTATACCCGTTACACACCCAAACAATGAGCCAAAACCCTGAAGGCGGTGCTAACCTGGCTCCAAAAGGCCGGTTTGATTACCCACAAATGAACCCGCCATCCCCAGATATCATCCGGCCCGGCTTGGGTGAGTATGGCCCGGACCACATGGATGTGAGATTTGATCAACCGATGGACTTTGAATGCCGAGTGGATAATACCTTGATTTGTGACCCGAGCTCATCTATGCATCTGCAGTATCTGGGTGGTGATGGTTCACCTGGTGAACTACAATGTGCAGTTGACCGGTTTTTGTTTCCTTGTTCGGCTATGGTCAAAGCTCAGAGGAGATGGAAGATCGTGTCGAGTGTTGTGAAATGGTTCTCGCTTATGTTAGCAATACGAAAAGGGGATGTATCGTCAAATGATCATATGCGCTTATAGAGAGACATAAGTTCAGTTTCAGGATTCGGGTGTATATAAACATAAACCGGTCCACTGGCCAATCATGAAACGGTTTTAGGTTGTTTGTTGAAGACCTTGGTCAAACTCTAGCTAATCATCACCCTAAACGAGTCAAAGCCGGGTGGTACTGGTTTTCATGTTCATAGTGGGAAAAGTTGTTTTTATGGTTTTACTTTTTATTTATGTAGCAATTGTTGCTTCAAAAATTCAAACTGCATGGTTCGGGATTGTTATAGCCGAATTATATCATTGGTTGTTTCGTTGTATTTTTTTCTTTATTCAGGTTTGTTAAGTTTCTGCTTTCAACTTCTCCCTAAGAGGTCACCATACACTGCGTCTTTCAGATATCATATGTTATAGAGTGAATTAAATAGTATAAGAGCATTCTCATCTAACCCTCTATTTTATGTGAGGGATGTTTTTATAATTTAGAGTGATTTAGGGTGTTGTGAGTAATGAGTTTTTTTTTATTTTAGAAAAACACAGTGATTTTTCTATATATTTAAAAAGCTTCTGTTCACCGTCTATAATTTTTTAATATTTTTTAAAAGTAGTTGTGAGTGAAGAAAATAGAAAAGATAATGTTAAAGATATAAAAAAAATATTATTTAATTGAAATAGAGAGAAAATATAGTGAATTTTAGTGTAATTCTAGGATAATATATTGGATGAGAATGCTCTAAGTCACGCCACCATCGGAGTTATGGTGCTTCAGTCTTTGGATGTTCGAGAATTTTTTACCAACAAGGTCACCGAAATTAATCAAATTTCAAACATGATATGGGATTTAGGATCAACAAATACACACACTGGCTACCATATAACCAGCGTCCAGATTCAAACTCATTTTAAACACTCAAAACTTCAAAAGTCCCTACTCTTTTTGGCTACTGTTTCATTGTTTGAAGCGTATGGTTTTTACTCATACATGTAATAACGCTCAAGAAAATGCTTCGGTATTACAATATCACCAGTGGTCCTCTCTTCCTTTTTCTTCAAAGGCATATTTTAGGAAAGTATTAACATAGTGTTATAATTGATGTCTTTGGCATGCCGTTTCTAAAAGCTTCTGGTGATAAGCGTGTGAACGCTAAAGGTGATTTACACCAAATGATATCGCCGGGGTTGTTTGGGGGAGTTTTTAAAATTGTTTTTTTTGCTTATTTGCTTTTTGAAAAGCAAAATCAATTTTTGAAAAGCTCCATTTTGAAGCTTTTGGAGTTGTTTTATCAAACACCTTTTGTTTTTCAACAAACAAATAGCAAATAAGCAACTTTTAGAAGCTCACCCAAACAACCTTTAATTCAAGATGGCAAATCTTCCTAGAATTCAAAATGTAGAAGAGACTTTGGAGCAATTTTCTGAGTGCCAACGTTTTGTAAATAACAATGAAGAAAAGAACTAAAGGTATAAACCAAAAGATGCATGTGATCATGGAATCATGGTCAAGCAATGATATGATGGACTAACAACTAAAAGGTCTAAAACCATGTGTGCCAAAAACAAGAGTTGGGTTATAACTATTGGGCCAGCCTAATGGGTCGATCTTTTCGTGGGTCGGTTGTGTATGGACTGGGATGTATCAAATTGTGTTATGGATAGAACCCATGTTAGAACTTAAAGTAACCCACCATTATTGATTATGTTTAATCAAGTTGCAAATCATGGGTGTTTAGGCTTCCTCGGTTTGTGTTCACTGTAGTGTTATTGCCAAGCATTTTGAACTGATTTGCCTTCGTTTTAACTTGAATTTGATCATATTTTGATTCAGCATTAATTTTGACAATAGATTATTAAAAGCCTCAAAAACTTAAATTTTGACCACAGCCTTGATTCAATCAGTAGTATTCTACAACAAATAATGTCTTACAAAAAACACAAGATAGTATCATAATATATTATATGCATTCACCTATGTCAAAATCGTGATAAACAAAAACTCTCATTTGGCATCCAAATTTAAGTATTCAAACACAACATGAACCTGTGATTATGGTATCAGATGAACGTATCGACACAAACAATATGGCTAACACCCAATATTATTAATGATCAAGAAATCTGACTCAAAAACTTGATACAATGTTCCTACTCTTTAAACACGGTATTTATAGCTAACCTAACACATTATACTATAACCGGGATTCTAATTAATCAATTCCATAATAATCATCTTCTTAACATGTAAACAATAGGAAACTACCATAAATTGATTAATATTATTTAATCATTAACTTGCACGCCAAGTTAATATCCTAGCCGTCCCACGCACCAAGCCACGGACCGACTCTGGAATTCCCAACAATCACCCCCTAAATTTCTGAGTCGTACAGGGTAGATCTTCCAACTTTTGAAACACTTGCATCTCCTTGAATTTAATCCGCGCGAGAGCAACTAAAAACCGTATCTTCTCGATTCGTGCTTCCGGGGCAAACACTTTGTCATAGTCAATCCCGGGTTGTTGCACGCATCCTTTCCCCACAAGCGTTGCCTTGTGTTTGTTTATCGGATTCCGTTTTACTTTAAATACACGTTTCACACCGATTGGTTTAACTCCTTTTGGTAACCCCATTAAACTTCGTGTTTTCTTTTTTCCGATTGATTGATCTCGGCCCACATCGCTTTCATACACTCGGGTTTCGATTTCTCTTCATCAAAACTACTCATTTCATCATTCAATAACATTAGTATTTTTTTGAGTTCTTCATTGGAGTTATTAACCTTACTGCAGTTTGCGACAAAGCTGCTGCTATTAGCGACACCTTCATTGCCGCTGCTGTTGTTGTTTGCTACAGCCTCACTACTGTTTGCGACAGTTTCACTGCTGTTAGCGACGGCTGTGTCGTTGTTGCTGTTGTAGGCTGAACCGTCGCTATTGCTGCTGTCAGTTTGGGTTGAGTTCGATTTCACTCGTCCAATTCCGACGCCTATTGGCCCGCAAACACCGGAGAACATACCTGGTAATTTTGCTTGTAAACACGTAGGGCTCCCAATATTTAGTCGGATTTTATAAAGCATCTTGGAGTTCCTCGTGACCTTCATTAGTAACTTTCCACTACTATCATGCATCGTTAAGTAGTTACTCTTCATCCGAATATCACAACCCGACTTGGTTGCTTGCCCCAAACTAATCACATTACATTGCAAACCTGGAATATAATAAATATCGGTCATTAGTTTCCGTTCGCCACTTTTACTTTCAAATATAATCGAACCCTTCCCTTTGATCGGTACACACGAACCATCTCCGAACCTTACTCGTCCGACTATTTGTTCGTTTAATTCCACAAAATATTCACGGTTTCCCGTCATATGGTTACTTGCACCATTATCTAAGTGCCACATGTCGGTCTCGGCCGAATCGGTGTCGTACTTCGTCGGAATTACTTTATCTTCGTTATGGTATACCGTTTCCCAAACACCTTCCATCATGAAAAACGAAGCATCTAAACCATTTGTTTCATTTTCTTCTGTTCGGTTTAGATTTACTTCATCTTTCCGAAATCGGTCGGGGCACCTCGAGACAAAGTGCCCAAATTCATTGCACCTGTAGCATTTAATATGTGATAAATCTCGTTCCATACCTTTTCCTTTCTTATCATCTCGACCGCGTCCCCGTCCTCTTGAAGCATAGGATCCTCGACCTCGACCCCTGCTAACCGGTTCAGATTTGGTGAACATTAACCGACTTTGACTACTCTCGGTTTGAAGATTGTCTTCTTTTATTCTCTCTTCATAGGCTTTTAACCGATCCACCACATCATCGAACCCAACCGTCTTTAAATCTAAAACTTGTTCGAGTGATGCAACTATATGAATAAAGCGTCTCGAAAGACTCGTAAGGAACTTTTTTACCATTTTTTCTTTCGAGAATCTCTCTCCAAGCGTGGCGGCTTTTGATGAGTAGCTCGATAACGTGGCTGCATACTCATCAGTCGTCCCTGTTTCTTTCATCTTCAACCCGTCGAACTCTGACGTTAGGGTTTGGAGCTTCGCCTCCTTCACCCGTTCTGCACCTAGATGTCGGGTCTTTAACGCTTCCCACATCTCTTTCTCCGTGCGCAGATTACCCACTTGTAAAATCTGTGCTAGGATCGACTGAAAAATCAAGGCAATTGCAATATTGTTTAGTTTTGCATCGCCGTTGCCCGGATCGATCGTGTCCCACACGCCATTCACATTCATCAGCACACGCATATGCATAGCCCAGACCGTGTAATTCGTTGTTGTTAGTTTCGGACATTGAAACGAGTTCGGATTCGTGCTCGTTTCGTTTTTCAGTTGATCACCCATTGTCGATTACTGGTCTTGATCGAACCCCTAGATTGGTCAGATGTACCAGCACCTTAAATCACAGTTGGTTTCTCCGGCAGTCCCTTGAACACGGACTGTTATGGTTACTGGGTTGAAATCGACTTCAAGTTTGATTGCTATGATATTAATATAAAATATTAATATTCAGTTGTTAGGTAATTTGAGGACCTTTTTCTTCAACGATGCCCTTTCTTTATATTAATATTAAATCAAGATATCAATTCAATATTAATAAGTGATCAGTGGCTCCCTTGACTTGAGCGCTAATAATGGATAACAAAACCACAAGCAGCTGCTCCTTAACTCGAACCAACCAAATTCATGTTGATTTGATCATAAGTTGTATTTGATTTTTAATATGTTAATTTTTTTATATTATAAGTTAAGAAAATTGGATTTTAATAATCCCAACTTAATGCAATTGGCTGATAATAATCCTAACTTTGAAAGTAGCTGTCACTGGTCCCAACTTTCACACTATTTATTTTCATTGGACCTCCGTTAAAAAAAACTTAACGACGTTATGTTTTTTTCCAAATTTCAAACTGATATTTTAGGGCTTTTTATCGGAATGAGAATACGAGTCGATTGATGTAAAACTTACTTCCAAATGGTGGTCCAAACGACTAAAGGAAGCTTCAATTTCGGTGTTTAAACTTTTAATTAACAAAAATCAAGCTGTTTGAAGCGTCGTTTCGAGTTAAGTTTTACATCAATCGACTCGTATTCTCATTCCGATCAAAAGCCCTAAATATCAGTCTGAAATTTGGAAAAAAACATAACGTCGTTAAGTTATTTTTAACGGAGGTCCAATGAAAATAAATAGTGTGAAAGTTGGGACAAGTGACAGCTACTTTCAAAGTTGGGATTATTATCAGCCAACTGCATTAAGTTGAGATTATTAAAATCCAATTTTCCTATAAGTTATATCATAACGAACTTTTGCTAACCGAATGCATGTTAATGTGTCGCCGCATCGTGACGGGTACGAACCTAGTCTAAATAAAACTCAAAAGTTTTAATGTACGATTCACTCATATTTATTGTAGTTAGTTAAAAAAATCTGGTACATTATCTCTTCATTCCTCTCCATACACGTGTTCATCTCCCTCAGATCGTTCCTTCCCATGCCAACTCTTTTTTTTAAATGGCCAATCAAACTATATTATTAAAACAACTACCGTTACAAGCAAGACGTTAATAACAGCAAAACAACCACCACACAATATTACCAGCAAGTATGCCTAGTACAATTGACTTACACCACCCAACCACCCAATTATAACACAAAATTTAAACCCTGCCACTTCTCCCATGTTAGACCCACACTCTTCCCTCGAATTTTCACCCACAAGAAGCTAAGTGCCTTGATCTCCCCAACCATATTACATAAATTATCCACTTTTCCTTCAAATACTAACGCATTTCGTACAAGCCAAAGACACCAAAGCGTGGTTAAACACACCGCATAAAAGGCCTTGGCTTTCCGATTTTGAAGGTGAGTGAACCGATGAAGCTCCAACAGATATTTAACCGAAAACGCAACAATAGGTGGAACCTTACACCATGAGGAAATCACTCTCCAAACAGTTTGAGCAAATTGGCATGATATCATCAAGTGTTCAACCGACTCCACCTCTTCTTCACAAATCGAGCACACCGCTGACGACACGTCACCATAATACCTATCTTAACCAACTCAAACATAACCGGAATGCGTTCCATTCCACCCGCAAAGCATGAATACCTACTTTTTTGGGGACCCAATTATTTCATTCCATTACATAGTTTCCCACCAAATACTCTTGATCAGCTAGCTCAGTCTTCAAGCTTCTCACCGAAAACCCATTTCCATCATCCAAGTCCCACACCACCCTATCCATTCCATCTTCTAGAGCTACTTGTTGACACATCAACAAAAGACTCCTAAGTTCACCCACCTCTTCCAGCCCAGAAGGTTGTCGGCTCCATCCCTACCTACCACATACTTCACCCCAAACATCAATAACCTATCAGACACTAAGCAACCTTTCCTAGTTTCTAGTACAAACAACAACGGAAAATTCTCGTAGAAAGGTGTGTTCCCTCTCCAACAATCAAACCAAAAAAAAGGGTGTCCCCCCATCTTGTACTTCTTTCCTTATCAACTTTGTCAAATCAAAACCAAGTAACATGAGTTCCCTATTAGTATTAATAATGTGTTTCCAGAGGCCCAGAATGGAAAATTTAACCGGGATGAATGACCACAACCTCTCCGAATGAGAATAGCCCACACATTTTTCCTTCATAAATCGTCCTTCCCATTTTTAAACCTCCACCACCACTTCGCAAGCAATGCATTATTGGTGTATTTCAGAGACCCGATCCCAAGATCCCCTTTGCATACCGGAGCTACCACTCGTTTCCAAGCCAACAAGTTAATTTTTGATTCCTCCTCCGAGCCTCCCCATGCCAACTCTATGTCCTTTTTTTCCCTCTTAAATAATGAATACTATTAAATACCTCCGATGTAGTTTATTATTAATTGAGGGCATTTACATATATCCCCTTCCTAAATTCCCTTATTACATATTATTATGGGGTATTTACATATATCTCATTCCTACATTCCCTTATTACATATTGACCTAACATTTGAAATTCAATTACATATTTCTCCTCGTTAAACATCCATATTACATATTTATCCATTTCACTAAAACATCCAAAAGGCTACTGGTGTGAGGCTCAATATTTTCAACATATATGCTTCAAATGAGCCTGGTGAAAGGAAATTGTTATGGGAGGCCCTTTTACAAATGAGGAGGGCAGCGGAGCGTCTGTGTGCGCTCACCAGGGATTTTAATGACGTTAGAGTCGCCTATGAAAGACTTAACTCAGATTTTGTGGCCTCCAGCGCAGAAGCATTTAATCAGTTTATTGCAAATGCGGAACTTTGTGAGTTTCAAATGGGGGGTGGTGAATTCACCTATGTATCAGATCGGGGGGATAAGTTCAGTAAAATCGACCGGTTTCTGGTTTGCGAGGAGTTCATGAGCACTTGGCCTCTAGCCTCGTTGAATATTCTTGTAAAAGGTATGTCGGATCACAAGCCGCTTGTTCTAAGTATGGTTCCAACTGATTTTTGTCATATTCTATTTCGCTTCTTTAATAGTTGGTTAGAAATGTCTGGCTTCATTGACTTTGTGGTATCTAAGTGTTGTCGGTTCTGATTTATTTGCCCAGCTGATTTAGCTTTGACTACGAAATTTCGTTGGTTAAAGAATGGAATAAAGAAATGGTTGAAAAAAAAGTAAAAAAGTGTTGAATAGTGTGTATGATTATAAAAGAGAGTTGGTTTTAGACTTGGAATTAGTACCTCAACAGCGACCGTTGTCAACTCATGAGCAAGATGTTAGATAAGAATGTATTTCCTTAACTGAGTCGATTGATTTGGAGAAACAAAAAGATTTGAGGCAAAAGGCAAGGGTGCGTTGGGCTTTGGATGGGGTTGATAATTCAGCTTACTTTCCTAGTATGTTCAATGCAAATCTCTCGTCAAATAGAATGCATGGGCTTATGGTACAAGGGAGCTGGAACTCTAATCCGGCGGTTATGAAAGGTGAGGTTTTTAATTATTTTGTTGAGCGTTTCACCGAACCGATTGATGATAGGCCGCGAATAGTTTTCTCGGATTTGCCAGTTCTTGATTATGATGGAGCTTCATGTCTGGTGGTACTATTTTCTTTATTATAAATTAAGAACGCAGTTTGGGATTGTCAAGGGGACCAGTCTCCAGGGCCGGACGGGTTCAATTTTAAATTTATTAAACGGTTTTGGGGTTGTTTTGAATTGGATATGCTGAATATCTTTGACCAATTTTATATGGGTGGTCAGTTCAGTGCCGGTGTCCTAGCTTCGTTTATCACGCTAATCCCAAAAAAATCGATTCGGTTGAGTTGGGGGATTTTAGACCAATTAGCTTAATTGGGTGCATAAACAATATCATCTCGAAAGTTCTAGTTAAAAAAGGTGATAGGAAAGTTGGTGTCCATGGAGCAAACGACGTTTGTGGCAAAAAGAAGCATATTGGATGGTCCTCTAATCTTAAATGAAATTGTGGCGTGACGTATGAAAGCCAAGAAGAGGGGGCTGCTATTTAAAGTGTACATAGGAAAGGCTTATGGTTCGTTAAAATTGGAAAATCCTCGATTCCATACTTGAACAAATGAACTTTCCTTCGAAATGGAGAAGTTGTATATCAGCCATATTATTGGGTGGAAGATCTTCAGTTCTAGTGAATGGGTCGCTTACACCGGAGTTCGATTGTTCTTGGGGTCTACACCAAGGGGGTCCTCTATCTCCGTTTTTATTCGTTTTGGCAATGGAAGCGTTGACGAACATAATTAAACGGACTGGTAGAGTGGGGTTATTCAAGGGCATCAAGTGCGGTACGAGTGGCCCAATTGTTAATCACTTCTTATATGCGGACGCCGTTGTTTTTAGGGGTGAATGGGAAAAGGGCAACGCTTTAAACTTGCAGCGCATATTGAGATGTTTTTATCTAGTGTCCGGTCACGCCCTGCTTGCGGTGCGCGCATATAATGTATATATGCGTGAACCCTCAGGTGGGCAAAAGTAAAATTGCACTAATTTTGACATTATTTTACTAATCTCATGAAAATAACGTTAAAAGTGGCGGAAGGTTAATCAGGCATCATGTGGTGGCGTTAATAGCCGAAAGACAAGGGCACATGCACCAATCAGCCGGTGTCCCGATGATTGAGTGCTATGTGCCTTATGTCCAAGGCTTGATGCAAAACTACTATCGAGCCGGGGGTCTCACCGGAAGCAGTCTCTATATCCCTATGGGATAGAGGTAAGGCTGTCTACATCTTACCCTCCTCAGACCCTACCATAGCATTGCTATTGGTGGGATATACTGAGTACGATGATGATGATGATGATGATGATATTATCTAGTGTCCGGTCTTAAAATTAATCTTTCTAAGAGTTGGGTTTATGCGATCAATGTGGAGGCGCCGAAAAGGTTAGAAATGGAAAATCGTTTGGGATGTAAAACCGATTCGCTATCGTTTAAGTACCTTGGCTTACAAGTTGGTGGCAACGTGAACCTAGTGGGCTCATGGGACCCGGTTGTGGGGAAGCATCTTTCGCTTTGGAAGGCAAAAAGAATTATCAATAGGTGGAGAACAACAGTGATAAAGGCGGTTCTAAACGCTTTACCTACATATTATCTCTCCTTATACAAGGCTCCGGTTGGTGTATTGGAGAAGCTTGATAGAATTCGGCGTGTATTTTTTTGGGGAGGGTCGGAGGAGGACGCCAAGGTAAATTGGGTTTTTTGGGGAGGGTCGGAGGAGGACGCCAAGGTAAATTGGGTTGCGTGGAATAGAGTAATTGCTCCGAAGAACAAAAGGGGCATTGGCTTTGGATCGTTGCAAGAAATGAACCTTGCTTTGCTTGCGAAGTGGTGGTGGAGGTTTAAAAGTGAGAAAAGTAACCTGTGGCGGAATATTGTGTGGGCTTTCCACCACTGGGAGCGGTCGTAGCCATCTATTCTAGCCAATCTATCACTTCCGGGTGTGTGGAAATACATAGTTAAGATGGAATGTGAGCCAGCTGAACTTGGAGTGGGTTTAATTGGAAATAGTGTTTTATTTTGGAATTGGATTGACCATTGGTGTGGTGAAACTCCTCTCATGGATCAGGTTCCTTTTCTTTGGGGTTAGAGCTCCATAAAGATTGTAAGGAGGCAGAGAGGTTGGTCATGCTTGAAGGGGAAATTTGTGGTTTGTGGGGTTGGACGAGACCACCACAATTGAATGAAGAAATTAATGAACTAAGGGGTTTGTTACTTGCATGTCAAACTTGTTAAACGAGCAATACTTGTGAGCTAAAGGGTGGTTTGGTTTGATCTCAAAGGGGTGGTTTGGAGGAGATCATAACTAAAGGGACTTAAAAGAAAACTAAGTCATACTTGGTGGCTAAGTTTCCTTAATAGATAAGTCTTTTTAGTATCCATAATGGATAAGTCTTTTTAGTATGGATAAGTCTTGCTAGTAGATAAGTTTCTTTATTTCAATAGGATAAGGATTGGTGTAAGTTTTAAAGTCTTACTAGCTAAGTTTCCTTACTCAAAGTTTTTGTTTGCTATAAGGCTTGTAAGGCTTAGTTGTAGAAATATATCAAGTGTGTCTTGTGTTGCATATAAGTTTGTGTTATATCTTTCTTTTCTTGTTTTCAAATAATAAGAAAATGCTTGTGTGTTTGAGCAAATATTGTTCGATTGTGTATTGGGTCTTGGATTTGTTTACTGTTTCACTTGTTTAAAACATAGCAAGTGGTATCAGAGCCAAGCCATTAAACATGGCCGATTTTCAAGTTGTTCGAGGCGTGAAGAAATTGAAAAATCAAAACTACAACACATGGTCAACGTGTATGAGTTCGTATCTAAAGGGTCAGGATCTGTAGGAAGTTGTGCAAGGGTCAGACACCACCCAATCGAGAATTAACACCAATGGGGAGATTAACAATTGGATATAAAGGTCAGCAAAGCTATGTTCGCGTTGAAAACAACGATCGAGGAAGAGCTTTTGGATCACTTCCGAGACCTAGCAACACCTATGGGATGCTTTGGCGGCACTTTTCTCCAAGAAAAATGACGCGAAGCTTCAGTTTCTTGAAAACGAGCTTCTGTCAATCACTCAAAAAGATCTCACAATTCCGCAATATTTTCACAAGGTTAAAACCTTGTGTCGTGAGATTGGGGAGCTTGATTTGGAAGCAAGAGTTGGAGATGCTAGAATGAAACGAATCTTAATACACGGTTTAAGAACCTAGTATCGAAGTTTCGTAGCTGCGGTTCAAGGATGGTCGAAACAACTATCCTTGGTCGAATTCAAGAATCTTCTCGCGAGCCAAGAAGACTTGGCTAAATAGATCGGTGACATCTTGATTTCAAGCCCGAAGATCGAGACTGGAGCCTTGTATGCCGATTCGGGGAAGGGAAAATTTCGACCAAGCGGGAATCACGGATGAAAGTGGAATGACCGATACAAGAAGTCGGATAACTACAAATCCGGACAAAGCTCAAATCAGCAGGAACCGATGAACGACAAGAAGTCGGGAAAATCCGGTAAGCGATTTCCATATAAGTGTTATAATTGTGGCAAACATGGACACATGCCCAAAGATTGCTCGGGGGAAGTCGACTGATGAAAGGAATGCGGCCACAGTTCGAGAAGAAGTGGCTTGGGATGCCGAAGCCAATTTTACAGCCGAAGAACATGTGATGGCCTTAATCGCGAACACCTAAACCGAAGACAATCCTTTGGATGATTGAATTCTTGATTCCGGGTGTTCGAACCACATGACCGGAGAAAAGGCGAAGCTAAGAAACCCGGTCAAATATGAAGGTAATCGGGTGATTGTAATAGCCGACAACTCGAAACACAAAATCGCACACGTTGGTGACATACAATTCAAACCACATAAACAAGGAGAGTTTGTATTAAATGATGTTTAGCATGTTCCGGGTGTAAAAAGAATTTACTATCGGTCCCTCAAATTTCGTCTATGGGTCAGTACGTTTTATTTGGTCCAAATGATGTCAAGGTGTTCGATAAGTTCGAAACCTCGTCCAAAGCCATAATGTAAGGAAAGAAAAACGAGACGGTGTATTATCTTTCCGCTGAACGACTTATGTGGAGATAACCAAGAAGGTCCAAAGATCGATCTTTGGCACCAGCGTCTCGGTCACATTGGGTACGATAGGATTGTCTTAATGATCGAAAAGTCTTTTGAAGCCGGAATACCGAAGATGGATGCCCGGATAGGTGTGGTGTGCGCCGGTTGCCAATTCGATAAGGCTCAACAACAACCATTCGAAAGCAAAAGTCATCGAGCCACGAAGCCCATGGAGCTAATTCATACCGATGTGTTCGGTCAGGTGAAACAAGCTTCAATAATGGGTATGAAGTATATGATTACGTTCATTGATGATTTTTCTAGATACCTTTGGGTATATTTTATGAAAGAAAAATCGGAAGCTTTTATGAAATTCAAAGAATTTAAAAGTGTGGTGGAAAGGGAGACCAAGATTAATATCGAGTGCCTCCGATCCGACAACGGAGGCGAGTATACATCGAAGGAGTTCGATGAATATCTCAAAGATTGCAAGATTAAACACCATTTAACTTACTCAAATACTCCGCAACAAAACAGAATCTCCGAAAAAAAGAACCGAACCTTAACCGAGCTCTCAGGTTGCATGATTCACGAAAAAAGTGTACCAGGTCGGTTTTGGGTTGAAGCAATGCGAACCGCAATATATATATATATATATATATATATATATATATATATATATATATATATATATATATATATAACCGCTTACCACAACAAAACATGAAGAATATATCACCGTTTGAAAAGTTGTTCAAACTTAAACCAGAGGTTAGCCATATGAAGGTGTTCGGGTGTGTGTGCTACGTATTCATACCGAGCCATCTTAGTCACAAGATGGAAAAAGAAAGAAACAAGGTGCATCTTTGTTGGGTATGATCCGGAACGAAAAGGGTGGCGATGTTGCGACCCGGATACGGGAAGTGTATAAGTTTCTCGACATGTTGTTTTTGACAAGATGTCGTCATTGTGGTCCCGAAATCGAAAAGTGTTACCGGATTCTGAAAAATTGAAAGAGAAGCTTGAAACCGAAGTAACTATCAAACCTTGGAGAAGTAGAATCAGAAAACGAGAAAGATGGGTCGGAAAATGTCGAGAACGTTGGGCCAGTCGAAATTGAAGATTCGACGAACTCTGCACCAAGCCAAAGTTCAAACCAAGGCCCATGGCAAACTGGCCGAAGTCCCTCAGCCCAACAATTCGAACCGTCGAGTTCCGAAGTGCATGGGTTAAGGTGATCGAGTCGTCAAAGAAAACCAAATCCTCAGTATGATATGTGGCAACTGTGGAGAATGAAGAGACCGAACCAGAATCTTTCAAAGAGGAAAAAAAAAAAAACCCGAAAGTGGATAGTGGTGATGGAAGAAGAAATTAAAGCCTTAGTGACGAACCAAACTTTTGGAATTAGTTCCCCGAGTGGAAAACGTAAACACGGTATCGTGCAAATGGGTGTTCAAAAAAAAAAGCGGACGGATCAGTCGAGCGATACAAGGCACGTCTTGTAGCTCGCGGGTTTTCATAGCAACACGGGCTCGATTATGACGAGACGTTTAGCCAGGTTGCCAAATTAACAACGGGTCGGGTATTACTTGCAATCGCAGCAAGTAAGGAATAGAGAATGTGGCAAATGAATGTGAGCAATGCTTTTCTATACGAAAACCTTGATCATGTAATTTACAAGGATCAACGGAAAGGTTTTGAGAACAAAGAGCGCCCAGGTTATGTTTACAAATTGAAGAAGGCGTTATACGACCTAAAACAACCAAGGGCATGGTTTGCGAAAATAAGAGAATTCCCAGAAAACAATGGTTTCGTGTCTACCGTAGCCGATACTAGCCTGTTCGTTCGGTCCGAAGAAGATAAGGTGACGATTGTCATGGTGTATGTTAACGACTTGATTATCACTGGAAACTTAATTACCGAGATTGCTCAGTTAAAAGAAAATTTGTGTACCCGGTTTCACATGAAATACTTGGGAAGGTTAAGTCATTTTCTCTGATTGAAGTTAAAGTATGAACAAAATGGGGTTGTGTTACACCAACTCAAGTATTTGGTTGAACTTTTAATTAGCTTTGGCATGGCGAGTTGCAAACCGGTGATTACTCCAACGGAAACCAATTTACAACTTCGAGCGGATGAAGGAAAGGAGTTGACGGATACAACTATGTATCGGAAATCGATGGGAAGTCTTATTTAATTAACACTTACTAGACCGGATATCGCGTATGCGGTAGGAGTGTTAAGTTGGTTCATGCAGATTCCAAAGAAACCGCATCTTGATGCTATTAGAAGGGTGTAACGGGACGTTAAAGGAACACCTAACTTCGGAGTCATGTTTAAGAGGGAGTCAAGAATCGAATTGGTCGGGCATTACGATGCTGATTATGCCCATGACTTGACTACCAGGAGGTCGACAACTGGGTATGTGTTTTTGATTGGGTCAGGAGCTGTAACGTGGAGCGGCAAACGACAACCAGCAGTTTTGTTATCCATAACCGAAGCTGAGTATAGAGCAGCAGCAATGGCTGCTCAAGAGTGTGTGTGGTAGATATAATTTTTGAAGAACCTAAATCAAATAATCAGCTCGAGTGTGAGAATTTATTGTGATAATATATCATCATTAATGCTAGCCGAGAATCCCATGTTTCATGCAAGAACGAAACACATAGAAGTTCACTATCACTTCATTAGAGAAAAGGTATTCAAGGGTGAAATCGAGTTGGGGTATGTTGACACAAATGATCAAGAAGCCGATATGTTCACTAAACTGTTAACTAATGTGAAGATGGTGAAGTTTTGCAATGGTCTCAGGATGACGAACGCAAGTGTTGAGAGGGAGTGTTAAACGAGCAACACTTGTGAGCTAAAGGGTGGTTCGGTTTGATCTCAAAGGGGTGGTTGGGAGGAGATCATAACTAAAGGGACTTAAAAAGAAAACTAAGTCATACTTGGTGGCTAAGTTACCTTAATGGATAAGTCTTTTTAGTATCCATAATGGACAAGTCGTTTTTAGTATGGATAAGTCTTGCTAGTAGATAAGTTTCTTTATTTCAATAGGATAAGGATTGATGTAAGTTTTAAAGTCGTACTAGCTAAGTTTCCTTACTTTTTAAGTTTTTGTTTGCCTATATAAGGCTTGTAAGGTTTAGTTGTAGAAATATATCAAGTGTGTCTCTGTATTGCATATAAGTTTGTCTTATATATTTCTTTTCTTGTTTTCAAATAATAAGAAAACGCTCGTGTGTTTGAGAAAATATTGTTCGATCATGTATTGGGTCTTGGATTTGTTGACTATTTCACTTGTTTAAAACATAACAAAACTGTCCAATTATATACAGGTAAGAACCGTCCTACTTGGGGGTTAGATGATGGTTCTGGTTTTTCGGTAAGAAGTATAAAAGAAAGAATCGGGATGTGCTCAGTTGCAGACGATCGGTAGGTGTTTAAATGGAATAATTTGGTTCCCAAGAAGGTATGTATTTTAGCAAGGATGGCTGAAATGGAAAGGATTCCGTCTATGTTTGTGTTAACCAAGCGGAATATTCTGGTTGGCTCGATGCTATGTGCGATATGTGTGGAAGATTTGGAGACGGCGGAACATTTATTTGTTTCATGTCGTTTTGCCAAAATGGTGTGGAGTTTTGTTACCGGCTGGTGTAAAGTCCCAAATATTTTTGTGTTCTCGACTCGTGATTTGTTGGAAGTGTATAAGTGCTCTCGCCTTCCTACCCGTAAGGCTAAGGCGTTTCATGTGGTTTGCCTTACTACAATTTGGTGTCTCTGGAAAGTGAGAAATTCTTTGGTGTTTGATGATATATATCCAGGTATAAATAATATCATAAGCGAGATAAAAGCGTTGAGCTTCTTATGGAAGAAGAATAGGTTAAAGAATATGGCCTTATCATGGGAGAGTTGGTGTTCTTTTAATTTTGTAATGTAAGTGGGTGGTTGGTAGCTTCGGCTAGTTTTTTATGTTGTTTTGGATGTTTGTTTTCGGTGTTGCTAGCTAGCTTCTTGCTAGGTGTTGGTTTTGTTTATATATTTAAGTTTTTGTTGGCCGTTCAAAAAAAAGTTGACTATTTTACCCTTATTTTTAACAAAGAAGTTTTTACATATTTCCTCTTCTTATTACCGTAAATGTTGGGTCTAAATTTAGTGGTTTGTACTTAGTTTATATTAATGTGTATCGTGTTTGGGTGTATGTATGTAAGCGAGATCCTTTTATGATCTCGGTGGGCTTTGGGCTTTATGTTGGGCTAGGCTATTGGTTTCCCCAATATATAGATATCGTGTATAGGGTTTCGGGTTGGCCGTTCATGTTGTTGTGGTGAACGAGTATCTTTTCTAACCTAGTGCTTAAGCACCCGACGTTAATCTAACATGTGTTTTGAAGCTTAATCTCGTGTTCTCTATGTATTACAGTTGTTTGTCTTGAATCACTTGATGTTATATTCTGCAATAACGTTAGGTTTGTTGATATCATATTGAAAGATCCAAGCTCGGGACTTACAATTGGTATCAGTGCCTTTGAAGCCTTCAAGGCTCGATTAGATATCAACAGATTCACGATCTCGGTTTGTTTGGTGGTGTAGGTGTTTTTCCGGCGAAGTATTGATCGGAGAAGAAGGACAGAGTTTGTTTTTGGTCAAAGATTGTCTTATCTTTGGAAATTATTTGAATCCCTCCAATCTAGGGGTTTGGTTGTTACCAAAATCAACTGGTCAAACGATTTTTCTGGTGTTCTCGGCTGTATTTTATAGCTCTTAGAAATTTTTTTATCGTTTTCGGCCAGCATATAGTTCTCTGGTTGTTTTGAGGGTTCTCGGCAAGTTTCTTTAAGGGTTTTGATATTTTCTGATCGTTTTCGGCTTAAAAACAAGTGTTCTCGGCCAAAAACATTAGTTCTCGGTCAAATCAGTGAGTTCTCGGTCAACGGTAGTTCTCGGTCAGCTCCTGTTCTCGGTTATCGTGGGTTCTCGGTCAACGCATACTGTGATTTAACATTGGGCCTGATAAATTCATTTTGGGCTTTGATTTTTGGACTTTTGGACATTTGGACTGTGAAATAAGATGGACATAATAACTAATGGTAATGGATTATCCAATGCCACAATTCACCAAGAACTAGACTCAATAATGGGAACCAGTACTCTCATACCCCTCTGCTGTCTCATGAGGGGTTTAGCGAGTTGAAATTCAGATTTGAGAAATATGTTAGAATGAAAGATGTTAAAGTTTGGAGAAGCATAGTTAGAGGTCCTCAAGTCATCACCTACCAACGTGAGAACTCTCAAGAAGTTGCTGTGAAGCCGGCTGAGTTGTATGATGATGATGATTTTGCTAAAATAGGGGAAGATGAAAGGGCACTCTCATCCTTGACTATGGCACTCTCACCTGAGATTGCCTTGGGTTTTAGGGAACTGCAATATGCTAAGGCACTATGGGAATCATTGATTGAAGTGTATGAAAGAAATGAATACATGAGGAGGAGTCGTCAAGATCTCCTGAGACAAAAATTTAACATGTTCAATCACATTCTGGGAGAGTCATTGGAAACTTAGCTTCATAGATTCATAGCTCTTGTAACTGAGATGAGATCTGCAAGCATCAATCTTTCAGCTGCTGAAATAAACAATAAGTTGGTGAACTCATTGCCTCAAAGTTGGGATATGAACGTTGCAGTTATCAAGAAGATGAAAGATCTAAACAGGTTGACACTATCTGAGGTTATGGCCATCATCAAGGCATGTGACATGGATGACAAACAATGTGCTATAAACCATGCAAACTCCTACAACACAGCTGGTTACAGTTTTTCCTTAAACAATGCACTTATCTCACAAGACAACTTTTCTATGTTCAAAGCTACCCAAGGGCAACAACAGTTTCAACCTCAAAATAACTTCTGTATGTTTAAACCCGCTCAGGGTCAATTTTCTCCAGTCTCATCACAACCAGCTCCAGGTTTCTTTGCTAAGCCTGCTCAATCTTCTGCCACTAATGTTAAACCTCAATCATCTGGTGTTTCTCCTAGTCAAAATTCCAGTCAGATTCCTTCCATCTCAAAGGAAACTCAAGAGAACATTGCTTTAATGGCGGGATTCATGAACTGTTACAATGCATTCCTTGCTGGATATTTGGTTCAACCTGTAGTTGCTGCTGAGCTTGATCAAATTCATCTAGATGATGTAGAAGAAATGGATATCTCTTGGCAAATCGGCCATGGCAGTGTTTCGGGCTAAGAAATTTACTAAGAGAACAAGAAGGAATAATTGGAATGTGCCTAACAATAAGAAGGTGGATTTTAACAAGGATACTATGAGGTGCTACAACTGTCACGAGCCGGGTTATTTTGCTCGTGAGTGCACCAAACTAGCTAAGGAAGGAAACATGGAAAGAGTGTTAGTCCCTGTGGGCAATGCTAGAGAAGAAAGTGGGGGTAGTTCGAGTGAAGGTGAACGGGGTATGGTGGCTCAACAGTTTTCATGGAATGATCATATGACTGCTCTCAACATAAATAATCAGACTGCCAATTTTGCTCATGTTGAAGATGCTGAGGAAGAAATTGCTGCTGAGGAACAAGTCAAGGAACTTCAATTTGCTTTTATGGCATTCACATCTTCCGGCTCGTCTAAGGTAAGTTCTCCATTATGCTCTCAAGCTTGTATTGATAAGGTAGATCTTTATAAATCTCACAACAGTAACTTGCTTAGAGAAATGGAAACGATAAAATCTGAAAACCATAAACTTAAGAAAAATGAAAAAGCTTATTTATATAAAACTGAGGCACAGAAAAAGGATTTTTCCAAGTTAAAATCTGATTTTAGTTTGAAATGTTGTCACCATCTAGATGCCAAAAACAATTGTTGAATTAACTACTGAACTGGAAGCCTCTAAGTTAGAAGTCTCAAATATAACTGATAAATTTAAAAGGGCTGAACTTGATTTTAGAAAGTTTGAAGGTTCGAGTAAGGTAGTCAATTCCATGATTGAAAATCAGTTATGGTGGAAATAGAATGAAGGTGATGGTATAGGATATAGTCAAGTACCCCCACCATATAATGAAAACTACACTAGTCTTCCTCTTACCAAAGAGCATGAAGAAAAGGTGAAAGACATGAAGTATAGTAAAACTGTTAAAAATGAAAAGGTCGACTCAGTAAAGGCTACTGTATCCACTTCAGAAGGTAACGAATCTAATTTGTTTGCCTCATGTGTAGATAAAGTAATCGTTGAGGATTGGACTGATGAGGATGATGATTCATGTGTTTCAAATAATAAAGACATTAATTCTGATGTTCCTTTATAATTACCTATTTTGAATTCTGTTATTCCGACTGTTTGTGTGGGCTCTGTTTTAAAGAGCAAAGATACTTTTGTGGTTGATTCCGTTAAAACTTTGAATTTTGACAATGTGGTTTTTAATAAGATTAAAAAAATGAAAAATTCCAATAAATACTCACCACCTAATGAAAACAAGGTGGTAAGTCAAATCATGTGTCAAGCAGTGAACATCAGCTAAAGCAAAATGGTCCACAGAACTGGTCCAGACAAGGAGTTGCCCAAAATAATTTCTATGTAAAACGTCAAACTTGTTTTAACTGTGGCTTTCCCGGTCATATTGCTAGAAATTGTCCACATCATCCATACGTTCCCCACTATGGATTCTATCAGAGGAATATGCCTTGCAATACCTATAAGCGAAATTTCATGTCTAATCAGGCAAATTCCTCTGACGATGATTGGAATAGAAACAAATATGGTAGGTTTATTCCTCATCAGACTAAGCCTAACATGTTTCGTAGAGGTGGTAGAAACAGTGCTTCGGTTTCTAAAACGAACACGGCTTCTAAACCAAAACAAGTGGAGAAGAAAAAATCAGTTGTGTCTCCCACTTATATACCAGAGACCAAGTCATCCATTCGTACAAATAATGTTAAATCTTACAATGGTAGACATGAATGGTTGCCTAAGTCTCCGGTAAAAGAGGCATCGAATTCAATGTTAGATGATCGAAAAGATATGTCATGGCAACCTGTGACAACTTTAGATGAGTTAGGGTCACCCAGTGTAACTATGGACTGGGTACCAAAGTCTAACTAATCTCGCACATCATGCAGGAACAACTATGGAGGAATATCGTTAGACCTTGGTATGTTGATAGTGGCTATTCTAGGCACATGACATGAGACATTTCCCAGCTACATGACATTCAAATCTTTAATGGTGGGTATATGTCCTTTGAGGGAGGAAAAAAAAGGAAGATTACGCAAAAGGGTACTGTAAGTAACGGTGTTCTAAAATTTGAGAATGTTAATTTTGTTCCAGAGTTGAAGCACAGTCTGTTAAGTATGTCACAGATCTGTGGTGAAGGTTTCTCAACTCATTTCACTAATAAAGAGTGTTTGATATTAAAACCTGGTATCATCATACCAGAAGACTAGATTCTTGTTCGATCTCAAAGAAAAGATAATACTTACATGATCGACATGAACAAAAATGTTCGTGATGAAATAACCTGCTTATTTTCAAAAGTGTCAGAACATAATGCCATGCTTTGACATCGTCGTCTTGGTCATGCTAATGTGAAAAACTTAAACCGTCTTGCTAAAAATAATTTGGTGCAAGGTTTACCCGTCAAAGATTTTGTTACTATTGAAAAGTGTGTGGCTTGTGCCTTGGGTAAACACAATCGAAAATCTCATAAACCAAAATTGATTAATACCATTTCATCAGTTTTCCAATTACTGCATATAGACCTTTTTGGTCTGGTTCATGTTTTGAGTCTTTCTCACTACTGTCTCGTTATTACTGATGACTACTCACATTTTACTTGAGTGTTTTTCTTGTCAAATAAGAGTCAAATTGTAGAATTGATCAAGAGGTTCGTGGTGCTTATGGAGAATCAGCTTAATTTGAAGCTGAAGGGCATTTGTTGCGACAATAGCACGAAATTCAAGAATGCTTCATTGAATCACTTTTGTTTAGAGAAGGGGGTGCTTTGACAATACTGTTCTGCTCGGACACCATAACAGAATGGTGTGGCTGAAAGGATAAACATGTTGTGTGATTCAAAACTGCCTTTATTCTTCTGAGCATAAGCTGTTAATACGACATGCTATGTTCAGAATCGGGTGATAATCAACAAATCTCAATTGAAAACTCCATATGAGATTGTATATGGTCATAAGCCCTCAGTTGCACATTTCAGAGCGTTTGGTTGCCCGTGTACTCTACTGAATCTTGAGCCAACTCAAAAATTTGGGGCCAAAGCTGATAAGTACTGCCTACAGAGTCTACAATAAGTCAACCAAGCAGATTCTAGAATCATATGATGTACGTTGGTTGGAAGAAAACGAGACCGATGCCCGTGTTGGGCCCAACTGGCTGTTCGACTAAATTTCGAGTGACGCTTTCGTAGATGTTAAGAAAGAAAAATTACATGTTGTCACTCATACATCTCTAGTTCTGGATGATGATCACTCAGAATCACCTAATATCTCCTCGCCTGTGTCTGTCAATCAACAAGAAGAAGTTACTGAAACTGTGTCCTCACCAACTTCATCAGAAGATACCCAAGTAGTTGAGGAGGAGAGTTCTATCCGTCAAATTTTCGGGAGCACGTTGTTTCCCTATGTCATTCCGAATGAATATGTTGCCAGAACCTCGTACTCACACAGTACGACGGATTCTGGATGGAAGAATCCCCTCACTGAGATTGATAAAAATCTGTCAAACTTACCTTCTACCGGTTCCGTTCCTGAACAAACAATTCCTTCAAGAATTAAGCGAAATTATCCGATTGAAAATGTCATTGGTCCTCTTGAAACAGGAGTGTCCACCGGAAGTCAGACCGGACACATGAATAACTGCTTGTTTTCTTGTTTTATTTCTCAGATTGAGCCAAAGTCAGTTGAAATGGCTCTTCAAGAACCTAGTTGGGTGGATGCTATGCATGAAGAATTGAATCCGTTTGATAAATTAAAGGTCTGAAGACTGGTTGAACTGCCAGTGGGAAAGAAAGCGTTGGATACGATATGGGTTTTCCGAAACAAACAAAATGACACAGGGGTTATTGTTCAAAATAAGGCACGATTAGTCGTTCGCGGTTCGTCAGGTCGAAGGTTTAGACTACACAGAAGTTTATGCTCCCATAGCTAAACTCGAAGCCATTCGGATTTGCTGGCTTATGCAATTTTCGTGGGTTTTACAGTCTATCAGATGGATGTTAAAACTACATTTGTGTATGGCGTAGTTAAGGAGGAGATTTACGTGGACCAGCCACCAAGGTTTGTAGATTCTAAGAATCCCACTCATGTTTACAAGTTAGATAAAGCGCTGTATGGTCTTCATCAAGCTCCTCGGGCGTGGTATGCTACATTCATGGCTCATCTTCTGGGTCATGGTTATAAAAGAGGGACCATTGATCACACTCTGTTCCTTAAAACCGTTGGGAAAGACTTCATTCTGGTTAAAATTTATGTGGATAACATTATTTTTGGATATACTAGTGCTGGGTTGTGTTATGAGTTTGAAGAGGTGATGAAGAAGACGTTTGAAATGAGCTCGCTGGGGGAAATGACAACGTTTTTAGGGTTGCAGGTTCGTCAGAGTTCGACGGGAATTTTGCTGCATCAAGGAAAGTATGTTAAAGATATGCTTGCAAAATTTGAATTTCAAGATTCCAAGTGTGCTACCACTCCTATGGCAGAAATACCTCTTTTGTCCTCTGATCTTGAAGGGAGTCCCGTAGATCAAACATATCATCGATCGATGATCGGGTCCCTGATGTATCTCACCGCCAGTCGTCCTGACATCATGTTCGCTGTCTACCAATGCGCTCGTTTTCAGGCTAACCCTAAACTCTATCATTTAATTGCTATCAAACGTACTTTTAGATATCTGAAGGGACAACCGAAGTTAGGTCTTTGGTATCCCAAAAACTCAGACTTTGAGCTTTATGCTTTTGCTGATAGCAATTATGGTGGAGATGACATTGACAGGAAATCCACATCTGCTGGTTGTCAGTTCTTGGGCGATCGTCTCATCTCATGGCAATGAAAGAAACAACAAACTGTATCTACATTAACTGCCGAGGCTGAATATGTTGCTGCGTCAGCTTGCTACTCACATGTTATCTGGATGCAACATAAATTGCTGGAATACGGTTTGGAATTTCTTAACACCCCTATCTTTTGTGATAACGATGTTGCCGTTGAAATTGTTAAAAATCCGGTTCAACACTCAAAAACCATGCACATTGATATCAAAATACATTTTATTCGCGACTGTTACGACCAAAAACTGATTCATCTTGAGCAAGTTCACACTGATAATAATGTGGCGGACTTATTTACAAAACATGTTGGAACAACCAGATTTAATGTGCTTGTAGTTTTTCTTAAAATGCTTTGTTTCAAGGATTGAGTCTTTTTGAGGACAAATTTGTACATATTTTCTAAATTTGCACATATTTAGGGGAGAAAAATCAAAAAGAGTTAAAGAGTGTTTGTGCGTTTTTATTAAAAAAAAGGGTTTTAATTTTCACTTTCGCTTAAAATTATATCGGCTGCTCAAATTTGAAGGACATATACTTGTATATGTTTGGTCCTATTATCTACTCGTAGACTCACAGGATAGCCATTTACCTAAAGACTGAAAGCATCCGAGGCGATTGTGATGCGTTGTGTTTTTGAGTCTTTCACTTAAAACTATGTTGGTTATTCTAAGCTTGAGGGACACGTATCTACATATGTGTTTAGTCCTGTTAACCACTTGTGGACATACGGGATAGCCATTCACCTGAGAACTAAAAGTGACCGGGGCGACTGAGTTTTAAACTGTCTTCTGTAATTCTCTGGGAAGTGATATGATTATTCACTTAACAGCTTTTTGAAGCTTCAAAATATTTTCGAATGAAAATTGATCCAACATTTGGAAAATGATAGATAAATTGTTTCTGTGTACCTAACGGGTGAAGTTATTAAGCTTAAAAGGCTCTGGAACAATCATTGATTTGTATGGTAACTTTCGATGATGCGTAAAAGTTGAAGTAATATAAACTAAATTTGCTAAACTTACTGTGGAGAATCATTTTGAAGAAATGTGCATGTCTCCATATACATCACTCCGAAGTATAGGCAGAAAAGCAATTACCCAGTCATACACGAGCCCGTTAGTGTCTTGATCACCAAAAATATTGTGTTGTTTTGTTTATTTAAAAAAAAATTTGCTTTGAGTTCCTTGTGTATATGTACATATAAATTAAAAACTCGGTTTTAAAAAGGCTTAAAGGGTTAAACTAGAACTAAAGGGATGGGGCATTCAAGTAAGCCCTAAACACCCTGAATGAAATTCCTGTAAGTCCGGACGGCTTGTAAGTCCAATGTTCAACCTTAAAGGCTAAAATTTTGTTTGAATATTTTCAAAAATTCTTTTGATCAAGCACTAGGGGGTTGGAGTCAAATTGGGGTGATCTAGGGAAAGCCAAATACACTTTGAGAAGATATAGGAGGCATCACAGATCCATAAGTGATGTACATCTGAGATTGATGCCTAACTGAACCTAATCCATATCACTGACGCAAAGAAAATCATGCTAAGTCTCTTATACCTGCTATCAACCTGTCTCTGTATGTCATAATCACGCTGAACATGAATCCTTGTGACAACACCTTAATCAATATGATTCCATGTTCGGATCTTTCCATGAAAGCGACATTTCTTAGGTAAAGAATACTGAAATTTGATCCCAAAATTTCGTTAAATTACAAGAAGACCGGTGTTTCGTGTTATTTTGTTTAATTTAATTTAATTTTATTTTCATTTTAAAATTACTTTCATCAAAACAAGTGCTATAAAAGGACTATTTTTGGTTAAAACGTGTTGGGCCTAAAAGTTTATTTACAGCTTGAATGATAATCCTATTTTGGGCCAAAATTTTAATTTGGGCTTGTCCTGTTGGTTGGGCTCATCTGGGTTCTCGGCCCACTAGTTTTGGGATATAAATGGTTTTGAATCTCCATTATTGATATTATTCTCAAAAACATCTTCTCTCAAAGACCTCCTGGCCGAAAACCCTAACTCCTTGTTATTCTAATCAAATCTAACCATGTCTTAGTATTCTTATATTCAATAACTGGTAAGGGATCTATGGATAATGTGTTGTGATACTTTGTGGGTTTGATTGAGATGTGTTGTCAATTATTTTCCGGATCTTTGTTTGTTGATTCATATAATAAACTCGTATTTGGACGTTCGATTTGATTAAGACCATTGTTGAGGTCTTAAGAGTAGGTTGCAGGTCTCCTGTCCATGGTGATATGCGATGCAGAACTCAATGGTTTTTTCTTTCCAGAATCAGGTTGACCGAAAACTCTTGGTCAAACCAAGAGTTCACGGTTGACTTTGTTGACAGAGATCTCTTATAATTGACCGAGAACTCATTGTTCTCCGTGGTTTTGGATAGAGAACACATTAGCTGACCGAGATCGCTCTTTGCTGACTGAGAACTCATTGTTCTCGGTGTTTTTGGACAGGGAACATATTATTGGATTGAAATATGTGAAAATGGACAGAAAACTCTCATGAGGACTGATAACTAATTTAAAAATTTATTATTTTCATTTTTGGTCCATATAATTCATGTCTGCCTTATTTGGTCCTTGATATCATGAGAATTCAAAATGTGCCCTAAAAACTTATGTTTGTTGTCTAAATTAAATAAATAAATGCTAACTTAACTCGTTTGTTGCAGTAATGGCTGATCAAGTACCACTAAAGTTCGTTGATGCTCATAACGTAGCGGGATATCTGTTTAATCCACCTTTGGCACACAAGGAGTTCAAGTCCATGATCGTCGGTCTCAATACTTGCAGGATTTCTCACACTTTGCGAGAAACTCCAGTCATATGCAAGAAGATGATCACGGAGTTCTGGAACAATGCGTCTATTAACCAACGAAGAGTAGGTGGAGCTGTTACCGCTGACACCAAATTTCAAAAGAAGCCAATCGTTATCTCAGAGGCCATCGTACATGAAGTGCTGTTATTTGGGGATCAACCTGATTACTCAACGGAATACTCGACCGATGCTGACACTAAAGTGTTAACCAGGATGGGTTACTAGGGATCCTATCCTCCTGCTATCAAGAAGCTCTTTCATCCTTACTGGAGGTTTTTGATACACACGTTCTTTACTTCTGTAAGGCCCCGTTACCGGTAGCCCTACTTTGGTGTTGGATTTACTCATAAACACAGTTCTACAGATCAGAGTTAATTAAAACTTTACGCGGAATATAAAAATTCAACCATAATATCTTACATAACCTCCAAATCTTGTCTTATAAAACATTCATAGTCATTTAAAACAAAACATAGTCTTTGAAACATCACAACATTTATTCGAGATGCCAGTATCTTCGATTCCATGCCATGTGTCTTCAATCACGCGAGCTGCCTCAACCTATTTGCCTGCGTGCATACTAAAAGTCAGCTACGCTGAGTGAGTTCTAGTTAATCACATAACGTACTTTACATACACATATACATACCCGTAGGTACGAATTACATACTTAACCTGTCCGTCAATCCTTCATACACATACATATCTAGCCTTACGTTATAAAGAGCATTCGCCCTACATACCTCGGATATTATTAGGGTGGGTCCGGTACCCTCCATCCCCGGATATTACTAGGGTCCAGTGCACTCCATCCTCGGATATTATTAGGGTCCGGTACCCTTCATCCTCGGATATTATTAGGGTCCGGTACCCTTCATCCTCGGATATTATTAGGGTTCGGTACCCTTTCTTCCATACCTTTTTAACATACTTTTCTATATACATAATCGTAAGTTTCATACATACATCATTCATTCTTCACCTTACAACATACATATAACATCAACCATTTCCTGGCAATACATGCAATTCCGAAGATCGTTCATGTATCGACAAGAAACCATTCATACAATTTCACATAATACATATATGGCATAGACTTATCACTTAGGATAAGTGTATTAACTAATCACATCGAGTATGCACACAACCCCGAAAAAATAACAAGGAATGGGGCTAGAAACTCACCTGAAGTCGGTTACGTTCACCGTTAATAGTTATTCCTTTCTTCAGTTGGGCACGGCTAACTGTATAACAATTACCCGTATCAATTATCTATCACTAGCCATATCACGTTTCTATTCTAATTATAACCCTCAACGGACGGGGGTCTAGGGGCAGCGCCCCTGGCAGCGGGGTCTAGGGGTGGCAGCCCCTAGCAGGGTCCAAGGGGCAGAGCCATTCTTTTATTTGCTAACTTAAAAGTTCAAGGGCTTCTTTGTAATTAAACCATTCTTTTATAAGTCCAGGGACCATTCTGTAATTCTGTTAAACTTCGAGCTCGTTACTTAACCTTAACGAATTGACTTGTCATGACGAACTGGTTCTTTGTAACGAACTGAACCCTCTAACGAACTGGACCCTTAACGAATCAGTCCATAGCGAACCAGTCTATGCAACGAATTGGACCTTCCAATTCGTTATCTTTTAACTATAGCGAATCAAGGGTAGTTCGCTATCTTTTCTCCTTAACGAACTGAAGCTAGTTCGTTATATTCCCTTAGACGATTCAGCTAGGGAATTACTTCTAATTCGTTAGTTACCCCTTAGCGAACTAGGGTTAGGTCAGGGAATGTCAGAACATTCCCTGACACCCCTAACCTCGTATTAACTTTTCCGGCGCCGCCATTGCCGGAAAGCCGCCGGAAAACCGCGAACACGTCGGAAAAACGAGTTTTAGCTCGTTTTTCACCGTTTTTCGTCCCGTTTGATCCAGATCTAAGCTAGGGTGATCCCTAAGCTCATCATAGGTTCGGTTTATACCCGATTCTACCCGGATCTCGTGACTTAAACGGTTTAATGGTGTCGGCTCATTGTTTCGTGACTATATCTAACGGGTTAAGCTCATACAATATTAAACTATCATTATCTCGGGTCGGTGCTCGGTTTCCTTCTTGGTTTCGGCTAGAGAAAAGGGAAGAACTAGAGAGAGATCTTAAGTGTGTGTTTTGGGTGGTGTATGGAATATGTGTAGAATGGAGAATTAGATGGTGATTAAGCTTTATATATTTACGGATCATGGGCTTAAGCCCATGGTCTTTCCTTCTTTCTTTATAACCCAAGTCCATAACCCATATCCGTTTAACCCAACACTAGCCCAAATCGTATTCTATTTATCTAAACCGATAACGACCCATTATAAATAGATGAAATTTATATTATTCTTATAACCAAAAGTAGGATGTTACACGTCTTCCCTCCTTATAGAGGTTTCTTCCCCGAAACAAAACTATACATAAACAAATTCCGGTAAAACTTGCGCATCTCATCCTCAACTTCCCACGTAGCATCTGAACCTTTGCGATGCTTCTATATCACCTTCACTAAAGGTATAACCTTGTGACGAAGTTGTTTCTCCTTGCGGTCGACTATCTCGATCGGTTGCTCAATGTAGTTCAATTGTTCATCAACCTCAATGTCCATCAATGGCACGCGAGACGTGTCATCAGCTAGGCATTTCCTTAGGTGAGAAACATGGAAGGTTGAATGAATTCCTTCTAATTCTTCTGGCAAATCTAGCTTATAAGCCACTTCACCTACACGATCAATAATCTTAAACGGTCCAATGTACCTTGGACTCAACTTCCCCCTATTCCTAAAACGGATAATTCCTTTCCAAGGCGAGACCTTGAGCATCACATTGTCACCAACGTTAAACTCAATCGGTCATCGTCGCTTATCAGCATATGACTTCTGTATGTCTTGAGCAGCTTTAATTCTTGCCTTGATCTGATCGAACTTCGAAGAGGTTTCTTGCACAACTTCTAGGCTTCCCATCTCTTTCTGACCAATCTCTCCCCAACACACCGGAGTTCTACATCGTCTACCATAAAGCATCTCAAACGGTGGCATACCAATACTTGAATGGTAGCTGTTGTTATAGGAGAACTATGCTAGATGCAGATGATCATCCCAACTCCCTCCAAAGTCTAAAACACAAGCACGTAGCATATCCTCAAGGGTTTAGATCGTCCTTTCAGACTGTCCATCTGTTTGAGGATGATACGCCGTACTGATGTTCAATCTTGTTCCCATAGCTTCATGGAACTTCTTCCAAAACCTCGAAGTGAATCGAGTATCTCTATCAGACACAATCGATAACGGCACTCCATGCTTGGCTACAACCTCTTTTATGAACAAATTTGCTAACGTTTCTGACGAGATGGCCTCTCGTATGGGCAGAATGTGAGCACTTTGGGTCAAACGGTCCACTATCACCCAGATGGTATCATGATGCTTAGCTGTACGAGGTAACTTAGTTATGAAATCCATGGTGATGTGTTCCCATTTCCATTCTGGTTTCTCTAGAGGCTGCATCTTTCCATAGGGTTTCTGGTGCTCTGCCTTGACTTGTAAACAAGTTAGGCACTTACTGACATAATCTACTACATCATTCTTCATGCCTGGCCACCAGTAATCTCTTTTCAAATCTTGGAACATTTTCGTAGCTCCTGGATGAATCGAATATCTTGACTTATGAGCTTCATCTAAGATTCGACCTCTGAGATCTCCATGGTGTGGGATCGACATACTATCAAACCTAGTTTTAACACCATGGGTGTTTTCCATCAACTCGTCTTTCTGACCGAAAATTCTTTCTTTCTTCACTAGCCCTTCATCTACCAGCACCTCTGACTGTACTTTGGTAATTTCATCAAACAGAGTTGAATTCATAATCAACTGGTATGACTTCACTGTTGCAAGGACTTCCTCGTTCTTACGACTTAGCATGTCAGCGACCACATTAGCTTTACCAGGATAGTACTTAATATCATAGTTGTAATCCTTTATCAACTCTAGCCATCTTCTCTGCCTCATGTTCAATTCCTTCTACTCGAAGAAGTACTTTAAACTCTTATGATATGTGTAAATAGTACACTTAGTACCATACAGATTATGTCTCCATATCTTTAAGGCATGCACTACTGCTGCTAGCTCTAAATCATGCGTCAGATAAGTACTCTCATGGACTTTCAATGGTCTAGACGCTTAAGCTATCACCTTTCCTCGTTGCATCAACACACAACCTAACCCACTATGCGAAGCATCAGTACAAACAACCAAATCCTTGTCACCATCGGATAGAGCAAGGATTGAGGCTTGCGTGAGTCTTTTCTTTAACTCCTGAAAAGCTTCTTCTTGAAACTTACCCCAACCGAATAATATCGACTTTCGGGTCATACCTGTCAACGGTGCGACTATCTTGGAGAAACCTTCGATGAATCTCCTATAGTAGCCAGCTAACCCTAAGAAGCTTCGTATATCAGTCGGATTCTGTGGATTCTTCCAATTCGTTATTGCCTCAATCTTAGCTGGGTCCACGGTAATCTCTTCAGAGTTAATCACGTGACCAAGAAATTGCACTTCTCGCAACCAGAACGCGCATTTCGAAAACTTAGCATACAACTTCTCTTTCTTCAGAGTCTCTAACACCTCTCTCAGATGCTCGGAATGATCAGACTCGCTCTCTGAATAAATCAATATATCGTCGATGAATACAATAACTGACTTGTCCAACATTGGCCAACACACCCTATTCATCATGTCCATAAATGCTGCAGGAGCATTTGTTAGACCGAATGACATCACGAGGAACTCGTAATGTTCATACCGCGTTCGGAACGCTGTCTTAGGGACGTCTGCCTCCTTCACCTTCAGCTGATGATAGCCTGATCTGAGATCTATTCGTGAGAACCAACTTGCACCTTGCAGTTGGTCAAACAGATCATCAATCCTTGGCAAAGGATATCTATTCTTTACCGTAAGCTTATTCAACTCGCGATAGTCTATGCACATTCTCATACTTCCATCCTTCTTCTTCACGAATAACACTGGTGTGCCCCACGGGGAAACACTTGCTCTAATAAAACACTTGTCGAGGAGTTCTTGCAGTTGGGACATCAATTTTTTCATCTCGGACGGTGCTAGACGGTAAGGCGCTTTCGCGACGGGTTGGGCTCCTGGTACTAAATCTACAAGAAATTCTATCTCACGCTCCGGTGGCAACCCTGGAAGATCCTCAGGGAATACTTCTGGGTAGTCACACACGATAGGAACATCTTTCATCTCTTTCGTCTCGGTCGTAGTGTTGACAATATACGCCAGGTAGGCACCACACCCTCGCCTTAACAAACCCTCGGCTTTTATCATCGAAATGATATTAAGCCCCGAACTTTCCATATCACCATAAACCGTCACCGCACTACCATCCAAGGATTTTAACCTTATTATCCTACTCTTACACCCTATCTGAGCTTCGTACTCAGACAACCAATCCATTCCCGAAACTACATCGAACCCTCCTAAGGTCATAACATACAAGGTAACAGGGAACTCATGTCCCTCTAACTCTATCTTACAGTCCTTAACCATTTTCATTATTTTAACAGAAGCGTCACTAGTGGTTTTCTACTATAAAGGTTTCAGGCACTCGGCAACATTTCATTTTAGCTAATTTACTAAACGGTGTAGCTACGAAACTTCTATTCGCATCCGAATCAAATAATACTGAAGCAGAAATACCGTTTACTAAAAACGTACCAGTCACAACATCTGGAATCTGTTTAGCCTGCTCCTGGGTCAGCATGTAGGCTCTAGTCCTTGGCCTAGCTTGATCGGTATCCTTCTTTCCACTACCTCCAGCTCCACCATCGGTATACTCCCTTGCCATATGACCCGTCTTACCACACTTGAAGCATGCGGGTTTTGCATCACATTCATTAGCATAGTGCCCCACCTTCCCACATTTATAACAGGCATTTGTCCCAAGACTACACTCTCCGCCATGAGCCTTTCAACATTTGTGACACACATCCGAACCAGTGCCCCACTTGCACTCACCACCGTGCACCTTCCCACACGTCTTGCACGTCTTTCTCTCCCACACCTTCTGCTTCTTGTCCTTAGAGGTCCACAACTGGGTACCCGGTCGTTTAATAGGAGCGACCCATTTCTTGTATTTCTTCTCTTCCCCCACCAAAACATCGTCCGCAGCCAGATCCTCATAAACCATCTCTGCGAGTTCGACAGCAGAGTCAAAAGTAGCAAGTTTATTCGCCCTGACCAGCATGCGAACCTTTTGTGGAAGTCCCCTCACATAACACTTGATTCTCTTAGCCTCGGTGTTGACCATATCAGTTACCAACCTAGACATTCAGTTGAACTCGGTAGTATACTCACGATGGGTCATCGTCCCAGCTTTCAAGTTCAGAAACTTCATCTCCGCCCTCTCAACTTCGGCGTCAGCACAGAACTTTTTCATAACTAACTCCTTCAGATCCTCCCACTTCATGGCCTTAATCTCATCCCTAGTCTTCCTCTGCTCCACACTTTCCCACCAATACATCGCCTCTTCCTCAAACGATTGGGTGGCATAACCGACAGCTTGATCGGGGCGACACTCGCTAATGCGGATAATTATATCCATGGCGGTTATCCATTGAAGGGTAGCGATTGCGTTTCCCAAACCAGTCAGCTTCGGCGGGTCACAACCCTTAAAGGACTTATAGTGGCAACCACCTCGGCCCCTTTTCCTGTCATCGACCTTCACACACTTAACCTCACTCGAGGCCTCTCTTTCTCCTTCATCGTCTTCCCTACCACCTCCTCCCGCTCCTTCAGCTGTTCTTTCACGGCTTCCAGCAGATCTCTCGGGATTCAGGTTCTTCACAGCAGTGGCTACTGCTTGGACAATAGCTGCTTGGATTAAGGGATCTAGCTGAACCCCTTCATTGTTGTTAAGGTTTCCTCCAGCTGCGCTTCCTTCTTCCTCGGTGTTGGAAGCTGTTTCTACCGAAGGTTGTTGGGCACGACGAGGCCTGCCACGATGTCCAGTACGGCCTCCTGCTCCAACAACTGCCCTAGATCCAGCCATCGTATTCTGGAAAGGAAAACACAAACGTCATCGCTCAAGGAACTATTTAGTACAAGGATAGTAAGGCTAACAGGTAATAACAATGGCCAGTTGTGATTAGCTAATCACGTTACTTTCCGTGTCCTATGCACTTCCTCTTATGAGTCTATTTGTGCTGGTTCTACTCTAGACAGTTAACCAATCGAACAATCAATTAACCCTATCCCTAACATTCACATATTCTTTCTTTAGCAATTAAGCTAACATTTACATACATATTTAATCATACGCTTTACCGTTACTGAGCTTGCTTGAGTGACACATGGCTATCTCGAACTGACATATTCTTTCTTTTCTTTCTTAAATCCCATTATCTATTCGAGTCTAAGCATGTAGGATGCTTAAATCTCTCGAACGTTGCTCTGATACCAACTTGTAAGGCCCCGTTACCGGTAGCCCTACTTTGGTGTTGGATTTACTCATAAACACAGTTCTACAGATCAGAGTTAATTAAAACTTTACGCGGAATATAAAACTTCAACCATAATATCTTACATAACCTCCAAATCTTGTCTTATAAAACATTCATAGTCATTTAAAACAAAACATAGTCTTTAAAAAATCACAACATTTCTTCGAGATGCCAGTATCTTCGATTCCATGCCATGTGTCTACAATCACGCGAGCTGCCTCAACCTATTGCGTGCATACTAAAAGTCAGCTACGCTGAGTGAGTTCTAGTTAATCACATAACTTACTTTACATAAACATATACGTGCCCGTAGGTACGCATTACATACATAACCTGTCCGTCAATCCTTCATACACATACATATCTAACCTTAAGTTGTAAAGAGCATTCGCCCTACATACCTCGGATATTATTAGGGTGGGTCCGGTACCCTCCATCCCCGAATATTACTAGGGTCCGGTGCCCTCCATCCTCGGATATTATTAGGGTCCGGTACCCTTCATCCTCGGATATTATTAGGGTCCGGTACCCTTCATCCTCGGATATTATTAGGGTCCGGTACCCTTTCTTCCATACCTTTTTAACATACTTTTCTATATACATAATCGTAAGTTTCATACATACATCATTCATTCTTCATCTTACAACATACATATAACATCAACCATTTCCTGGCAATACATGCAATTCCGAAGATCGTTCATGTATCGACAAGAAACCATTCATACATTTCACATAATACATATATGGCATACACTTATCACTTAGGATAAGTGTATTAACTAATCACGTCGAGTATGCACACAGCCCCGAAAACATAACAAGGAATGGGGCTAGAAACTCACCTGAAATCGGTTACGTTCACCGTTAATAGTTATTCCTTTCTTCAGTTGGGCACGGCTAACTGTATAACAATTACTCGTATCAATTATCTATCACTAGCCATATCACGTTTCTATTCTAATTATAACCCTCAACGGACGGGGGTCTGGGGGCAGCGCCCCTGGAAAGCGGGGGTCTAGGGGTGGCAGCCCCTAGCAGGGTCCAAGGGGCAGAGCCCCTAGCAGGGTCTTAACACATTTTCCATTAGAATTTTGAATCATTATTAAATTTGCTAACTTAAAAGCTCAAGGGCTTCTTTGTAATTAAACCATTCTTTTATAAGTCCAGGGACCATTCTGTAAATCTGTTAAACTTCCAGTTCGTTACTTAACCTTAACGAATTGACTTGTCATGACGAACTGGTTCTTTGTAACGAACTGAACCCTCTAACGAACTGGACCCTTAACGAATCAGTCCATAGCGAACCAGTCTATGCAACGAATTGGACCTTCCAATTCGTTATCTTTTAACTATAGTGAATCAAGGGTAGTTCGCTATCTTTTCTCCTTAACGAACTGAAGCTAGTTCGTTATATTCTCTTAGACGAATCAGCTAGCGAATTACTTCTAATTCGTTAGTTACCCCTTAGCGAACTAGGGTTAGGTCAGGGAATGTCAGAACATTCCCTGACACCCCTAACCTCGTATTAACTTTTCCGGCGCCGCCATTGCTGAAAAGCCGCCGGAAAACCGCGAACACGTCGGAAAAACGAGTTTAACTCATTTTTCACCGTTTTTCGTCCCGTTCGATCCAGATCTGAGCTAGGGTGACCCCTAAGCTTATCATATGGGTTAAGCTCATACAATTTTAAACGGTTTAACGGTGTCGGCTCGTTGTTTCGTGACTATATCTAATGGGTTAAGCTCATACAATTTTAAACTATCATTACTTCGGGTCGGTGCTCGGTTTCCTTCTTGCTTTCGGCTAGAGTAAAGGGAAGAACTAGAGAGAGATCTTAAGTGTGTGTTTTGGGTGGTGTATGAAATATGTGTAGAATGGAGAATTAGATGGTGATTAAGCTTTATATATTTATGGATCATGGGCTTAAGCCCATGGTCTTTCCTTCTTTCTTTAAACCTAAGTCCATAACCCATCTCCATTTAACCCAACACTAGCCCAACTCGTATTCTATTTATCTAAACTGATAACGACCCATTATAAATAGACAAAATTTATATTATTCTTATAACCAAAAGTAGGATGTTACAACTTCCGTGTTAGGAAGAAAAGGAGGATTTGATGAGATTAGCCACATTCAGATTTCGACGGTAGTTGCTCTGATCATGAACTGGAACTACAACTATTCCAAATTCGTGTTCGATGAGATGATGAGAACTTTAAAGGGAAAGAAGAAGGAGATGTTTCTTTTATATCTCAGGTTTTTGCAGATGATCTTCGATTCATAGTATCCTGATCTTGTTAAGTCTGCTGAGATGCTGTATATGAAGTCAGTCGAGGAAGGGATCAAAGGTCGTTTACAAAGGTCTCCAAGAACTGGTTAAATTTGGTAAATTGCTGAAACTGAGCCTGTCCCTGTCAGGGCTCAAGTTGTTGATGAGCACGTGATACCAGCTCAAAGACGTGCTGCTGCGTTTGAAGTTATTTCAGACAACGATGAAGATGAAGAGACTCTTGTACAACAATTGGAGACGGAACACCATGATGCTGAAACTGCTCCCACTGCTGAACAACTAGGGGAGTTCGAGAAATTCAAAGAACTGCTCCAGTCGACTGCCTTGAAGCCTCCTCAAGTAGTCATTGTGAATAAAGATGAAGATACTCCTGAAGAACCAGCCGCCGATCTTATACCACGAAACGAAGGAAGAAATATCCAAGACCTAGCGTGCTGGCAGCTGAAACAACAACAACAACAAAAACAAAAAGTCAACAACATGAACGTGAGTCGGAAGCTCCTAATACTCACGTTGACTCAAGTATATCTCCTGCTGAGACTCAAACTCAAGAACAAATCTTTGACGATATTGCTCAAGAAATTGATCTTGAGGCTGATATTCCACATTTTGACGAACCATCGGGATCATCTGACCCAATTGGTCAGGGTCAACCGAGCTCGAGTGCTGCTGAAAAAATTTCTCATATTCTTGCTATGTAGGATAATTTTTTGCAGAATAAAGAAAAGGGAGGGGGGGGGGGGTTCTTGAAGCAGAACCCGTGGATGTCCAAGCTTTGCAACGTCGAGTCTTTGAACTCGAACAAGATTCGGTTGTAAAGTACGTGCGTATTCAAGAACTCAAAGCTAGCAACTCTGACAAATATTCTAAGATCAAAGAGCTTCAGTCCAACATGGGTGGTTTAACTGCTATGTACTTAGACCTTCAACAGAAACTCATTCAGAAGTTTGGGGATGAATTTAAAAGCAGTGACGACCCTGTTGTGAAAACAACCGCTGCTGATCAAGGTGGGAGCTCCAGTGCACATACCTCTGCACATGCTGATGCATCTGAGTCACTGGAGCGCTATCTCTTTATTCCAACCCAAGTCTGCTGAACAATATGATCGGCTTCAGAAGAAATTTCTTATTATGAAGAACTCAAATCATAATTTTGAATCTTCCGATCATCCAGATAAGTTCATTGTTACGTTTAAGAAGGGATTCTCGGATAAATATGGTGATCTCTCTGGAGTTATGTCCTGGGGTTTTGATGCTAAAAAAAACATGTGGTGGGTAAAACGAAGGTCTGGGAATACTGAGTACTACAAGAAAATGAAAGACTTCCAATCTTGGACAAAGGTAAATCTCAGCGACCTTATCAATACACTGTTCAACAATCCAACTCATGATAAGAGAGGTACAAATTTCTGTAACTTTATGATGAATCAATTTGATAGAGGTTTTCCGCGCATTACCACTGCAGAATCATTCCTGAAGAAAGCTAAGGGAGTTAAGGATCCAAGAACAGGAAAGACCATGGTGAACGTCATGTGGCCTGCAACAAATAAGGCTACTCATATTCCTGCGCCCAATGCAATTCCAGACGGGACCTTGGACAACATGAGATTCTGGATGTTTGACAAAGAAACAACAACTGTTGTCATTCGTCTTCAAAAGGGTAAAGGTCAATTCCGGTTCGTTGATCCAAGGGATTTGCTAAAATATGGAGAAAGAGACATCAAGACCCTCAGCACCTTTCAGATAATTGCCGATCCAATTTTTGAAGAAGTTGTGAAAGAATATACTAGAATGGCGGCCTCTATTATCAGAATAGGTTTTTAGGCCTGTGGATTAAAAGATGCAGACGTCAATATCATGGAGCATGATTAAAAGACAAAGCTACAAACCAAGGGGGAGATTGTTGGGTCTACATTTAATGGTTTGTACTTAGTTTATATTAGTGTATATCATGTTTGGGTGTATGTATGTAAACCGAGATCCTTTTTGATCTCGGTGGGCGTTGGGCTTTATGTTGTGCTAGGTTGTTGGTTTCTCCTATATATAGATATCGTGTATAGGGTTTCGGGTTGGCCGTTAATATTGTTGTGGTGAACGAGTATCGTTTGTAGCACCCGACGTTAATCTAACGTGTGTTTTGAAGCTTAATCTCGTGTTCCCTACGTATTACAATTGTTCGTCTTGAATCACTTGATGTTATATTCAGCAATAACGTTATGTTTGTTGATATTGTTGGGTCTACATTTAGTGGTTTGTACTTAGTTTATATTAATGTATCGTGTTTGGGTGTATTTATGTAAGCCGAGATCCTTTTATGATCTCGGTGGGCTTTGGGCTTTATGTTGGGCTAGGTTGCTGGTTTCCTTTATATATAGATATCGTGTATAGGGTTTCGGGTTGGCCGTTCATATTGTTGTGGTGAACGAGTATCGTTTGTAACCTAGTGCTTAAGCACCCTACGTTAATCTAACGTGTGTTTTGAAGCTTAATCTCGTGTTCTCTACGTATTACAATTGTTTGTCTTGAATCACTTGATGTTATATTCCACAATAACATTAGGTTTGTTGATATCATATTGAATTATCCAAGCTCGGGACTTACAATAAATTATATATTTCCCAATTAAGTATCGAAAACCAATTGCTCCACTATGATCAACTAGTTTCATAATCTTTTATAGTCTTTCTTCGTCCTCTTTTACTTAGTTTTGTACATGAACCGAACGAATCGGAATTGGCTTAGACTAGCCAAAAAAATCTATCATAATTCATCAAAAAATTGTCTATCTAATTGGCACTCTTTTTCCGAAATTGGAATATTCGCTTGAAATTCTTTATCGTTTGAACCAGCTCTAGATATCTCTCACAACCTAACACAAAAATTAACAAACTAAAAAAAAATAATAATTGATAATAGATTAGTCATTACACAGGTCAACCGGATGGTCAACTGACGGAAGGTCACAGACTGAGCCTGCCCAAATTAAACAACGATACAACATGCACAAATTCTTTTTCAATGGTTAATCCATCTCGCGATGATATATTCCAGGGAGGCAAATGCTAATTTTCTCTTTAGTTTTATGTTTCCTTTTTAATATTCAAATAAAAAAAGTTGAAAGAAAAAAAGACTTAAAAATAATAAGTCAATTGAAAAGACGATTTTACCCCCTCATTTAATGATGGAAGATAGACAGAGTTAGAGATTTGGACGAAATTGGCAAACCTCGTGAAACTTGTAGGGCATCATTGTAAAAAACAAACTTTTTGGACGGCAGTCGCAAAAATAACCAAACCTCATAGACGAAAATGACACTTTACTCCTTGAAAAATATAAAATTTCTTTTCACAAATATTAAATGAGAATGATCACAAGAGGGATACGAAAAGCTCAAACAAGAATCACAACAAAAAATAAGAATTATAACAAATTCCGGCACTGTGAAATTAACTGCCCAGTTTGGACCTGAAAAGCTTGAACAAACATGGCTATAAATCTAACTACAACGTACAAATTAATAAAGTGATGTGAGAACGAGTATATCTAACATTATGACCTTCTTCCAATCGACTAAATCGGAACAAGCAGAGACTAGCCAAAGCCCTAATAAAGTAATCGAAGGTAGACAGAGACTATCCGAAGCCCTAATAAAGTCATCAAAGGTTTACAAGGGAAGAGGGGTGGACAATTTTATGTATGAATCTATACGAAACCAGAATAAATCATCGCTAAGATGTTGGTTCTCAAGTTCTCACAAGAAGAAACTGTTTGGTTCCGTGGCTATGGAAATTCAACAGGGATAGATAAGTAATTTTGTATTAGAAAGGGAAATATGTAATTTAGTTTTATTGCTTGGGGAAATATGTAACTGTTGATCTTAATAAGGAGAAATATGTACTTTTTTCTATCTATTTTACCTTATGTATCAAGTAAGACTAGAACCCAAAACCATTAGATTGAAGGCCGTACATCTTTACCACTGAACCGGTCTAAAATACAATAACAAAATGACAATCCTCTCCACACTTCCTACATTTTCTGTTTCAAGAAGTACGAAAATAATAAGAGTTTAAGTTGATTAATATATCTCATATTTATTAAGCACCAACTTTTAGCTCTAGTATTACAGGTTATTTTTTTTATATTTATCATTTCTAGTAGCATGGACATATTTTTTTAGATTTTAATTTAATTTTGTTGGAACCCCGGGTGTATCAATCCAATAACAATAACAGATCTCAGATATGTGTATAATCGATTAATACCTTAACTATAGATCTAGCTCATAATTAGGTATGATTTAGTGTTATGTATGTTTATGTATAATCAGTATATATGTATTAGTGATTGTATAATATTAGGATGAAGACCGAGAGAGGATTTGGACAGGGTTTCGTTAATTAACTCTCAAAGCTTAACATTTGTTGGAACCCAAAATTATCAATCCAATAACAATTAACAGATCTCAGATCTGTTTATAATAGATTAATACCTTAACTATACATCTAGCTCATAATTATCTTTGATTCAGTGTTGTATGCGTGTATGTATTATCAGTATGTATATAATAGTAATTGTATAATATTAGGATGAAGATTGAGAGAGAGAATCTGGACAGAGTTTCGTTAATTAGCTCTCAACACTTAAATTAAACGTGAACAGTGTTCACTACATATAGAAGATAGGTTTGGTTCGCTAACATCCCCTAGTGAACCAGACGCTACTTCGTTACATACATAAATCAGACGAAACACCCCCTGATTCGTTAACATTCCCTAACGAATCAGGAGGGAATAAACTTAAGTCTTAATTCGCTAACATCCCCTAGCGAACTAGACCCTACATATAACGAACTAAACAGTAACTTAACTAATTATTACATTAAATATAAAACAAATACGTTAACGATAATTACTAAGACTCAAGACGCAAATCCGTGCACTAACAGACACCCCCTCGTCTTGAACTCTTTGTCTTTAAGTTACTTGAAACGCTTGGACTGCCAGTCTCTGCAACTATGAATTCCATTTTCATGACATACACGCACAACGCGCTGGAATTGCATAGCCAGGTCGTAGTTTTCATTGCGCTTGATCAGAATCTGTTTCCTGTGTAGCACGTCATTGTCTGTCTCTGATAAATTAACCAACCACATCAGCTCGATTATCTTGATGAGCTCAGTCTTCAGTCCTTTACCAAGGACAATGACTGCCTCGCCAGTAGGATTGTCATAATACCAGCGGTTGAATCAGAGATGCATCTGTTGGGGCATCGTCTTCACAGGAACCCACTTCATCGTCTTTGGCGGCTTTACCTTAAGGACAAGTTTCCTCCAGCCAGTCCTAGGGTCAATCTTGTCAATACGCTTACGTCTCGGGACCTGGGGCTTGAAGAACTTGAAGCCATGATTAACCTCGAACAGTAAGTGTTGATGAAACCACTTAGCTGTTCGGTAACCCCCACGATTGATAAATGGACGTCTCGCGAGGGTACGGACATCCCAACGCGGTAAAGTAAGAATATCCTTTATCGTTTCGTAGTACTGGATCCCCTTCTCCCACTTAATTATACATACTTTAAGCTCAGAATCATAAAGCCATGAGACAATATCACCATGTACCTTGGAAACAGTCTTGAAGGAGGTCACTTGGTTTTCTTTAACCTATGCAGCAGCTGTGTCTTTCCATTCTTGATCAACATATCGATATGCACTGATAATTTTACCCACTTTCTGGCGTTTGAACCATCTTGCAATATCATCGTCAGTTATGACTTCAAGTGAATGAATTGTCCGCTTACACTTCAACACCCTTTCCAATTCATCCTCAGCAACTTTGAACGTTTGCTCATCGAACACAGGAGCACCTTGATCAACGTTTGTATGTTGAAACAAGTCAGGATACTCCTCAGAAGTTACATCTTCCATCTCAACATCCTCATCTTCATATATAAAATCCGTATTCATCTGAATAGACGGATCATCTTCTAAACCTTCCTCATTCACCACTTCAACATCAGGTTCAGTTTCTAACACGGTAAACTGTTCGTCATTCAACCCAAGCAGTATGTAAATCTGCTCCCGTGTCAGAGACCTGTCAACAAACTCACCAATCTCTATCTCATCCCTGTTCATCACACTTTTAACCATCCCCGATCCATCCACAAATATCACAGTATCAGCTGCAATCATCTCAATTGGCTTAGCAGCAGTTGGATCCTGATATACAATAATCTGTTTCCCAGAGTCCTCACCGCCACTTGTACCAGCACCAGAAGATGAGCAGTGCGATTGTTTAGGCTCACCTCCTGCACCAGACTCGTCAGGATCTTGATCATCATTTTTGAGTTTCTTAAGGGCATCTTATTTGCAAGTCAATTGCAAGATCAACTCTTCTTGTTCCTTCATTTCACCCCTGAAACTCAACAATCGCCCGCAGCGCTTTAGTCTCCTTCTAACAAAATGAGATATAACTCATCATCCGTCATTGATTCTCCATAAGACGTTCTTGATTCTGACGGTCAGCTGCCATTTGGTTTTCATAAAGATGGAGAAGGTTCAGCAGCATCTCAGTCTGACGGTTTGGTGGCAAGTTGTATAGTGATGGATGAACCGGTTGGATCGGTCCCTGAGGCCGAGTGATTCTTATAAAAGAAACATCACTTGGAGGAGGTGGAGTAGGAGGACGAGGAGGAGGAGGCCTCATATATGGTGTTGAAGGGACAGTAGATAATATAGCAGGAGGCCTTGGTATTTCAGATAACGCCATTTGTGGAATTAAACCAAGCCTTTCATGGGACACCAACGTCGTCGTCAATGTAAGCATCAGAGTGCAAGTAGTAGGCGGCACTACCGAGCATTGAGGCGTTGATTGACGAGGTGGTGGTACACCAATAATCACCCCAGCGCCGGCTGACACACGTCGTTTCTTCGATGGCTCTTCAGTTGCCACAAAAGTCCATAGCTGTGACACACCAATAATCACCCTTAGACCACAAAAGTCCATAATTAGTCTATTAATACACAGTCATTATTGACGAAAATCACATAGCTGTGATCATCTATACCTTAGAAACACAATGATATCCTTGAAATGTCGAAATTTGAAGGTCGAATTTCAGAGAAAAATTTGAAAAAGGTGACTTTAGGATGAAGAAAGAATATGAACAGTGAAGGACTGTTCGTGTTTCTTGTCTTATATAACCTAACACGCCACCCAAGGTACTCTTTGTACGAATCAAGCGATTCGTTTTAATTATAAATAACGAATTAGGTAATTCGCTATTCCAATTCGTTACATCATAGTAGCGAGCACGACATAGGTCGTGTCATGATTCGTTAAATATGTATAACGAAGTAGAGATGATTCGTTAACAGAGTGCGGAAGCGAATTAGGTGAGCGAACTGGAAATCAGTTCCCTAAAGAAACACCTAGTTCGTTATCCATACTTAACGAATTAAACACTTTATTTAATTTTAACTTAAAAGAATTACCGAGAACCTTTTTATCTCGATAATTGAATACTTTAGAAAACGTTTCACTTTTACGAAACATAACTTAAATTCATTAAATAATATGTAAAGTAAGAAGAATAAAATATTTTTTTTTTGTATTTTGTAAAAAATTAAAGAATGTATTTACAAAGAAGCATCCGAACATAAAAATTGGACAATCTTTTTGTGTTTTTCTATGATTTATCAAAGGCAGTACATATTTTTGTGTTTTTTTGTTGAATTTGAGCAGAGAATCATATTGACCAAAATACCCTTTCATCACAGTTTTATATTTCAGCGATATTTTGACTGGCGTTAAGTCGGTCATTGATATTGTTGTCCACTTAAATCTTATAACAAACCTTCGAGAATTTCTGTGATATGATTTATGGTTCAATTAGCGCACAGAATATCAGAAACTATCAGCCCCTAATCTCGGTTCAAGCTTAATTTGTTTTTTTCCAAATCACCCCAACTTGACTTAAACCATTATAATGTTGATCAAAATTTTGATACCAATTGTGAAATTTTGAGCAATGCATCAAGTTTCCTTTACTGTGAGTGAGTATGCACGAGTCCATCTGTCAGCTTACATACATTGTATCCCCTGGGGTCCGTTTCTTATTGGTATTGAGACGCACGCAAGGGAGGAACAATTGTATGACTAACAACGGATTTTGATGAAGTCAGTAATTTTGATTGTACAAAGTACAGTGATGATCAAGTTTAATGACTTTGGGCCTGCTCTAGAAAGCGAAAGAAATATTCATGCTTATGAATACCCAGATGATTAAGCCGCATAAAGACTCACAGTGTCTAGAATCCTAACGCTTGTTATTTGCTTTATTATATTTTGGTGATCAACAACTATAAGGCTTGAGTATGACCGGTTATTACATTTCTGCCATCTTCACCAAGACTTTTGCTAGAGACTAACACCTCTTTCCATTTGGCTTTTCTTTAAGTTTATATCACTTACTTTACTCTAACAGCTTGCTTAAGACCTATCAATGCACCAATGATTAAGCACACAGTCTTTTAAGCTTATTTCTTTCTGGATTTGGGGTCAAATAATCAATGTACTATTATTTTCTCTTTTTGCTTCAAAAACTCAAAATTATGAGGAGCATAAAACAAAATAATTTTAATTGCCCCAGTTAATTTAAGTTCACAAATTAATGGCTATCCTATCCATATACAAGTAGAGAACAGGACCAAAACATGCAAGCATGCTTCACAAACTTAAACAACTGACTAAATTTTCAGCAGAAAAATAATGTAGACAGCTTAACGAACGCCCAAGTACTTTCCATTTGTCAGATAAATGGCTAACCCGAAGATTCCAAGAAATTATCAGGACCAAACATATACAAGTATATGTTCTTCGAAATAGAAGTAAATGACATAATTTTCAGCGATCATAAGCAAAATTCTTTTTGGTTTTTCTCTTTACAAACTAAAATACAATCTTTTTGTCTTTTTTGGATTTTTTTTCCTTTTTTTTACAAAAACAAGAAAATTCACATTCTTTTTGGCTTTTTCAGAATTATCTGTACAAACAGAAATCACAATCATTTTGGTATTTTCTAATTTTAACAAATGTTTTTGGGTTTTCAAATACTAGAATGAAACAAGAAAGAACACAATATTTTTGATTTTCCAAAGTTTCTAATGTTTTTAGGTTTTATCTGTACAAACAAAAAGCACAATATTTTTGTATTTTCTAGAATTCACCCCCTAAAACCTAAAAACAAAAATTATAAACTCGAACAAAACTAAAAATAAAGATAATCATCCTAACTTTAGGATCTCAGCAAGGGTCTTCAATCCATTTAAACCAAGCAAAAAGTTAAAACGTGTTTTATCAAACGCTTTGGTAAATAGATCGGCTTTTTGAAAATCAGTGTGCACTTTCTCAAGATCAATTAATTTCTTTTCATAACAATCCCGTATAAAATGATATCGAATTTTGATATGTTTCGTTTTAGATGTTGGGTTTTAACAAGATTATCAAAGTGATAAAATCCTTATTTTACCAAAAACGCAGCGGATATAAGTTTTAAATCTTGTTAGTTTTAGTGTATAGAACCAATTCAATACATGCAAAACCCAAACCCGGATCCAAATACGAATTACACACTATCAAACACATGCATGTCACTATAAGTTCATGCATGTTAAACTACCTTTCAAGTAACCAAAGAAGTGTGAAAAGGATGATGATTGAAAGGCAAGAACTTGAATATGGAAGCACCTCAAGCTAGTATACCCCAAGCTCCAACAAGACACCACTTCTAGCTAGGATTTGAACACTTGATAACCCTTTCTTCCTTGCCTTTCTTCCTTGGCCGAAAATCCAAGAGGAAAAGAGAAGAGAGAAACCTTTGTTACATGTGTATAATTAATTATGTGTTATGAAAGAAGGAAATAGAAAGACTTGGTTTTATTCAAAAGCATCTTTCTCTCCACCAATGATATCCATTACATGTCTCCACTACCTCAACTTTAATAATAAAATAATATCAAGTGTAAGAGATTCCTTTACATTATTAATATTATTAATTTTGTTTTATAACATAAATATATATCCATATATATATTTATAAGATATAACAAAACTTATTACATGTTGGGTGACATGCTTAGTAACCATTATTCACATATTGTTATTTAACCAACTTAATTAACAACATGTAATGTTCTCTCATAAAACATAAATCATTCATATGATTTGTTTATTACACAAGTACATTTTTATTTAGAAACCCTTTTCCAAAGAACACAATATTTTTGATTTTTCAAAGTTTTCTAATGTTTTTAGGTTTTATCTGTACAAACAAAAAGCACAATATTTTTGTATTTTCTAGAATTCACCCCCTAAAACCTAAAAAAAAAATTATAAACTCGAACAAAACTAAAAATAAAGATAATCATCCTAACTTTAGGATCTCAGCAAGGGTCTTCAATCCATTTAAACCAAGCAAAAAGTTAAAACGTGTTTTATCAAACGCTTTGGTAAATAGATCGGCTTTTTGAAAATCAGTGTGCACTTTCTCAAGATCAATTAATTTCTTTTCATAACAATCCCGTATAAAATGATATCGAATTTTGATATGTTTCGTTTTAGATGTTGGGTTTTAACAAGATTATCAAAGTGATAAAATCCTTATTTTACCAAAAACGCAGCGGATATAAGTTTTAAATCTTGTTAGTTTTAGTGTATAGAACCAATTCAATACATGCAAAACCCAAACCCGGATCCAAATACGAATTACACACTATCAAACACATGTATGTCACTATAAGTTCATGCATGTTAAACTACCTTTCAAGTAACCAAAGAAGTGTGAAAAGGATGATGATTGAAAGGCAAGAACTTGAATATGGAAGCACCTCAAGCTAGTATACCCCAAGCTCCAACAAGACACCACTTCTTGCTAGGATTTTTGTATTTTCTAGAATTCACCCCCTAAAACCTAAAAAAAAAAATTATAAACTCGAACAAAACTAAAAATAAAGATAATCATCCTAACTTTAGGATCTCAGCAAGGGTCTTCAATCCATTTAAACCAAGCAAAAAGTTAAAACGTGTTTTATCAAACGCTTTGGTAAATAGATCGGCGTTTTGAAAATCAGTGTGCACTTTCTCAAGATCAATTAATTTCTTTTCATAACAATCCCGTATAAAATGATATCGAATTTTGATATGTTTCGTTTTAGATGTTGGGTTTTAACAAGATTATCAAAGTGATAAAATCCTTATTTTACCAAAAACGCAGCGGATATAAGTTTTAAATCTTGTTAGTTTTAGTGTATAGAACCAATTCAATACATGCAAAACCCAAACCCGGATCCAAATACGAATTACACACTATCAAACACATGTATGTCACTATAAGTTCAGGCATGTTAAACTACCTTTCAAGTAACCAAAGAAGTGTGAAAAGGATGATGATTGAAAGGCAAGAACTTGAATATGGAAGCACCTCAAGCTAGTATACCCCAAGCTCCAACAAGACACCACTTCTAGCTAGGATTTGAACACTTGATAACCCTTTCTTCCTTGCCTTTCTTCCTTGGCTGAAAATCCAAGAGGAAAAGAGAAGAGAGAAACCTTTGTTACTTGTGTATAATTAATTATGTGTTATGAAAGAAGGAAAGAGAAAGACTTGGTTTTATTCAAAAGCATCTTTCTCTCCACCAATGATATCCATTGCATGTCTCCACTACCTCAACTTTAATAATAAAATAATATCAAGTGTAAGAGATTCCTTTACATTACTAATATTATTAATTTTGTTTTATAACATAAATATATATCCATATATATATTTATAAGATATAAAAAAACTTATTACATGTTGGGTGACATGCTTAGTAACCATTATTCACATATTGTTATTTAACCAACTTAATTAACAACATGTAATGTTCTCTCATAAAACATAAATCATTCATATGATTTGTTTATTACACAAGTACATTTTTATTTAGAAACCCTTTTCCAAATAACTCAAGAGTCAATATTCATTTACTTATGATCATATCATATATAAACAAATATTCTCGGTGTTTGTCTAGCTTGTTATTGGATATGACCCGACTTGGATCAATACGTACTAGCCACATCAACTCTAATATGTGTCTTGGGCAGATCAATTCCAACATTAGAATGTTGTACGAGATTCTTGGTGATACTAATAGCAGCAGAATTATCAATTAAGATGGGAGTAGTAAGAAACTTCAAACCGTAGTCGCGAAGATGTTGTTGTATCCACAAAACCTGGGAACAGCAACTCGAGGCTGCAACATACTCAGCTTCGGCGGTTGAAGTGGAGACCGTTGTCTGCTTCTTACACTGCCAGGAAACAAGTCGGCTTCCTAAGAATTGACATCCCGCTGTAGTAGACTTGAAATTGATCTTGCATCCTCCATAATCTGAGTCTGAGTAAGCGGTAAGATCAAAAGTATCATATTTGGGGTACCATAACCCGATGTCAGGATTTTGTTGGGTTTTATACAAGTTTATCAAAGTTTCAAGTTAACCACTTTAGCATGAAAAACGCAACGGAAGCTTAGTTTTAGAACTTGTTTAATGAACATACCATTATGTAAAACTAAAACCCGAAATACAAGGATCAATATTACAAGAACTAAATGCTAACATAATGTAAAATGTACCTCTTCTACCTTTAGAAGAAGATGTAGGTGAATGAAGAAGATGATGTCTCCAAATGGCAAGGTTGCAAGGTAGGAACCCTCAAGCTTGTATACCCCAAGCTTTGTAGCAACAACACCAATTAGTTGCTAGGATTTGAACACTATACAAGCTCACAAAACTCCCAACTTTCTGCTGAAAAAAACGTGAGGGTTGAGAGAGAAAGAGAGAATGTTTTTAACTTGATTCAACACTTGAAAAATTTCAAAAGAAAAAAGCTTATGCATGTAATGTGTATGGAGGTTCTTTAAAGTGGCCATCATAAGTTGCAAAAGAAAGCAAGGCCTAGGATTGGACCAACATCTCCACCCACTTAAGGGGTGGACGGTTTTGATTTTTTTTTTTTTTTTTGTTTTGTTTTAACCATTTAAAACATCTCCATTCATTTTATAAAACTCATTTTTATAAAATGTACATACATTTATATAATTATTTAACCAATTAAATAATTAATTTATATAAACAAATTATCCAGATAATTTATTTAAATCCTCAAGTGTGATTGTTTAGAAAACCAATTTTCTAAACGCGTAGTGTTCGGTATTCGTTTAAATGATCAAATCATTAAAAGAATACATTTGGTGTTGTCTTGCTTGTTATTGGGTATGACCCGACTTGGATCAAACACAGTTAGCCACATTAGTATAATTATGTGTCTCGGGCATACGTAATTCCAACAATCTCCCACTTGCACGAGATACATAGAAAATTAATGCAAGTGGTGAATACCGCCTAACAACAGTTCACCACCCCTAATGTGTTTGACGAAGTGCCATTCAATAACATCATCCCTTCAAGTCCCTTACTTGATATGATTTAGGTGAATCTATCATTATATCCCTTTGTTACTAGATGTCATGTTGGATCTAAGAGACATAGGCGATCATTCTCTTTACAATTCAACTTTATCAGGCCTTAGACATCTAAACTCTCAACACATAAGAGGAACAAATTCCATCTTGACTGTATACGCCTCTCACTATCACTTTATACTCCACCCGAGCTCATCCTTATGTACCATCTTTTACGAATAGCGAAGGGGAGAGTCAATAGTGTAATACTCGGTGAAAATCAAGACCCAGTATACATCTCAGGTCTAAGGATAATATGAAATTCTCCTTTACTCAAAATTACTAATGATCAGGTCCATCGACTCCATGTAGTAATATTGAGAGCGGGTCAGTACAATATTTGTATCCCACAAATATCTATGAACCTTGGCAGCAAACCTATGCTCCATATTCATTCCTTATGAATATCCACCAATTCTAGTTCATAATAGTCTTGCTTCATATTTGTTCCCACAAATGTGATCGACTACGGACTTTTAGAATAAGATAACTTATTCATGGATTAAACATGCAAAATTAGAATTTAACTCAAGATTCCATAATCATATAAAAGAGTTAAATTACAAAAGTCTTTTAAACGTAAATACAAAATAGATCAAATCCAATTACTAGAATATCGAAGTCCTAAGCCACTCGCATGACGCTCATGTTTCGGTCTTTCTAGGAGCTTCGTGAATGGATCCGCAAGATTTTGATCAGTTCCAACTTTGCGAATACATATCTTTCCTTTTTCAACTTCATCCCTTATGTAGTTGAATCTCCGCTCAATGTGCCTTGTCTTTTGGTGCGAACGAGGTTCCTTGATTTGAGCAATCGCACCCTCGTTGTCACAAGAGATTTCTAGGGGGTCTTGAATGGTAGAGACCACCCCTAGATCAGTAATGAATTTCTTCAACCATGCAGCTTCCTGAGCTGCCAATGAAGCGGCGATGTATTCTGATTCTGTAGTGGATAATGCTACCACTTCCTGTTTTGAGCTCTTCCAAGAGACAGCTCCTCCATTAAGAGTGAACACATACCCAGATTGTGATCGAGAATCATCTCGATCAGTTTGAAAGCTCGCATCCGTGTAACCTTTTATAGCGAGTTCCTCCTCACCAGATCCATATATCAGAAACATATCCTTAGTTCTCCTAAGGTATTTCAATATGTTCTTAACAGCCATCCAATGACTGTTTCCTGGATTCTGTTGGTATCTGCTTGTCATGCTCAAAGCGCATGACACATCCGGTCTAGTACATATCATCGCATACATGATGGATCCTATAGCAGAAGCATATGGGATTTGTTTCATTATCTCTTGTTCACCCTTTGAGCTTGGACATTGAGCTGAACTCAATATAGTCCCTCTTTGAATAGGTACCAAACCTTTCTTGGAGTTTTCCATCTTGAACCTTTTCAAGATTTTATCAATGTATGTACTTTGGTTCAAACCTATCAAGCGCCTTGACCTATCCCTATAGATCTTAATTCCCAAAATATAGGCAGCTTCACCAAGATCCTTGATGGAAAATCTACTTCCAAGCCAAGCCTTAATGCTTTCCATGGTTGGAATGTCATTTCCAAATAGTAGAATGTCATCGACATACAATACTAAGAAGGTAATTATACTCCCACTAGCTTTCTTATACACACAAGCCTCATCAGCGTTCTTGATGAATCCAAAATTTTTGATTTCTTCATCAAAACGATGATTCCAAGTTCTAGATGCTTGTTTCAATCCATAGATTGATTTCTTTAACTTGCATACTTTATTAGGATGTTTCGGATCGACAAAACCTTCAGGCTGAACCATATAGACATCTTCCTCAAGATATCCATTTAGGAAAGCGGTCTTGACATCCATTTGCCAAATTTCATAATCATAATGTGCAGCTATGGCAAATAATATCCTAATAGACTTTAGCATTGCCACAGGCGAAAAAGTTTCATCATAATCAACCCCTTGAGTTTGAGTGAAACCTTTAGCTACAAGTCTTGCTTTATAAGTATCCAAGTTTCCATGCATATCCGTTTTTCTTTTGAAAACCCATTTACTTCCAACAGCTTTGGAGTTGAGTGGTGGTTCAACCAATTCCCAAACTTGGTTGTCATACATGGATTGCATCTCAACGTTCATGGCTTCAAGCCATTTGTCACAATCATTCTTGGACATTGCATCACGGTATGTGGTTGGTTCATCCGAATCTACCACGTAGCAACCTTCTACAAAAAATCCATATCTTTCAGGTGGATTGCTAACTCTACCAGATCTGCGAACGTTTTGTGTGTTTTGATCAACCACTTGATCACTTTCAACAACCTCTTGTTGAGTGCTAGTATCAACCAATTCTGTATCATCTTGTGGTTCTTGATCCTCATCAAATTTCATTGTTCTATTATTAGTTCCTTCCTTAAGGAACTTAGTTTCCAAGAACTTACCCTTTCGAGCAATAATAACCTTTTGCTCACTAGGGTCGTAAAAGTAATATCCTAAATCATCTTTAGGACAACCTATAAAGATACACTTAGTGGATCGGACTTCTAATTTGTTTGGGGTGTATTGCTTTACATAAGCTTCACAACCCCAAACTTTTAAGAATGATAGCGATGGAACCCTTCCATGCCATATTTCAAAAGGTGTCTTCTCCACTTTCTTGGTTGGAGCCATATTCAATATGCGAACGGCGGAAAGTAAAGCATAGCCCCAAAATGATAGAGGTAAAGTGCTTCTAGCCATCATCGATCGAACCATATCTAATAGGGTACGATTTCTCCTTTCAGACACACCATTATGTTGTGGTGTTCCAGGTGGAGTAAGTTGTGAAATAATTCCACAACTCTTAAGATGATCTTGAAAAACACCACTTAGGTATTCACCTCCTCTATCACTACGAAGTACTTTGATTGTGGTCTTGAGTTGTCTTTCTACTTCAGTTTTGAAGTCTTTGAACATTTCAAAAGCTTCATCTTTATGTTTCATTAAGTACACATAACCATATCGACTATAATCGTCAATAAAGGTAATGAAGTATCTTTCACCATTCCTAGTCATTGGTCTAAAAGGACCACATACATCCGAATGTATGATACCCAATAATTCTTTTGACCTTTCAAAAGTTTTATTAAAGGGTTGCTTTGTCATTTTGCCTTGTAAACAAGATTCACATACATCAAATGAATCATACTCATTTGTTTCTAGAATACCATTCTTGCGAAGAGTTTGCATGCGATTCTTGCTTATATGTCCAAGGCGACAATGCCAAAGATAGGAATCACCCAAGTCCTTCTTGAGTTTCTTGGTGTTGACATTGTACATTGAACTACTATGTGACGCACCAATTTGATCTATTTCATATATACCATTCATGGGTATAGCTTTAAAATAAAATATGCCATTCATCAAAACATGAATATCATAATCTATAAATTTAAGATCAAAGCCACATTGTTTTAAAAGGGACACGGAAATAATGTTTCTTCTTAACTTAGGAGCATACAAAACATTCTTCAAAATTACTTCCAAACCACTTGGAAGCTTTAACATGTAGTCTCCTTGGGCTTGGACTTCAACTCTTGCTCCATTGCCCGTAAAGAGACTAATGTCCCCTTTGTTGAGTTGTTTACTTCTTTTGAACCCCTGCAACAAATTGCAAATGTGAGTTCCACATCCGGTATCAAGTACCCATGTATTTGAAGAAATAACATTTAGTTCAATATGTATAGTAAAGATAATACCTGAGGTATGCCCCGCATCCCTCTTATCTTTTAACGCTTTGAGATAGGTCGGACAATTCCTTTTCCAATGACCTATCTCTCCACACTCAAAGCATGGATCTTGCGCCGCAACCTTTTGCTTCTTTTCCTTCGGTTTGGTGGGCGTGATGGCTTTCCTCTTTCCCTTTCCTCGGACGTGGCCCTTGCCCTTAGCAACACTTGCTTTGGGGTTGGAGTTATGTCCCCTTTTTCCTTCATCGATTGTTAGAACGGGTAAAGCCTTTTTACCCATTCCCGCTTCGGCCGTTCTTAGCATTGCGTGAAGCTCACCAATGCTTTTGTCCCACCCATTCATGTTATAATTCATGACAAAGGTTTCAAACCTTTTGGTCAAAGAGTTGAGGATCAAATCCGTAGCCAACTCATTAGACACGGGACAATTCAACCTACGAAGCTTTTCGATGTAGCTTTTCATCTTTAGGACATAAGATGAGACGGTTTGGGTTTCCTCCATACGACATGCATGAAACGCTCGAACCGTTTCGAAACGTTCCGCTCTAGCTTGTTGAAGGAACATTTCCTTCAATTGAGTTATCATGTCGTATGCCCCATGATGCTCGAAATCCTTTTGGATTTCGGGAATCATAGTCCCTAACATGAGGCAAGAGGCTTGCACCGAATCTTTGGTGTACTTGACCCAATCGTTATAAGCCTCCTCATTTTCCACGTCAGGCTCGTCGGGAATGGGATCGTCTAAGACATATGATATCTCTTCTTGCTTGAGAACTATTCTCAAGTTGCGATACCAATCCATAAAGTTATTATGGTTTAGACGATCCTTTTCAAGGATGGTTCTTAAGGATAGGTTACGGGTGTTATGGGTAGAGGTGTTTGCATTGTTAGCGGCCATCTACAAAATTTAACAAAGTTTTATTTTAGTATTATAAACAATTTAATTATTAATACCCTTTTATTCCAGATTTTAAAATAATAATTAAATTCTAGAATCCAACGATAAATCAAATTTCGGTTAGGTGACCTTTATCCCGTTATTTGATTTAACAAGGTAGTCAACCTTGACAATTGCAACCCTTTGCAACTTCTAGAGGTATGGGACCATTCGAAATCCTTATTTCGTGTTGGCATGTTTATCCCATCAACACCATTGGATCCCATGCTTAGGTGACCTTTATCACATGGTTTCCAATTCAAGTCGTCCTACTTGTATAAACATGTAAGATTAACATACAAGTGGTTAGGTGACCTTTATCCCACAAATATGTTAATATTACCCTAAGTATATTAGTTTGCTCAAAATGGTTAGGTGACCTTTATCCCATTAAAAGTTCCCTAATACGTTAAGTGTCATACAAAAGGATGGTGTTAGACTTGTTTCCTTGGTAATATGAAAAAGGGATTTTTAAATTTTCAAATATTCTAGTTGAAAAACATTATGCCATATCCTAACATGCATTTAGTAATATGGCGATTTTGAAAACCAATTTTCAAGGTTCTAGTTATAATAAAACCAATTTTATTATTTGTGAGTGATCGCTTAGTTTTAATAAACCCATTTAATTAAACTAATTGACGCGATATTACCAAATATATATTAGAACCCGTTTTATGCTTGTTGTCGTTCCTATGTGACGGTTTGGATATCCTAATATCTATCAACCACACATTACATTAAGTAAAACAAACAACCAAGCATACACATGCAAAATATAGTCATAACCGAAAACCACTAAATTTGACCATACTTGTTAGCCGAAACAAGTGTAGGTCATAAGTCACACCTAAGGGACAAAACATGACACAAGGATGGAATGTTGACTCCCACTTGACCTTGCATCCAAATGCTTCAAGTTGCCTCTCCAAGTTGTTGTGTTCTTTTTGGGCTTGTTAATGGGCTCCAAACTTCCAAAAGTCTTCTTGGACCCAAGAGTGAAATTTATGGGCCTAATGGGCTTGAATCCCATGATGGGCCGGTGAGGCCCAACAAGCCCAAAATTTCGGCCCAACCAATTTCACCAAATCTTGCATCTTCTAATTTTTACAAAATGTATCCTAATACATATTTTTCTAAAAAAAGAAAATGCAACTAATCTACTTATTACATACCAACTTATGAATAAATAAATTACACAAGCCTAAGATTATGAATTATTACAACCATATTGAATAATAAACATAATCAAAATACACATAACAACAATCAACACATCCAAGGTCTAGGTTTCGGTTATGACACATCCAAACATACCAAATGTTCTAAGCATGCAACCTAAGCAACCAATGCCCAAATTTCACAAAAAAAAACGGCCCCCCCCCCATGAGGCTACGGCCATCCCCCCCAAAATTTTACAATTTTGATATTTCATCATCCAAATGTTAAATGGTTTCCTAAGATCTTTCCATGCATGTCAAGATCTTACAAAACCATGAGGGGTAAAATCCACCAAATTTTCGGACCTCCCTTTTCACCCATGAAAAATCCGAAAAGTATGAACACAAAAGAAGCATAAGTCCTTGTAACCGGCTCTGATACCATTGTTGGGTTTTATACAAGTTTATCAAAGTTTCAAGTTAACCACTTTAGCATGAAAAACGCAACGGAAGCTTAGTTTTAGAACTTGTTTAATGAACATACCATTATGTAAAACTAAAACCCGAAATACAAGGATCAATATTACAAGAACTAAATGCTAACATAATGTAAAATGTACCTCTTCTACCTTTAGAAGAAGATGTAGGTGAATGAAGAAGATGATGTCTCCAAATGGCAAGGTTGCAAGGTAGGAACCCTCAAGCTTGTATACCCCAAGCTTTGTAGCAACAACACCAATTAGTTGCTAGGATTTGAACACTATACAAGCTCACAAAACTCCCAACTTTCTGCTGAAAAAAACGTGAGGGTTGAGAGAGAAAGAGCGAATGTTTTTAACTTGATTCAACACTTGAAAAATTTCAAAAGAAAAAAGCTTATGCATGTAATGTGTATGGAGGTTCTTTAAAGTGGCCATCATAAGTTGCAAAAGAAAGCAAGGCCTAGGATTGGACCAACATCTCCACCCACTTAAGGGGTGGACGGTTTTGATTTTTTTTTTTTTTTTTTTTTTTTGTTTTGTTTTAACCATTTAAAACATCTCCATTCATTTTATAAAACTCATTTTTATAAAATGTACATACATTTATATAATTATTTAACCAATTAAATAATTAATTTATATAAACAAATTATCCAGATAATTTATTTAAATCCTCAAGTGTGATTGTTTAGAAAACCAATTTTCTAAACGCGTAGTGTTCGGTATTCGTTTAAATGATCAAATCATTAAAAGAATACATTTGGTGTTGTCTTGCTTGTTATTGGGTATGACCCGACTTGGATCAAACACAGTTAGCCACATTAGTATAATTATGTGTCTCGGGCATACGTAATTCCAACAGATTTCCCCTTAGATATTGCAGAATACGCTTGACCGCTGCCAGGTGAGTCACTCGGGGACTAGCTTGGTACCTAGCACATAAACAAACAACAAACATTATGTAGGGTCGAGAGGCAGTTAAATACATCAATGAACCAATCATGGCACGATAGAGGGTTGGATCAACGGTATCCTCCAATTCATCCGGTGATAAATTGTGACCCAAGGGAAGAGGAGTAGAAGGGATTTTTCCGGCAGTAATCTTGAATCGGCCCAAGACATCGTTCACATATTTTGTCTGATGAATGAAGATTCCCTTTTCAGACTGATGAACCTGCAACCCTAAAAAGAAATTCATCTCTCCAATCAAACTCATCTCGAACTTGGTTTGCATAGACTTCTCGAACTCCTTACATAACATTTCGTTCGTAGACCCAAAGATTATGTCATCAACATAAATCTGGAAGAGCAGAAGATCATCACCAATATTCTTATAAAACAAAGTGCAGTCGACAGTTCCACGTTTGAAACCGTTATCTGTCAGATGGTCGGCGAGCGTGCCATACCAAGCTCTCGGGGCTTGATGTAGACCATATAATTCCTTGTTTAATCGGTAAACACGGTCAGGATAATCAGGATCTTCAAAACCTGGAGGCTGTAAGACAAACTCTTCCTCATGAAGTTCACCATTGAGAAAAACACTTTTAACATCCATTTGATACACCTTAATATTCTTGTAAGAAGCATATGTAAGGAAGATTCGAATCGACCCTAATCTTGCAACTGGAGAATAAACCTCAGTGTAATCAATACCCTCTTACTGATGAAAACCTTGCACTACTAAACGTGCCTTGTTTCTCACAATTATCCCACGATCGTCTTTCTTACACTTATATACCCACTTAGTCGAAATTGCCTTCTTGACTCTAGCAGGGTTGTCAATAAGATCCCAAACACCTAAACGTGCAAATTTGTCGTAATTCTTCTTTCATAGCTTCTACCCAAGAATGATCTTGAAGTGCCACACGAGGAGTCGTTGGCTCAACTTGAGAGAGAAAACAACTGAATTTAGCAACGGTTGCAACTTCAGATGAGTGTAACTCAGCATAAGCACATAGAGCATTATTTTCACTTGAGGAATTAACTTGATGTATGTATTATCAGTATGTATATAATAGTAATTGTATAATATTAGGATGAAGACTGAGAGAGACAATCTGGACAGAGTTTTGTTAATTAGCTCTCAACACTTAAATTAAACGTGAACAGTGTTCACTATATATAAAAGATAGGTCTGGTTCGCTAACATCCCCTAGCGAACCAGACCTATCTTTTATATATAACTTAACTAATTATTACATTAAATATAAAACAAATACGTTAACAATAATTACTAAGACTCAAGACGCAAATCCGTGCACTAACATAAACTCTCATAGTCAAGCATCCAATCAAGACCCTTGCCGGTAGGAGGTGTTGTGTATCGTTGACAATCAACATGGTACCACTCTTCAACACAACCCGATGTGAAGTTGAAGACACGTTTCTTAGGTGATGCATAGCCCAATAAATATCCTTCAATAGCCTTTTCTTTGAATTTTCTCGCATCTCGTTTCAGCATCATGCAAGGACACTTGAAAGGTTCCAAAAACTTTTATTTAGGCTTTCGATTGTTCAGAAGCTCATAACTCGTCTTTTACAGCTTCTTCACAGTCAGAATACGATTGAGCGTATGCAAGCAGTATTCCAAAATTGGACAGGAAGATTTGAATCTGCAAGCATAGTACTTGCTGCCTCAATCAATGTTCGGTTATTCCGTTCAGCCACACCATTCGGTTGAGGTACATATGGAGCACTATATTCTCGATGGATTCCCTTTTGAATACAAAAGAAGTCCAATATAGTATTCTTGAACTCCATACCATTATCACACCAAATACGTCTCACCTTGTATTTGTACAGTGATTTGATCTTCGTGATTAAATTTTGAACAATATATGTGTCTGATCCTTAGAACTCATAAATAACACCCATGAGTACCTCGAATAGTAATCAGTGACAACTAAACAGTACCAATCTCCAACAATACTTTCACAATTCACGGGACCAAACAAATCCATATGAAGTTGTTCTAGATGAGTATCTATGGAGTTAGTTAATTAACTTAGACGGGTGTGACTTCTTCTTCTTCTGTTTGCCCTTTTTTCATGCAACACAGTGATCAGTCAGCTTGAAGTGCTTCACGGATACCCCATCCACCAAATAATTTGCCATCAGATAGTTTATCTTTCTGACATGAATGTGACCCTTACGCCTATGCCACATAATCGAGTCATTCTCAGTTGATTTTGAGACAAAATACGTTTCAACAGAAGTCGTAGTCGATACCTTCATTATCATATTAAGCAAATACATACCATTTGACCTAGGAGATCGCATAACAACGATGTCTTATGGAATGACATAACCCGGTTTGAGTATTATGCACTCCTTGTCATTAAATACCGTGGTATACTTCTCATCACAAATTCGAGACACGCTCAACAAATTGTAATCCACTTTGTCACAATAATTTATTTTCTCGAATGTAATACGACCATTCGAAACATCTCCTTCTTTTGTAATCATTCCCCTAGAATTACCAGCAAAAGCTACAAAACCCCCTTGAATATTCTTGACATTGGTTAGTAGGTCAATGTTTCCGGTAATATGACGAGAGCATCCACTATCCATAATCCAGTTTTCACCAGATATAGTCTTGGATAAACTCTGCACATAAAAGTAAAATGATTAGTTCAAAAAGGCAGCCCAGGCCTCAGTGTTGGGCACCTCTTTAATTTTACTTGAAGAGTTAATATTGATTGAATCCAAATGCGGTTTAGCTGCTTGTGAATAAGTCACAGGCTTTTTCGACTTTCGTCTCAAATACGCGGCTTGAACTACATTTGTGTTCACATTTTTACAAATTGGTTTCGTAGGAACAAATTTGGGTTTTAAATGAACATTGATTTCATCAACATGAATCACCTTGCGTGGATTCACATTAGAAAACATGATATGAGTCTCATCATCACAAGACATAGGTCTTTTCAAAAATTTTTTAACCAAAGGAACTAGTTTGGATTGTTCCTTAATAAACGGATGAATATTCTGTGATTTCTTCATTCCATAGTTTCTTACAATGTGACCACGTTCGCCACATAAGAAACATGTTCTCATATCAATAAACGCACGTTGTGCTTTTTACAGAAACTGATGCAATAGAAGGTTGATGAGAAGCACTAGGAACATGCACTTTGTTCAAGTCATCAAATTTAACAGATTCTTTTTCATATAAAAATCAAGGTTTGAACAATTAGAAAAAATCTGTAACGTGTCAGTTCCAGTTGAGTTAACAAATTGAACTTTCTTAACATATTTTAACAATTGTTTGCTTCAACCAATGGATATGTTGTGTTTGATACTTTAGATTTAGCAAATGCATGTTCAAGATCTTGTATCTTTGAAGTTTCATTTTTAAAGACACTTTCGATCAACTCTGGCTTGATCAAATTAAGTGGAATGTATTTTTCAGTGAACACTTTGCTAAGACCTTTTAACTTAAATACTCGACCAGTGTTTACATTAGAATGATCTGGATTTATGAAATGCATCAAATTCGCATAAGAAATTCTTGGTTTTTCTGATTTCTTAGCCTTAATCTTAGCTGGTTTTGTCAATTTCATTTTAGATGTACTTAAACCATACACAACCTTCTCAAATTCTTGAGGTTCACACATAATGTGATTTGAACGTGGAATGTTCTGGTCTTTATGTACAATTTCAGGTTCAACTACTTCCCCAATGATTACATCCTCAACAAAGACTTTGTTTCTTTGAACATGCTTTCCTTGAGTTGAAGACTGAGCAGTGACTTTTTCCTTGTTACTAAGTATCAGTTTCTCCTCATGACTGATTGTTTCATTAACAACTTCGTTTTTTACCCACAAAAGGATTTTGGGAATAGTCATTATGAAATGGTGGAGGAACTTCAACAAAGCCTAAACCATTTTTAGAACCCTTTTTTTTACCAGATACTTCAGTTATTTCATTCAACAAAAAGGATGAATTTCTAAATTTGTCTAGTTTGCTCTTCTACTCTAGAACTTCATTTTCAAGCTCAGTAATTTTCGTTCTTTGCTTGAGAATTTCTTGAAATTGTTTCTCATTTATGGCCATCTTAACTGAAAGTTTTTCTTTTAAATCATGATTACTAACCGAAAATCCATCAATTTTATCTTTTGATTTCTTTTGTGATTCTAATGATTTTCGATACTTATCTTTTACCGATTCAAGTTCTTTCATTAATGTATCAGTTTGAGCAGAAATAAAGTCATATTTTGACTTAACAGTTTCACAAACAGAACATGACCCATTCTTAAATAATTTAACAGAAGAAGGACTAACCTCGTCAATTTTAGCCATGCATGCGAACTACGTTGGTTGCATGTTGCAAGATTCATCAGAATCTAATTATGTCACTGGTTCATTTTGATATGACAATCCTTTTTCACTAACATCTTTAAAATTCCCAGTTTGCTTGATCATTTCAAGATTAGCTTGCCTTCCATTGCCCAACAGTCGTTGATTCCAATATATCCCTTCAACTATGAGTAAAGCATGTGATCTCGCAACCTTTGAAGAATCTCCCCTAGAAGGTTTATCTTTCACCTCTATAAAAGTCTTTCCAGAACTTCTGTCTTAAGAACATGGACCATTGTATTCTTTCTTTGGCTTATCACATTCCTTAGCAAAATGAACAAACTCTTGGCAATTGTAACACTTGACCTTTAATTTATCAAAACCAACCCGTTTGTTTAATGATGATAAATATTTACTAGTTCCTTGCATAAATTTCTTCACTTTTCCTACAATTATAGCCATGTTCTATTTAAGGTCCATTAACTCTATATCATCAGGATCAATCTGATCATAATCTTCATCAGTCAATTCCCTTGTAGAAATTTTTCTACCAACCAAGATGTCATGAATGCACAAAGGAAAGCAAAATTCTGTTCAGCCTCCTTCATGTTTACATTTGGTGGTGAAGTGAAGACATTAGCAGTTGATCCACTAGAATTATCATTAGAACTGGATACCATGAAACATACATCTGGATCACTATAGGAAGATGATCCTTCTTGTGAAGTATGAGTAAGAGATGCATTAATCGGAGCTGCAGAACTACTCAAAGGTAAACAGCCTCCATATAAGGACGGGTCTTGAGTTTCTTTTGATGACTTTTGGCATTTCAAGTCATACTCTCTATCTTCAATCTTCTGCATGATTTCCATTGCAGAATGATCTTCATTTTTACAGAAATAATATTCTTTAAGTACCATGAGAAACGTCGACTAAGAACTTGGAAGAGCATTTTTCACAGTATCAATCTTATCAACTTCACTAGGTTCCATTTCAGCTTATTCATCTCAACTATAAGATGATTGATTCTTCTAAGCATCTCTTCAACAGTCTCACCTTTTAATAAGTTAAAATTTCTAAACTGAAACTTTAGCATCACCTTCTTACTCTCCTCAGTATTTCCCATACTTCTCATTTTAATGTGCTGAAACAAAGATCCACAAATTTTAATACTTCCCACTTGATGGGAAATATTGTCGGGTAATGCCATCGTTAATGTGGAATATGCATTTGTTTCAATCTCTAAAGCTTTCTTTTCTTCTTGAGAATATTGAGAAAAGTCCTTTGGAGTAAACCCAGTTGTTTCACTACCAACCATGGGTACCGTATAAACATCGCCAAGAAATCTCGAACATTATGGGTGTACATACCCTAGATGTGCTCTGAATCGTGGTTCCCATTTTGCAAAATCACTAAACTTCATTAAACGAGGAAATTTTGAATGTTATCCGATCTCATCATCGAGATGTAACATTTTTTGCGTCAACATGTTTTGAGATGCCAGTGCGTAGAAACCAGCCATCTCAAAGGTATATAAAAGTTTAAGTTTAACAATTTCAAACTTTGATACTAAAAGGTTTAAAGTGAAAATATTTGTAACGAATGGTAAGAACGAATGGATGATTATGGCAACGAATGATGAACAGTGGCGAAAGGATTATGTTAATGAATGGGAGTACAAATCACGTGCCGAATAAAGTGACGAATGACACTCAGTTTTCACTAATGATAATGACGATTAACTATAACAAATGGAGATTCAAAGATGAAGAATCAACACCCGAATAACTTAATGAATGGATGACGAATGTGGTAGCGAATGGTATAGTGTTTTGATAATGAATGAACTTGGCATGAATAGGTATTAGTAACGAATCCGTTGAAGAATAATTGACGAATGAATGATGACGAATGAGTTTTGATCACGAATCAGCTACAGTAGCGAATTAAGTTGTTATTCTGTTTTAACAACTTGACACGTGGCACAAATCAGTTACACTGAATTAGCGAATGGCTATCTTTAAGGCCCCGTTCCCGGAGCCATACATTGGTGTTGGATTTACTCATAAACACAGTTCTAAATATCATAGTTAATTAAAACTTTCACGGAATAATAATTAAAGTCGACATTCGTTACAAAACATTCAAAACTTGTCTTCAAAAACATAACACAAAACATAGTATTGAAACATCACGAAAAATCTTCTTCAGATGCCAGCCTCTTCAGCTCATGCCATGTGTCTCCCTCAAGCCAGCTGTTTCAATCTATTTACCTGCGTGCATACTAATAGTCAGTTACGCTGAGTGAGTTCTAGTTAATCAAGTTACATACAATACATCCATATACTTACTTATTCGTATCCGAAGATACGTATTACTTACTTAACCTGTTTAGATTTATTTCGTACATACATAAGTATATTCCTTCTTTCTTTCTTTCATTCTTTCTAACATACTTTTATATTTAATCTTACTTTACATACTTATACGTTTTAATGAGCATTACACCCTACTTCCTTGAGTAATATTAGGGCTCAATTCCATTTCTTCATTGGATATTATTAGGGTCTGGTTCCCTTCTTCCTCGAGTATTATTAGGGCCCGGTTCCCTTCTTCCTCGGATATTACTAGGGTCCGGTTCTCTTCTTCCTCGAGTATTATTAGGGCCTGGTTCCCTTCTTTCCATACATTTCTTATATTTATTTTTATAAACTTTTACGCATACTTCCAATATTTCATATACATACATATATCATTCATACATCATATATACGACAAACACATCTTCTAACGATCATCTTCCCTGGCGATACGTGCAATATCCGAAGATCGTTCACGTACCGACAAGCATTTATTCATAACTTCAATAACTATCACATAAATCATATATGGCATACACTTACCACTTAAGGTAAGTGTATTAACTAATCAAATAAAATATACACACAGCACCGAAAACATAACCAGAAAATGGGGCTAGAAACTCACCTGTAAGCAATTCTTTTTTGAATTTACGGTTATGCCCTTCTTGAGCTGTGCACGGCTAACTGTGTATCAATTAACAAGCATCACTTATATTATACTTCTAAGTCATTTCCCATTTTAACGTTACCTTTCTTTATTAATTAACTACTTATCTTTAGTTCATATATCATATAAGTCCATATCTATCGTTTATGTACATATACGATGTTTATCTTTCGTTTATTTGGGAAAATCACTTTCACCCGTATAAGTATTGGACTCATAAGTCACTTCCAATGTATAAGCACTTTTAGCATATAAGTCATACATATACGTCATTCATACATACACGTGACATACATAGATATACGTTTATATACATACACGTTATGTACATATATATACGTTTATATACATACACGTTACATGCATACATAAACGTGTATATACATACATGTTACATGCATACATATACGTTTATATACATACACGTTACATGCATACTTACATGTTTATATACATACACATCACATGCATACATATACGTGGTATACATATACGTTGCATGCATACATATACGTTTATATACATATATGGGCATACATATACGCCGACATACTTATGCGCCCTTACATATATTTATACGGCCTATTCTCAGTTCATCTTTCTTATTTCGCGTTTTTAGAGTTTTTCTTTTGATTATGGCGCCATCAGCCGCTGTTAACCACCATAGTTTGCCGGAGTTTGATCGTTTGTGATCCAGGTAGCTTCGGGCTGTCCAAATCTGAGCTATGGTGACCTTTAAGCTCGTTTTTGGTTGAATAAACACCCGAATAAAGCTAGATCTAGATTCAAACGGCTCATTCGGCATCCCGGGGCTGCGGTGTCGGGTTCTAAATTGTTGGGTCAACTGAGATAAACAATTTCTTACCTTAGGTTGGTTTTGGATCGTTGAATGAAATAGTGTGGAGAGTGTTTGGCTTAAGTGTGTATTTTTGATTGTGTAGGCTAAGGGTGTAAAGTGATGGAGGTGGAAAGGATCTAGGGTTTAGGGGTATTTATACTCCTTAAGCCCATGGACCTTAGGCTCATCTTCATCTTAAGTCCATAATTAATTTCCCTTTTTTAGCCTACCATCCTTCTATCTTTATTATATTATTATTATTATTATTATTATTATTATTATTATTATTATTATTATTATTATTCTAACTCAAATTAATTCTTCTAACGCAAATAATATATTAAATATTATTTATAGAAATTTCGGGATGTTACACTATCCAATACGTGACGAATGAATGAATACATCATAACGAATGAACGTATGAATCTTCAAATCTTCAAGTCTTGATTTCCAAATCTGAAATTTTCCAGATCTAAACCTCGATCCAGACTAGCACATACTCGTGGATTAACCATCCAAATCATAATCAAATCACACATATAAGCATTTAAAATGCGCTTATCAATCTCGCGAATAAACCCAAACACATCCGAACATTAAATTCTAACTTAAAACGAGTCCGAAATCCAAATAACATCAAAATAGAACACTATGTTTTCAAAACATACAATCTCAATTCAAAACCATTCCAAATCACTACAATAACACAATTCAACAACCACATAGTCCACACTACCAATACCGAATCCAATTTCAATCAATTTATCGTCTAATTAACATTTCATCATGTTAATTCAACAAAATCAATAAACTTAACTTTGGATCTATAATTAACAATCAAATAGTGAATTAACCAATCAATTCATGATGAATTACCTTAACACATACACAATCTAACCCTGGTTGCTCTGACACCACTTGTTGAAACATGGTTTTATTGAGCTTCGATATATTAATTGATCAATACATAGTGACCTAATCAAACGGATCTAGTTATCTAATATATGTATGTATATAATAGATTATAGAATGAAGTGTGCGAGTGAGCAATTTGGCAGAGTAACATCTTATAAGAATATACACACTTAATTTATGAAGGCATGAACAACCTTTATATAGAAGACGAATGTCATTCGTTACATACGCCGTAACGAATGGCCTTCATTCATCTTCATTACAATAAATAACAAAATGATATAGCGAATGACTCATTCGTTATACCCCATTCGTCAACATTCCATGAAGAATGGGAACGTATCAATAATGATTAAGGTCCATTCGTTAAGCATCCTTAACGAATAGACATTTATAACAACTTCACTATCATTCGTTAAACATAATTAACGAATGAGTACATATAACTTAACGAATGTGCTTGTAATTACCAAAATACCCTTATATTATAAATATAATAATAAAAATAATAATAATAATAATAATAATAATAATAATAATAATAATAAATACAAGCGATTACAAAGACTCGAGATGACCAAAACCATGCACTAACATATTTAGGATGATGTTTAAATTGGAATTAATTTGGGATTAGGGTTTATGTTTAAATTGAAATTGATTAGGTATTTCAGGTTGTGTTTAAATTGGAATTAATTAGGGATTTGGCCTTAAGTCTTATGTGTAAATTGGAACTGACATTAGGTTTTTGGTTCAAATTTTGTTTAGTGAACATTGAAGATGAGTTAACAACCTCTTATTAGCAGCCATCTTAAATGTCATAGAAAAGAAAACGATAACATCGGTCAATGACCAAGTTTAAATATTCCAACTTCAAGTTCAAGATGGTAAAAATCCTACTACTTAATTAAAACTTAAAAACCCAACTTAAATAACCGGGTGAACGCACTTGTGAAATGCGTTACCAAGCGCCAAAACGGGCAACCAAGCGTTCGTACGCGTCAAATGGGTAATCAGGTGCGGTACATACTAAAGGGGTAATCCGGCTTGGTATGTTTGGAAAGCGAAACCGGGCCCGAAACACAGGAAAACGTAACCAGGGGCTTGTACGAGCGAAACGTGTTACCGGGCGCTGGTGCAAACCAAACGGGTATCCCATGCCAGCATGCGCATTAAGAGAATCAGGGCCTCGGACTCACAAGATACCAAACAAGCCGCCGGTTACGCCCGAAATATGTTACCGGGTGCCTACACTCACGAAACAAGTAAAAAAATAATAATGTGCGGTTAAAAGAAAATTTTACGCTACCCCTAAAATTGTGTTCTAGATCTACCACTGGTTTAGTCAATTCATAACTCCCATTTAAAGATGTTTTGTGATAATAGCTTTGACTATAAATAATTAACAAATTATTTTATAACTATTTTAGTGGATTTAAAACTATTTTTGACCAGATATGTGATAGTGTTTTGCTATTGGCATGTTTTTTTTAATACAGTTTCTTATTTCTTATAACATCCTATTCACATTATGCATCGTGCTTTTCGCTAATGATCTAGGGTTTTGTCTGTGGTTGTAATAGGTATGTTCTCGTTTTTTTTAGTCTGTGCTTGTAGCAGATATATTACAAACTTTTCCTTAGAATAAACTTGTTAGTGCACGATTTTGCGTCTTGAGTCTTTGTAATTATCGTTAACGTTTTTTTTTATGTTTAATGTAATAATTAATTAAGTTATTGTCTAGTTCGTTATATGTAATGTTTAGTTCGCTAATGTTGTTTAGCGAACTAAGACTTAAGCTTATTCCCTCCTGATTCGTTAGGGAATGTTAACGAATCAGGAAATGTTTCGTTAAGTTATTTTGTTTATTAATGTATGTAATGAAGTAGTGTCTGGTTCGCTAGGGAATGTTAGCGAACCAGACCTATCTTCTATATATAGTGAACACTGTTCACATTTAATGTTGTTAGTGCACGGTTTCGGTGTCCGTAGCGATCGAATAAGTTATAGGCGGTCTAGTATTTGTATTTAATGTATATTGTAATATAGCTTATAAATAGGGAGCTCATGCTCATAATTTAGTAGAGAACTTGTACATAGATCTAGATTATTCTCTCCATAACTTATTATTCTCTCTAATGTATTCATCCTTATTTATCAATAAAGTATATATTTAAAGTATCGATTTCGTGTTGATGTATCGTATTAGCGGCTAGATCTTGGACTCTATGACGTTCTCTCAGTTTATTTAACTCATTCGCTCCCATAGTTGACCTACCTAATGAAGACTTGGTGTGTGCATATTTGGAAGATCAATTGTTTTCCACACCAAAAACTCCGACTTCTAATTATGACAATGTTCCACAAGATGATTATCATGACATATCTGATGTTATTTCCATTTCATTGGATGATGGTCATTTTATTGATTCGACTTCGGTATCATTTTTTATAAATCGATGAGGTTGGTGAATCATCTCATGATGCTGAAGAAAATCTCACTAATCTAACTGATAATGTTTTTGTGCCTGAGAAATCGATACTTTGGATTCACATGTATAATCCTCAGGACAACATCATTGGTGATCTTGATGCTGGTGTTCAGACACATCATCAGATTGCTAGTTCCAATGACTCTAATGTATTATATGCTTATGCTGATATGCGTTCATTGGGAATCATGAATCTCACAAAATACACTTTTTTCCTTTCTCAAATGGAACCGACGAGTGTTCGTATTTGAAGATTCATCTTGGGTAGAAGCAATGCAAGAAGAGTGGCAACAATCTAATCGACTGGGTGTTTGGGATCTTATTTATAAGCCTGATAGAGTTAAGAAGCCTATTCTGACCAAATGGGTTTTAAATGTAAGAAGGATGAACGTGGGGTCATCGTCAGAAATAGAGCACATTTGGTTGTGCAAGGGTTTTATTAGCAAGAAGGCGTAGACTACACAGAAGTATATGCTCCAGATGCAATATTGGAAGCTATACAAATATTTTTGGCCTATGCAGCTTTCAAGAAAATAAAAGTTTATCAAATGGACATCAAGAGTGCTTTTCTCAATGGGGAACTTCATGAAGAGGTGTTCGTGATACAGCCTCTTGGTTTTGAAGATCCGGACTATCATGACCATGTTTATCATTTAAACAAGGCTCTTTATGGGTTACACCAAGCCCCGAGAGCTTGATACGGCACACTTGCTGACCATCTGACATATAGTGGCTTCAAACGGGGAACTGTAGATTATACTCTCTTTTACAAAGACTGTCAGAGAAGATTTGCTCCTCGTCTAGATATATGTCGATGACATCATATTTGGTTCTACAAACGACAAACTGTGTAAGGATTTTGAGAAGTTTATGCACACAAAATTCGAAATGAGCTCGATGGGGGAGATGAATTTCTTCTTAGGGTTGCAGGTTCATCAGTGTGACGCTGGAATTTTCATACATCAGACGAAATATGTGAACGATCTCTTGAGCCGATTCAAGATAACTACCGTAAAAATCCATTCGACACCTTTACCGTGGGTCACAATTTGTCACCGGATGAAGTGAAGGATACTGTTGATCCGATCCTATACCGAGCTATGATAGGTTCTTTAATGTATCTTACTGCTTCTCGTCCTGATATCATGTTTGTTGTTTGTTTATGTTCCACGTACCAATCAAGTCCCTAAGTCACTCATCTGGAGGCGGTTAAACGTATACTTCACTATCTGAGGGGTAATCCTAACATCGGGTTATGGTATCCCAAGTATGATAGCTTTGATCTCACTGCTTTTTCTGATTCGGACTACGGGGGTTGCAAAATCAACTTGAAGTCAACTATGGTGGGTTGTCAATTTCTAGGAAACCGGCTTGTTTCCTGGCAGTGTAAGAAGCAGACAACGGTCTCCACTTCAATCGCAAAAGCAGAGTATGTGGTAGCCTCAAGTTGCTATTCATAGGTTCTTTGGACCCATCAACACTTGCGGGATTACGGTTTGAAGTTTCTTACTACCCCCATATGTATTGATAACTCAGCTGCTATTTGTATCACGAAGAACCTCGTTCACCACTCTAAGACGAAGCATATCGAAATTCGATATCATTTTATCCGTGATTTTTTTGAAAAGAAATTAATCGATCTAGAGAAGGTGCACATGGATTTTTAGAAAGCTGATTTGTTTACCAAAGCCTTTGATAAAACTCATTTTTAACTTTTTGCTTGGTTTAAACAGATTGAAAACTCTTGCTAATATCCTTAAGCTTGGATAACTAACTTTTACTTTGTACAGTTTTTATATTTAATTTGGTTATTTTATTGTTTTGGTTTTTGAGGGAGAAAAGTGAAAAAATACAAAAATATTGTGATTCTTGTTTATATAGAGAAAAACCAAAAACATTCTAATATTTCAAAAATACAAAAACATTAAAATTGCTCCTAAAAAATAAGATTTGAAGCAAAAAGAGAAGATGATAGTACATTGATAATGTAGTTCCATATCCAGAAAGAAATAAGCTTAAAAGACTGTGTGCTTAGCTGCATTGGTGCATTGATAGGTCTTAATCAAACCGTTAGAGTAAAGTATGTGATATAAACATAAGAATTGCCAATTTGAAAGAGGTGTTAGTCTCTTCCAAAAGTCTAGGTAATGAAGGCAGAAATGTAATAGCTTGTCATACTCAAGCGTTATGTATGTTTCATCCCCAAAAGCAAAAGTTCTAAATAAAATGCATCTAGTTTATGGTTAACACTTCAACTGTGTATGGTCTTATGGCCTCAAATCCTGTATTGATGGAATGCATCCGATTCTGGAAACTGTGAGGCTTTATAAGGTTTATTATCTGGATAATCATAATCTGAATATTTCAAAAGCTTTTAGAGCTAACCCAAAATCAATAAAGTTGATCACTGTTGTACTTCGTACAAACTCATTACCGACTTGATCAAAATCCGTTGTGAGTCATACATTGTTCCTCCCTTGCGTGCGCCTTAATACCAGTAAGAAACGGACCCCAGGGGATACAATGTTTGTAAGCCTACAGATGAAATCGTGCATACTCACTCATAGTAAAGGAAGCTTGGTGTAATAATTGATAACGAGAGTATACCTTGTAGTGGGGATTATTGTAACACCCCGTAACCGCAGCGGAAACGTAAACGGGATGCAACAGATACGTCTGATATCAACCACATTGTTTATAAAGAAAACTGAATACATTAATATACTTCAAATTACATTATCTCATATTTCATTACCGTCTAGGTGATACACACATCATACAATACGATACATAATTCTATTTAATATAATGTATCCTAACATCTCGCACGCAAATCTTACACACATCAAGCACTTAGCACGTAAGCAATCACTTCATCTTAATCGTACCTGAAAAGCATGTGAGAAAACGGGTCAACTACGAATAGTTGGTGAGTTTCACAATTTGAGTAAACCATGATAAATCCATATCATAATATAATATTATCGATGTAATTATGCTGAGCCCACAAGTGAAACCTCTGACTATCCACACACAACCCCGTGGCATACTCCGCCCACGTACCTGCCCCAAACCGCTATGTCTAACATTACGTAGTAAAATAAATAACAACAAAATAGACATGTGCAACTAACTGGGAAACATCAGCAAATCCATGCCGGACCAGTTGGGTTTGTCAGACCAATAGTACTATCCACACTCTACCGGTTTTCAGTTAATCACTCGTGTTCCGGGGCCTTAGAATGTTAGCAACTCAGACAATTACCATCTTAGTACATTTCCGTACGATTCCCGTACAATAAAATATATATAATACACTCAAATCCATGCATTCAGTATGTACTTAAACATTTCAGTAGTAACATGCTTCCGCCCCGAGAATGTATTTAAAAACAATTCAGAAAAAGAGGCTCGTGAAACTCACCTTCGCACATGCAAGCAGGTAACAACAGTCATTATCAGTTAACACGTCCAATCTGTAATATGATCCCTACGATCGTTACTATACAATCACTATTAATATAGCTTTAACCGTGTTAACCGGTACATCTGGGGACACTGTTAACCCAGTACTGTACCCATTCCGGGGGCAATGTTAACCCAGAAACACTTCTCCGGACTCAGATTGTGATATCGTTTAGAGTTCAGTAGTCAAAACTATTATTAGTTCGTTTCCCCGTTTTGCGTGCCTAGCACGGTTATCTGATTTTACGTTTCAAAATGAGTTTGGTCACACACGACCCGAAAATAGTTGTTGACTGATAATTTAATTAAAGTTGTGAAATTAGAGCTCGGTTTAGACGCCCCGATTGGCCGCGGGACCCGTTTCCGTCTTTAGTGCACAGGAAACTGTTAAATCGGACAAAATTACTCAAATCATCCGAATTATTTTCGGATGATTTATTTTTACTTGTTTAACTCAGTTATATGAAAATAGTTCATTTTTAGGGTTTTTATACACCGGTCAGCTCGTTTAGGCGAACTTTACCGGTTTACTCGTTTTAAACTTTAAAAGTTTGTTTTTGCACAAATAATTATCCGTTTAATCTCGGATCTTGAAATTTTGCACAAATCACTTTTTGACAATGGGGAATTTTATAAAAATATTTCCAGAATTAATTTTTATATTTAAAATTTATTTATCTATTTTGAAACACCATTTAAACACTAAATATGTCGTAAATACCAAACGACCTTAGAAAAATCCCAAATTTTTCCTGGATGACCCCTGCCATACACATAGTCCCCTGTAATTTTTCCAGAACCAAAATCTCTTTTTACAGGCCATTTTCACTAAAACCGAGCTAGAAAACCCTAGAACTCGTTTAACCGAAAAGCCTACTTAGACTTCTCCAACTGACCTAAAATTTTGTGTGTGACTTATAGAAGTTATAAAAAGCTTATCTGGAATTTTCCAGAATTTATCATGATATTTAAGTATTTTTCACCATTTTTAGCCAAAACCGAGCATTAAATTCACCAAATATTTATCCTTTATCCAAAAGTTACCAAATTTTCACAGAACTCATATTTTTATATATCTAACACCTATGTAAAATTTCATGACCTAACTCTAAGCGTATCACAATCTGTCCAAAACACAAACATCATACAAAAACCGAACTACCTTGTGTTTCTAGCTTCAAATCGCAAGGATCTCGCTTTCTAGCCTTTGCTAACAACTAGATACAACACCTACAGGCACAATAACACCACACCAAGCAAGTTACACCCACAATCAAGCCATTTCTTTCATGGTTTCGGTTATGATTTATAAACAAAGATTTAACCGTAAAAATTCGTTTTTGGTTCGTTTAACTCCTTTCTTGGACCAAGATCCCTTGTATAACCCGTATACATCACTTGATCATGCAATAATCGGTTTTCATCTTTGAAACCTCATTTTCTTGCAAATAAACTCAAGAAACGAAGATGGAAACATAAATAACTCGACTTTTTACCTCGGTTTTTCTTGCTACAAACTCGGGTTTTGGATCATAAAATGGAGAGAAGATGAAGAACATGGGATTGCTTGTTTTAAAAAAAATATAAATGGAAAGGGGTATAACCCAATCCGATCGGAACTCATGGGGGGTGGGGTGGGACCCATCCTTCCATTTCTAGCCACATATTTGGATTCTCGAAATCCGGATAATGTTTTGGATAATCTGGTTCAGTTCGTTTTTCGGTTTAAATGTCTAATTCGGCTTAAAACGAGGCTAAAACGGTCGTTTTCGGCTTAAAAATGAAATTTATATAAAACCGATTTAAAAACTTTAAAAAACTTAAACCATGACATTTATTAACTTAAAACATCATATTATTAATTATTGCGCATCTTTTTCGGCTTGATCGATCGTCTCTTGCTCGGTTGGTATTAAAGGTTTCGTTTAACGTACCGACGTACCATTACATCAAAAATTCTTTTTCTGTGCTTTAATTCACTTATCCCGAAGCTTTAATACTTCGTAAACATCACTAAATATCATGGATATCGTCTATAATTGAACCCTCGATTCGTTCGGGTTTTAATAACTATCGATCGATTAATCGCATATTCAATACGATGAATTATATATTCACGTACAATCAATACAGTGAACCATGTATTCTCGTATAATTATTATGGTAATTCATGTACCTGACATTAAATATAACATAACTACTGTCTACCGGTTAGGGTATCCCTGGTTTCGTCGGAATCGTTACATTCTCCCCCCGTTAAGAAATTTCGTCCTCGCGTTACCAGGTATAATCTGGTCCTCGCTGTGAATTCCACTTAATCTTAATCAATAAAGCTTGGTATGTCCAAACTGTTTAGTTTTCCCGTCAACTATCTCTACGGAACTATTTATGATATCAAGCATGTTTTCTATGAGTACCTCCATTACTACTACTTTCGTTGCCTCATCGCTTAGGTACTTTTCAATCCGTATACATGGCAAAACATCATGTATAGTACTTAGCCCCTGAAGTACTTTAATCGATAAACTAAATGACCAATCATGGAGATAGTCTCATGAGGTCCAATATATTAAGGAGCTATTTTCGGTTTTGCCAAACCTCATATCACCTCTCTAAGGTGATGCCTTAAAAATGCCTTCTCACCTCTTTCCAGTGACAATGGTTTCCTTTGAATGTTGGCATAAATCCTTTGCCAATCTCGCGCTGCTTTCAACTTATTTTAAATATTATAAATCCGATTGGTTGTTTCACGAATCAATTTGAAAGAAATGGCTTGATTGACGCCCATTTTCAATTTAACAAATTGGTGATAATTACTTCACCTATAGAAAGCTTCAAGCTCTCGATGCTTCCTTCCCCGCCTTCCAATAATGGAAGTAGGATGACTATTTCGATCTGAGATAATTGAAAATGGTACTCCACGACGAGATACCATTTCACCATCATGAATTTGGGCGAGAATTCATTGTGGTAATCGTCATGGTTTGGGATGAAATGCGAGGATTGGTTAATCGATCCGCGATTACCCAAATTGCATCATGTCCTCGGGATGTCTTAGGGAGATGTGTCACAAAATCCATCGTGATTTTCTCCCACTTCCATTCGGGAATTTCCGGTTGTTGTAACATCCCCGAGGGTTTCTGGTGCTCCGCCTTAACTCTCGCACAAGTCGTACACTTACCGACATACGTTGCTATATCCCTTTTTCATACCCGGCCACTAGTAGATCTCCTTCACATCCTTGTACATCTTATCCGATCCCGGATGTATGGAATATTTCGATCTATGTGCTTCTTTCATGATTAATTCACGAAGGTCATGGAGGGTCGGGATCCAAACCCGATTTTTGAAATAGAGAATTTCGTCCACGCGCTGTTCGAAATTCTTCTCATTGCCGTAAAGTCCCTCCTTTTCCAATTGTTACTCTTTCAACGCCTCACGTTGAGTGACTCGAATCAGGTCCGAAAGGTTCGACTGGACTACCATCCCCAGTGCTCGCACTCGCAATGGCTTAACCCGATCTTTCCTACTCAAGGCATCGGCTACGACGTTAGCCTTGCCGGGGTGATAACGGATGTCACAGTCATAATCGTTTAACAACTCGACCCATCTTCGTTGCCTCATATTCAGTTCTTTCTGATCGAATATGTGCTGCAAACTTTTATGATCGGTGAAGATTGTGCACTTCGTACCGTAGAGATAATGTCTCCAGATTTTAAGTGCGAAGATAACCGCTCCCAGTTCTAAGTCGTGAGTAGTGTAATTTTTCTCGTGTACTTTTAACTGTCGGGAAGCATAGGCTATAACCTTATTATTCTGCATCAACACGCATCCTAACCCTCTACGCGATGCGTCACAATACGCGACAAAACCATCGTCTCCATCAAGGAGACTTAAAATTGGCCCTTGGCACAATTTTTGCTTTAACGTTTGAAACGCCGTTTCCTGCTCTTCTCCCCATTCATACTATCGATCCTTTTGAGTCAGGAGAGTTAAAGGTTGGGCGATGCTGGAAAAGTTCTCTATAAATCGACGATAATTTCCTTTGGCGATTTAGGCGCTTGCCAATTCTTAATTGCTTCAACCTTACTCGGATCAACGTGTATTTCTTGATGGTTTACAACGTGACCGAGGAATTGCACTTTTTGTAACCAGAAGTTACACTTGGAGAATTTTGCATCCAACTTCTCCTGATTCAGAAGTTCTAAAATTATTCTTAAGTGTTGCTCGTGCTCTTCTTTACTTTTCGAGTAGATCAAAATATCGTCAATAAACACGATGACGAATTTGTCGAGGTAGGGTTTACAGACTCGATTCATGAGGTCCATGAACACTGCCGGCGCATTTGTTAGTCCGAAAGGCATAACTAAGAACTCGTAATGGCCGTAGCGAGTCCGGAATGGGGTTTTTGGGATATCTTCTTCCTGAATTCTAACCTGATGGTATCCCGATCTAAGATCGATTTTTGAGAAATAGCTCGCACCTTGCAGATGGTCAAACAGATCATCAATTCGGGGAAGAGGGTGCCTATTTTTGATTGTTAACTTGTTCAACTCCCTGTAATCAATGCACATTCTAAGGCTCGCGTCCTTCTTTTTCACGAATAATACAGGTGCACCCCACGGGGAATGACTAGGACGTATGAATCCTTTATCCAACAATTCTTGTAACTGATTGGATAATTCTTGCATCTCGGACGGTGCAAGTCGGTAGGGTGCTTTAGCAACAGGGCCAGCTTGAGGTATTAAATCGATTCTGAATTCGACCTGTCGGGTTGGTGGTAATCCAGGAAGTTCTTCTGGGAAAACTTGTGGAAATTCGCGTACCACCGGGATATCTTCCACCCGTTTCTCCTCAGAATCTGTGGCCGTCAAGCTCGCTAGATACGCCACGCATCCCTGGCGTATATATTTTAACACCTTGAGGTGGGATATAAATGGTATCATTGTGCCCGACTTCTCTCCTTGCACTAACACCTCTTCGTCACCCGACACCAGGATCTTGACGATTTTCTTTTCACAGTTTATTTCCACTTTGTTACGTGCTAACCAATCCATTCCCACTATCACGTCAAAACTACCTAATTCTACCGGTAATAAGTCAATCAGGAAGGATTGATCGTTCAGAATAAAAGGGCAATTCCGAACTATCTGATTAACTATCATGGTTTTACCGTTAGCGACTTCTACGGTATAAGGTTCTATGGTTTCACTAATCGGAAGGTTTGCTATCGATAGGAACTTAACGGAGACAAAACTTCTATCGGCGACCGTAAAAATATCACTGAAGCCCATTGATTTAAAACTACAACATACTTAATACCACCTTTGGATCATGACGTGCTTTATTCGAACTACTCACAAAGGCACGGCTCCTTGCTTGATCAGAGGTTGATGCTTGTCATGAGGTTCGTCTTCCAACGACACCTTGGTTCAACTTTGGGCAATTTCTCTTGAAACGTTCTGTACTGCCACATTCATAGCAAGTATAACTGTTTGGCATAATTTGATTTCTTTGGATGGATTTTTATTGGAGCTGTTGGGTTCGGAGTGGTTGTACACGAATGGGTTGGGGTTGCCGGTTCACATGGCTTCAATTGGTTCTACAATTGGGGCATTACGTCCATCTTTACCACACCTGTGGCCTACTATCACTCTACATTCTTCTTCCTGCCGATATCCATATTTTCCACATTTAGGGAAGGACCCTTCATGCGGTTCATGTTTTCACACCAGAACTAGTCTTAGTATAATTCTGGGTTGTAGGACATACCTACTTATTCAAAAGGCCTATCTTGCACTATACCTTTATCATTTCTCTTCTTCAACACTCGTCGTCTCACCTAATGTCCTTCCAGTCCGCTTCCCATAGAGTCAAATATATCAATGCTGGCTTGTGACACAACCCTTCCAAAGGTTGTATATTTTTCAGGATTGACTATACTCCTTATCGATGGAGTTAGTCCCCAATATAGCGCTCACTTCGCTTAGTTTCAGGAGTAATTAGCCATATTACCAGACATGACAATTCCTTCAAACGATTAGCGTGTTCTAAGTGAACAGCACACAACATTTCTATCTTCCATAGCTCAGTTTCCGATCTCTGAACTTAATTACTCGAATAAAAGTGCTCTAGCACAAGAATTTTAAATTATGACCATATCATCTGAGTAATAATTTTCTAACTATAATTTTGTACCATCGTGTTCCATCACGATACAACATAATCTACCAACATATCTGTAGCATATTTCACTACACAATGTTCTAGACTCTTACCAATATCCTCAACCATTTCGATCTTTTCTATCCACTCGCTAATCTATTCCTCTCTTTACCATCAGTAAACTATTAATAACTTCCTTAACACAACCACAAACATATCCTTCATACCGGATCTAATTCATTACGACTACTATTCATGTTTAGTTTATAACTAATACTTGTAGTCATAACAGTATTCGGTGGGACATTATCACTCTTAGTAATAACACTAAGAATTGAAATACTCATATTCATGTGATTGCTCGATCTATAATTCTGCGATCACCTTTGCATCAACACTAGCAGTGATCTGTGATACGACATTCGGTATCATCATCTGCTATCTTTGAGCAATCAACTGAATCATATCAATCTCCATCATTGGAGTTACTCTTTTTATGTCATTCTGCCGTACTCATCCCGTACGCAGTAATCAATACTAATCTCACCGTATAACTCGTTACCAGCTCAATCATAACAGCAGGTATACATACACACCAAATATTATTATACATATTACACATACCAGTATCTAGTATATATGTCCCACAAATATAATAACATATGGACTTAACCTGACGTCGGTTAACGTTTAAATATGTTTCATAACCCTTGTCACCAACTGACATATAGATCTTTCTCAACAAAGATTAATGTTTAATATGCTTGATTTCAATATCCTTCTGCATGTCAGCATAACCGATACATGCTCACCGTGAGCACCAAACGATTACGTACCACGGAGTTATAATATCCGTGTCTATTTGTATATCCGGCATACACGGTATACCACCTACGAACGAACAACCAACTATGCTATAATGATTCCAACACCTCTTTGTGTATGGGTAATCATTCTATTCGAGCATACATGGGTATAGGCATCTAACGGATGTAAGGATAACATAGGGAGTTGCAAGGTTGAAGGTAATCGCGCAACCCATGTTGCCTTTAAATATTATCAATTGCTATTATGGGAAACTCAATCACTTGCTCAGTCAATGTCCTCATGCGTTCTAGGTTCGCTAAAATCGGTAATTCTCGATCTGGAGGTGGTATGTCTCATATGTTTGAGAGTGAGAAATACACATATATATTTCTATATATTATTTTTTATCTGCTCAGTTATTATCAATTTTTTTTTTTTTTACATTAATGGAATAAGAATGGGTTCAGGTACGGGTCCGTCCGTACGTGAGGGTCGGCGGTTCGGTTGAACATAGGGGGTTATTAGGATATACGGTACCGGTGTTGGTAGGGTAAGGGATTTATCAATTTTGGTTGGGAGTGACGGTTACTAGATATTTCTGGTTAATGTCAAACGGGAGATCTAACTTGGTACTTTCATAACTATGGCCCGATAAGTCAGACTTATCATCAACCGATGCTCTAGAAATTTCAGCATCCTCGGTACTTTTATTATTTATCCCCCGGTTCCTTATCCGGGTCCTATTTCTCAATACATGTACCCACAAGGTATGTGCATATATATATATACACATTAGCACGCATAAATAATATTATATACTTTACACATATGTTGCCATTTTTACCTATTAATGTACCCAGTGACTTCCCCTGAATTCCCTTATGCAGACAAGTCTGTTATTATGTTCCGGACCATAATAACTCACTTGTCCGACCGAGTTCATCCCGATACTCGTCACCATATATTATTAGTTGATATTCAGATCCTGTAATACTTGAGCTACTGGTTATATTTTAGGTATCTTTTAAACACATCCTAAATCTTTATAACCAATGGCTCTGATACCAACTTCTGTAACACCCCGTAACCGCAGCGGAAACGTAAACGGGATGCAACAGATACGTCTGATATCAACCACATTGTTTATAAAGAAAACTGAATACATTAATATACTTCAAATTACATTATCTCATATTTCATTACTGTCTAGGTGATACACACATCATACAATACGATACATAATTCTATTTAATATAATGTATCCTAACATCTCGCACGCAAATCTTACACACATCAAGCACTTAGCACGTAAGCAATCACTTCATCTTAATCGTACCTGAAAAGCATGTGAGAAAACGGGTCAACTACGAATAGTTGGTGAGTTTCACAATTTGAGTAAACCATGATAAATCCATATCATAATATAATATTATCGATGTAATTATGCTGAGCCCACAAGTGAAACCTCTGACTATCCACACACAACCCCGTGGCATACTCCGCCCACGTACCTTCCCCAAACCGCTATGTCTAACATTACGTAGCAAAATAAATAACAACAAAATAGACATGTGCAACTAGCTGGGAAACATCAGCAAATCCATGCCGGACCAGTTGGGTTTGTCAGACCAATAGTACTATCCACACTCTACCGGCTTTCAGTTAATCACTCGTGTTCTGGGGCCTTAGAATGTTAGCAACTCAGACAATTACCATCTTAGTACATTTCCGTACGATTCCCGTACAATAAAATATATATAAATACAAGCAAATCCATGCGTTCAGTATGTACTTAAACATTTCAGTAGTAACATGCTTCCGCCCCGAGAAAGTATTTAAAAACAATTCAGAAAAAGGGGCTCGTGAAACTCACCTTCGCACATGCAAGCAGGTAACAACAGTCATTATCAGTTAACACGTCCAATCTGTAATATGATCCCTACGATCGTTACTATACAATCACTATTAATATAGCTTTAACCGTGTTAACCGGTACATCTGGGGACACTGTTAACCCAGTACTGTACCCATTCCGGGGGCAATGTTAACCCAGAAACACTTCTCCGGACTCAGATTGTGATATCGTTTAGAGTTCAGTAGTCAAAACTACGATTAGTTCGTTTCCCCTTTTTGCGTGCCTAGCACGGTTATCCGTTTTTACGTTTCAAAATGAGTTTGGTCACACACAACCCGAAAATAGTTGTTGACTGATAATTTAATTAAAGTTGTGAAATTAGAGCTCGGTTTAGACGCCCCGATTGGCCGCGGGACCCGTTTCCGTCTTTAGTGCACCGGAAACTGTTAAATCGGACAAAATTACTCAAATCATCCGAATTATTTTCGGATGATTTATTTTTACTTGCTTAACTCAGTTATATGAAAATAGTTCATTTTTAGGGTTTTTATACACCGGTCAGCTCGTTTAGGCGAACTTTACCGGTTTACTCGTTTTAAACTTTAAAAGTTTGTTTTTGCATAAATAATTATCCGTTTAATCTCGGATCTTGAAATTTTGCACAAATCACTTTTTGACAGTGGGGAATTTTATAAAATTATTTCCAGATTTAATTTTTATATTTAAAATTTATTTATTTATTTTTAAACATCATTTAAACACTAAATATGTCGTAAATACCAAACGACCTTAGACAAATCCCAAATTTTTCCTGGATGACCCCTGCCATCCTCATAGTCCCGTGTAATTTTTCCAGAACCAAAATCTCTTTTTACAGGCCATTTTCACTAAAACCGAACTAGAAAACCCTATAACTTGTTTAACCGAAAAGCCTACATAGACTTCTCCAACTGACCTAAAATTTTGTGTGTGACTTATAAATGTTATAAAAAGCTTATCTGGAATTTTCCAGAATTTATCATGATATTTAAGTATTTTTCACCATTTTTAGCCAAAACCGAGCATTAAATTCACCAAATATTCATCCTTTATCCAAAAATTACCAAATTTTCACAGAACTCATATTTTTATATATCTAACATCTCTGTAAAATTTCATGACCTAACTCTAAGCGTATCACAATCTGTCCAAAACACAAACATCATACAAAAACCGAACTACCTTGTGTTTATAGCTTCAAATCGCAAGGATCTCGCTTTCTAGCCTTTGCTAACAACTAGATACAACACCTACAAGCACAATAACACCACACCAAGCAAGTTACACCCACAATCAAGCCATTTCTATCATGGTTTCGGTTATGATTTAAAAACAAAGATTTAACCGTAAAAATTCGTTTTTGGTTCGTTTAACTCCTTTCTTGGACCAAGATCCCTTATATAACCCGTATACATCACTTGATCATGCAAGAATCGGTTTTCATCTTTGAAACCTCATTTTCTTGCAAATAAACTCAAGAAACGAAGATGGAAACGTAAATAACTTGACTTTTTACCTCGGTTTTTCTTGCTACAAACTCGGGTTTTGGATCATAAAATGGAGAGAAGATGAAGAACATGGGATTGCTTGTTTTAAAAAAAATATAAATGGAAAGGGGTATAACCCAATCCGATCGGAACTCATGGGGGGTTGGGTGGGACCCACCTTTCCATTTCTAGCAACATATTTGGATTCTCGAAATCCGGATAATGTTTTGGATAATCTGGTTCAGTACGTTTTTCGGTTAAATGTCTAATTCGGCTTAAAACGAGGCTAAAACGGTCGTTTTCGGCTTAAAAATGAAATTTATGTAAAACCGATTTAAAAACTTTAAAAAACTTAAACCATGACATTTATTAACTTAAAACATCATATTATTAATTATTGCGCATCTTTTTCGCCTTGATCGATCGTCTCTTGCTCGGTTTGGTATTAAAGGTTTCGTTTAACGTACCGACGTACCATTACATCGAAAATTCTTTTTCTGTGCTTTAATTCACTTATCCCGAAGCTTTAATACTTCGTAAACATCACTAAATATCATGGATATCGTCTATAATTGAACCCTCGATTCGTTCGGGTTTCAATAACTATCGATCGATTAATCGCATATTCAATACGATGAATTATATATTCACGTACAATCAATACAGTGAACCATGTATTCTCGTATAATTATTATGGTAATTCATGTACCCGACATTAAATATAACATAACTACTTTCTACCGGTTAGGGTATCCCTGGTTTCGTCGGAATCGTTACAATTATGAGCTTAGATTTCTAATTCAAATTAATATATCATAAATTTTTTATCTTCAGGCATAATGGTTTAAGTCAAGTTAAGGTGACACGGTAAAAATCAAATTAAGCCTGAATCGAGATTAGAGGCTTATAGTTTCTGATAATCCGTGCTTTAATTGAACCTAAATTATATCACAAAAGTGCTTTAAAGTTTGTTTTAAGATTTAAGTGGACAACAATATCAATGACCGACTTAATGCCAGTCATAATAACACTTAAATATAAAATTGAGGTGGAATGACGATTTGGTCAATATGATTCTTTGCTCAACTCACAAAAATATGTATTGTTTTCACAGAATAGATTTCATTATTGTCTTAGTTTTAATTGTTTCTGATTCTAAAATATACAAAATCCAAAAATATTTTGTTTTTATTTTGATTGCTGCTTTATTTTTGATTTACGAGCTAAAAGGTATTAATTTGAAAAAATAAAATACCAATAAGTTTTTCCCATGTTTTAATTAATTCATTTATTTAACTCTTTTAAGTTAATCGGGTTTAAGTTAATTCATTTAACTTATGTGTTTTGAATGCAAAGTACGTTAAGGTATTGCATCTTACACCGAGTGGTATGTGTTTAAGGTAAAGTTCATCGGGACACGGGTTTTGATGCATTATTTAATTCATGAAAATTGAAAATGAAATTTGTCATTTTTAATTGTTTATTTAATTCCTATTCGTTATGTTTGTTTATAACGAATAGAACCCATTTGCTATCATTGTTGATAACGAATGATGGTCATTCATGCTTTTAAAAGAATAACGATTGTACTTATTTGTTTTCCTATTGGCTTCTGCTCACACTGATAACGTATAACTTCATTCGTGATTAATGATGTTAACATATGATGAACGAATTATTGTTGATTCATTACAATTTTATCTAATGACTCATTCGTTAACTTTTGTTAACGAGTGAGACAACAATGTGAACCATTCGTTAATTTTGAATTAACGAATGGGTTCACTTGTGTTTCTAGGGTTGTGTTCAAATCTATACTTTATAGTGAACAATGGTTGAACGAATCGTTCATTTGCTCACATTTGATTATCACCTTCACCTTAACGAAACTCTGCCCAAATTTTCTGAAATTTCCGATCGTCACGAAATCAAGTATTGTTGATTAAGTAAGATATAGTAGGTAACCACGATTCAAACGCAATACTTTTCGTTGATTTTCGTTAACATTTAATGAGTCAATTAATCGATTGTTTAACCGCTTATACTTATCTATCAAATGAACCTGTAACACAATGTGTCTGGTGGTTTAGTTGATTAGTATCAATAAACGATAGCTATACAAGTCTATTGCTGAAGATTTTATAAAGATTCGTCGTATTTCATGGGTTAATTGTAAATCTAATGCTTGTTGACTGTCAATGTTCTTACCAATTTTATCTTTGATGATTTTGAGTCAAAGTAGGATAATCATTGGTGCTTATTCGTTATACTCAACTAATGGGTGATTATTCGTGTCTGATTTATACGAATAAACTCATTCGTTGATTTTTCATAACGAATTAACTCATTCGTTGATTTTTTCTAACGAATAAACTCATTCGATGATATGTCATAACGAATCAACTAGCTTCGTTTGTTTTTAAAACGAATGACTTAATAAATTCATTCATTATGTCTTCATTCGTCTTAATTAAACAACAAAATCGATCAGAATTAAAGTTTATTAAGTATTAATTTATTTTGTGATTTTCGAATTTAATTGAGTTCGGATTTACTAATCCTCGGGTTTGTGTATTTATAGGAATGGATGATGAGATGATACAATATGCTCCAGCTGTTGATCCATAAACTACTGCTCAACAAGAACAACCTCCTACACAGCAACAACAAGCTCAAGCTGCTCCTGAGTTAGCGAATGACAAGAAGCACAATATTTGTGCGGTTGTGCATGATAACTTTGTTGATCAAGACGTCTTTGAAGACATTATTACATTCTTACGTTGATCTCGGATCTACCACGCTATAACTGCTAATGTTCCTATACATTTAGCGTGATCCTTCCTTTTTGGGAAACGGCTAAGTATGTGGAGTCAGAGAACAACATCGTTGCCGATATTAACAAGACGACAATCATGATCACTTCTGGTGTGATTCGTCGGGTGCTGAGATTTACTGATAACATGGATATTCCATGTGTGTTCGATAAGGCGCTGATCCGTGGGTTATTTCAGAGACTATTTTATACAGGATGTTACACCCCAAACTACGGTGGAAATGCAGGGGCGTAACTGACTGCTCATAGCTTTTCAAAGGTACTATCATGCAATATTAAATGTGACAATATCTATTAGATTTTATTAAATAGTCAAGTACATCAAACTCATAAGTAAATAAGTAAAATAAACATTTAAAATTCTAAGTTGCTTCAAACAATCTTGATAATCACGTCACACGACAACCTGCATATGCGTTGAAAATAAAGTAGATTTGTCAACACAAGGTTGAGTGAGCAACACACCAGTTTAAATGCACATATAGTATATAAAAAAAATAAGTAGTTGCAACAAGTCATATGAGAATAACAAATTAACCAAATGAGCAAGTATAACTAAGATGTCGAGAAGCACAAAGGCTAACGACTGGCGTATGATCATACTAGACTGAGATTATGTTGGACCTCTCTGAATGCGGAAGCATACAAAGCAAATAAGCACATAAACAGGTCAGGTATAAGTTGTTAACACATAAGACAATAGTTGCAGTTTTGAGTATAAGTATATATGAGAAATATAATTTACGCATATGTCCCCAAAACGTGGAAAACAAGTAAAATATGGGAATGTGGTACTCAACTGATCAGATGAACGAAATACAAATGATGATGATGAGAGAAGGATAAATCATTCGGGATATACCGTCAAGGATTCCTAGTTAGATAACAATAATATAAATTAATTATAAAAGATATACATGATTTGATGAGTTAAGATATCCGTGTGATTTAAGTTATGATTGGGATTAAGATATTTGTTAATTGATCGATTAATCTCTACGGTCATTGTTATTAATAGTCTTAATAATTATAAATTCCCTAATACTTACCCATGATATAATATTAAATACTTAAATAATTTAGATAATTAAGATATAAGATATGATTGTAATAATAAGATATAAATAAATAAATAATTAAATATACAAACTAAATAAACTAATTTAATTGAAATATACTTTTAATTATTTAAATAAATAAGTTACTAATATATAAATAAATAGATAATTATAATAATGTGTAGATAATTAAATATAGTTAGTACTAAGATATAAATAAATATCTTGTTTAAATCTTTTAACGAAAATCTATTTGATAAGCTTATCATTAATATATATATATATATATATATATATATATATATATATATATATATATATATATATAAACAAGTTTATAAAGACGTTCAATGATGACGACACGTGAATCTAAGTGTCGGCTTTTAAATAAAAAGAATTAGATTTACTATTATTATTATTAATATATATATATATATGTGTGTGTGTGTGTGCGTGTGTGTGTGTGTGTGTAAATGAGCTTTTAACGAGATTTTGGCAAAAGAAATAACTTAAAGATGTCGGTCTTAATAAAAAAAATGTTTATTCAATACTTAATATTAAAATTGATAATCCATTTAACAATTAGAATAAATAAATAAAATAATAACAAAAACAAAGTGAGCAAAACCGGCCACTGCCGGGCTCGAACCCGGGCAGGTGGCAGGCACAGACCCTCCACAAACACGCATAACCAGCTGAACCAGACTGACAGTTGAGATGTTAATGAAAACGGACCATTATATACGTACTGAATTTATCCCCAACAATCTTATAAACCCTAATTATCAAATTCGTTTATTTATTGTTTGATTGTTAGATTAAGGTTAGGTTTATTGGAATTGGACGCAAAACGAACTCGAAACAAATATTAATTACCATATTTGATTGCGTATCGATGGAGAACGGCTAACCATTGGTCACGACATAAACGAAGACAGTAACGATCCTTGCATGACACAATAGCACAAATGAATAAGGGGATTAGGTTCGCGACAGATATAAGATGCTGAGGTAGAGTTCAATTGCATTATCATGTTCGTTATCATGTCTCACTCATTTTTTTCCTCCGGCTCATGTACTACCCCCTTTGGCAATACGACCAAAATTTCGAACGGGCCACGGGGGTGGCATGAGGGCATAATTATTGATTCGATTATTTCTTAGGGTTATAAAATATTGCGTCCACTCGTTTGCGTTTCGGTGCAATTCCCGAAATACTACACATGTAGTACTACCCCCTTTGGCAATAGGACCAAAATTTCGAACGGGCCACGGGGGTGGCGTGAGGGCATAATTATTGATCCGATTCTTTCTTAGGGTCATAAAATATTGTATGGTAAACGAGTGAGTCGGCTAAGAAAAAAAATAAGAAAACAATTTCGTTTGATCTAGTTAACTTAATTAGATTGTCGGTTAGGCCTAAGTAATTAACGTATTTTGATTCGATTACCATTTTTATCACGAGAATTAAGGACCAAGGTACAAGATTGTAGAGACCGGTTCATAAATACGGGTATAGGATTTGGGTTTGAACCTGGGTAAACGGGTCACAGGTAATTGGGTCAAATACGAGTTCGGGTTAGATAAAAGGGTTATGAATCAAGGTTATAATATCACATTTGCTATTTAGTCCCTGAAATTTAAATATGGATACCAAATGAGTTAAAAACTTAAGTTTAGGGTAAATTTTGTATATTATTGAAAGTTATATTTAAAGATTAATTAAACATAGTCAAAATAATAATAAAATAGTATTGGTTCGATAGATATGATATTTTATTTGATAAAATAACCCGATCATAAAAGCAGGTCGGGTATAACATATGGAGAAACCGAGTTATTACAGTCTCCCCTATTTTAGGGAATTTCGTCCCGAAATTAAAGAATAATATAATAAGACCATTACATTTTTGAGGAAATGAAAATTTTAAATATAATTTTTAAAATTAATCATAATACAGAACTTTGAATAGTAAAAGCAACGCTCCAAATGCAATCCGATAAGGACACTTATATATAGGATTTACCAGCGGCGTATCCACCATTTCCTTATCATCTCTGCATTCGTACCGTTACTCCAACTACTTTCGATTCTATTTTACGACACACAATTGCACGCATTATGATTTTCATGCGAGGACTTCGATAATTATGTAGGCCTCCATGATTACTAAGGTCGTCGGATGGTCCACATAACTCGTCCCATCGTGTGGGTTACAAAACATTGAAAATACATGATTTTTAGAGAAAACAAGGATCTTAATACGTTTGTTTATAAATAAAAGATAGTCATTGGGTAAAATATCGGTAAAAATGAATTAAATTTTTGAGTTGTTTTAATATTAATTAAAATTAAACATCTTTAAATAAGATAGTATTGTCAACTGTTGTCTTTGAAAAGATAGGTATTATCGTATGAGCAGTATCACTTAAATTAATAAATTATTAGAATTGAAGTTGTTTAAATAAAAAAAATTGAATAAAGATTTGTGATAATATACGATTGAGAGAGGTAAAGTATGTTTAGATAAAAGTGACAAAAACACATTCTTTAATAAACTTAGTTATGAATAACTTGATTAATTAGTTCTATAAAAATTTTGAATGATTAAAATTGATTGAACTAAAATATTTTGATTAGGTCGCAAAATAAGGTTTAATAGAGTAAGTTTGGAAATTTTGAGGTTGATGAATATGATTGAATCGGGAACACATATGGCGTAGATGATTATGGTTTTCACCGTTGTAGCAAGTACTGGTAGTAGATGCGTATGGTTGAGGAAACGTCATAGCATGAGTTTTAGAAATAGACGACATAGATCGTTGTGGAACGTCCTGTGGTAGGTGGCAAGTAATAACAAGAAGATCGAATAATTACTAGGTACAAACGATATGAGAATTGAATTGAATAGCGATAGTGGTAAGTGAGGCATAATGAGTGAATTTTGACGTAAAGTTTCTCGTTATAGGCGATATAATTTTGTTGTGATTGATTGTTTATTTGCTTGACAACATATAGTTGGTGTTTTAGACTCGCTTTTGTTACTGTTGTTATGGGAATGGGTAGGGGTAGATGAATTGAATTTATTAGCGAATAAGTTAATGAACAAGATTGAATTGATTGCATTTACGTTTGGAAATTGAGTCTATATTTTAGAGATCGCATGAGCTATCTTCTCGACTAAACATGTGGCTAAGAAGCGGTTATAGGAAATAAATGATTGATGTTGTTTGATGTTGAGATAACATTCTATGATTAGTAAAGATGTGATTAATGAGAAAATTGGATAATAGTGTAGATTTCATATGAGTTATTGCGTAAGAAGAAACTTAAATGTGTTATGCTGATGTTTATTCATAACTTAAGGATAAGTTAGAATCTAAATTGAAAGTCAATGAATTAATTTGATGAGTGAATGAGTTTTATCAAAGTTTGACATGTTTTAACAAATTAAAATTTGAAGTTGAATGCTTGAAATATGCTTAATAAGTTATATATATATGATACCATGAGTATGAGATAGCCATTTGATTCTTAAATTGTGTTATAATATTTAAATTAATTGAGGTATTGATATTATAATAATCTGATAAAATGAATAGGTGAAAACCGATTTCAATGAGTGTAAATTGTTTTGATTGGCTGGTGATAACTGAATCTAGATAAACGAAAAATTTGTATCCGATCAGGAGAATAAAAATGTTTTGAGTGTATGAGTAGATTGAATCAATAGATCTTGATTCAAAAATGATTTAGTAAATAAGGAATTGAATAATTTAATAATAGAATAATAGAATAATAGAATAATAGAATAGTTAAATCAAATCATAAATTGTTTCGTATAAAATCAAACAAATAAAACAATTAACGAATTTTCTTCGAGGTGTTGGGTTTCCCATAAGCTTTTCATGGCATTTTATTTTCCCGACTTATTAGCATACTAAAACCAAAACAAATGTGTTAGTCGGCTCTCATGAGCATTACATGGCAATTTGAATGACCCAACTTAATTAACGAAGCGACGAATCAATTGAGTTTGTCGGCCCATGAGCGTTACATGGCGATTTGACCGACCAAACTAAATAACGAATAAACGAACTCAAGCATAAGTAGTTGAAACATCTCGTGTATCACCACGGATGATAATGTTCCAACAAAATATCGCAAATATAACAAATTGTGCAAATGTACAGTTGGCGTGTCCATGAATTCCCATGGGTTTTACACCCGACTAGACATTTTAAAACAATAAAACACAATAAAGGGTGTAACCGTTTGGCCAATTACGTTAAACGCTTAAAGTGTAAGTCGCATGGCAATTTCTACTATGGCGGGGAATCTTGTCACACCTCCTAGTTTTAAATGAAAACGAGCAAAAACAAAGCTAGGAAATTCGCAAGGAAATTTCCAACAATAAAAGGCAATCTAATAAAATTTAATATAAATATTTTAAGATTGAGGATAGCCTCGAAGTTATAAAAATATTTTGAGAATAAGACATTGTCTCGGAGTGATAAAATATTTTGAGAGTGAAGCATAGCTTCGGAGTTGTGTGTGCATGACAATAAAATAAATAATTAACTAAGCAGTTAAATAAATACATAATATTAGCAAATAACTACGCAAGCTGTAAACAATCAAATAGAACACATCAGGTAAACAAATAAGCACGTATGAGGCTCCTAAGCATGTTACTAAGGCACCACTAACGACCTATCTTAAACCTTCGGCTCTGATACCAATCTGTCACACCCCAGCCTACGGCGGAAATGCAGGGGGCGTAACTGACTGCTCACAGCTTTTCAAATATACTATCATGCAATATTAAATGTGACAATATTTACTAGATTTTATTAAATAGTCAAGTACATCAAACTCATAAGTAAACAAGTAAAATAAACATTCAAAATTCTAAGTTGCTGCAAAAAATCTTGATAATCACGTCACACGATAACCTGCATATGCGTTGAAAATAAAGTAGATTTACGAACACAAGGTTGAGTGAGCAACACACCAGTTTAAATGTATATATATTATATAAAAAAATAAGTAGTTGCAACAAGTCATATGAGAATAACAAATTAACCAAATGAGCAAGTATAACTGAGATGTCGAGACGCACAAAGGCTAACGACTGGCGTATGATCATACTAGACTGAGATTATGTTGGACCTCTCCGAATGCGGAAGCATACAAAACAAATAAGCACATAAACAAGTAAGGTATAAATTGTTAACACATAAGAAAATGGTTGAAGTTTTGAGTATAAGTACATATGAGAAATATAATTTACGCATATGTCCCTAAAACATGGAAAACAAGTAAAACAGGGGAATGTGGTACTCACCTGATCGGATGAACGAAATACAAATGAGGATGATGAGAGAAGGATAAATCATTCGGGATATACCGTCAAGGATTCCTAGTTAGATAACAATAATATAAATTAATTATAAAAGATATACATGATTTGATGAGTTAAGATATCGGTGTGATTTGAGTTATGATTGGGATTAAGATGTTTGTTTATTAATCGATTAATCTCTACGGTCATTGTTATTAATAGTCTTAATAATTATAAATTCCCCAATATTAAATACTTAAATAATTTAGATGATTAAGATATAAGATATGATTTTAATAATAAGATATAAATAAATAAATAATTAAATATACAAACTAAATAAAATAATTTAATTGAAATACACTTTTAATTATTTAAATAAATAAGTTACTAATATATAAATAAATAGATAATTATAATAATGTGTAGATAATTAAATATAGTTAGTACTAAGATATAAATGAATATCTTGTTTAAGTATTTTAACGAAAATCTATTTGATAAGCTTATCATTAATTTATATATATATATATATATATATATATATATATATATATATATATATATATAAATATAAACAAGTTTATAAAGACGTTCAATGATGACGAAACGTGAATCAAAGTGTCGGGTTTTAAATAAAAAGAATTTGATTTACTATTGTTATTAAAATATACTTGTAATACATACATACATACATACAAACATACATACATACATACATACATATATATAGGTGTGTGTGTGTGTGTGTGTAAACTAGCTTTTAACGAGATTTTGGCAAAAGACATAACTTAAAGATGTCGGTCTTAATAAAAAATTGTTTATTCAATACTTAATATTAACATTGATAATCCATTTAACAATTAGAATAAATAAATAAAATAATAACAAAAACAAACTGAGCAAAACCGGCCGCTACCGGGCTCGAACCCGGGCAAGTGACCGGCACAGACCCTCCACAAACACGCATAACCAGCTGAACCAAACTGACAGTTGAGATATTAATGAAAACGGACCATTATATACGTACTGAATTTATCCCCAATAATCTTATAAACCCTAATTATCAAATTCGTTTATCTATTGATTGATTTTTAGATTAAGGTTAGGGTTATTGGAATTGGACGCAAAACGAACTCGAAACAAATATTAATGACCATATTTGATTGCGTTTCAATGGAGAACAGCTAACCATTGGTGACGGCATAAACGAAGACGGGTAACGATCCTTGTAGGCCACAATCGCACAAATGAATAAGGGGGTTAGGTTCGCAACGGATATAAGATGCTGAGGTAGAGTTCAATTGCATTATCATGTTCGTTATCATGTCTAATGGTAAACGGGTAAGTCGGCTAAGAACAAAATTAAGAAAATAATTTCGTTTGATCTAATTAACTTAATTAGATTGTCGGTTAGGCCGTAATTGGTAAGTAATTAACGTATTTTGATTCGATTACTATTTTTATCACAAAAATTAAGGACCAAGGTACAAGATTGTAGAGACCGGTTCGTAAATACGGGTATAGGATTTGGGTTTGAACATGGGTAAACGGGTCACAGGTAATTGGGTCAAATACGGGTTCCGGTTAGATAAAAGGGTTATGAATCAGGGTTATAATATCACATTTGCTATTTAGTCCCTGAACTTTAAATATGGATACCAAATGAGTTAAAAACTTAATTTTAGGGTAAATTTTGTGTATTATTGAAAGTTATATTTATAGATTAATTAAATATAGTCAAAATAATAATAAAATAGTATTAGTTCGATAAATGTGATATTTTATTTGATAAAATGACCTGATCATAAAAGCGGGTCGGGTATAATATATGGTAAACCCGAGTTGTTACACAGGAGACCTTGATCGCTCCCAATACAACAAGGCGTACTTGTGTGCCCCATACAAGTACTTATTACATGTTTTGATACATTTCCTTGGGGGCGAAAAGGTGGGTATGACGAATGTCGGATAATGCTTCAATCTGCATTTGTTGCTCTTATATTGAACAAACCGTTCAATTTCTCCGAGCTTATTTTCTACCATTTGAAGGAGAATTGTCAGGTTAAGAATCACCATAGCAAGTTCTTGATGTACCCGCGATTCGTACAGTTAATTATACAAGATCTGATTCATGACCTTGTAATCTATTAGACATTGAAGGATGATGTGTTGAAGCTGAGTACATGACGGCCGACACAATGAAAAGGATGAAGACTTATCGTCAATAGTCGCCTGAGGATCGTCCAAGGACAAAACGTCTAATTGGTCATTTGGTGACTCGGATTCTGTACGTGAAGAAGGACCAGGTGGAAAATTCATGGTGACAATGATGATGGAAATGATGGAGATGGTGGAAATGGGGTGATGGACGACGCGCTGAAGTGAGGCAGCTAACTCATATGTTTCTTAACGAAAACGCAAGGGCAAGGTTAAGCTTACAGATCAACCGCCTATGCATCGTATTAGGCAGGGTTCGGGTATGGAGATAGGTCCATAAATGGCTAGGTCGTCTGTGCAACAAAGGAAGGTGGTGTCGCTTACTGTTAGTACCCCGATAATCACTCTTACGACGACAACATCATCATATCCGAGGTTTGGCTCGATTCCACAAGCGGTGCTATCTTCTTTACCTACACCTCATGTGACATCGAAGGTAACGTCTCCCGCTACTACAATGATGCCGCTACAACCTTCGGCCTTATCAGTTATGAGAGTTACTCCTCCGCAAGGCCCGGTGCAGCTTGTTCCACCAAATTTTCATGTCTTACCGCATGCTCAGCAGATGGACATGCTTCTCGGCTTGATTCATTTATACGAGAATCAAATAGTACATGATCGTCAACAACATGATAAGATGTTGATGAATCAACATCGATTGATGAGTTATATCTCGTACTTCCAAAATGAGATGAAAGAGTTGCGTGAGATTGTTACGTCTCAGGGGGAGAGGAACAAAGAACAGGAGGACGTTATTCTTCAATTAACCTGTAAATATGATACATTAATGAAATTGAAGAATGATGATGAAGATATCCTGATGCTGCTGGTGCAAGTGGAAGTGAGCCAAAACAAGCCCACGGTTCATCTGATGCAGGTACTAGTAGTGGCAGTGGTGTGGGTGATGATCGAAAAATAGTTGTTTATCAAGATACTACTAATGTCAAGCCTATCGAGTCGATCTAAGCCAACACCATACTATTTGTGGATTACAAGAAAGGTGTGGTGATGAGTACTGGCAATGCTGATAAGATCGAGGAGGGTGAGTTCGTTGATCATGCCTTGTCTCGTGATCAAATTTCTTTACTATTGGGTTTAAACGCTGAAGAAATGGACGCGTTAGAGGCTGTGAAAGATGTTGAAGTATTTAACGATGAGGAATTCCAGTTTGACACGAGTATTCCACATGGGAATACGTCATTTATTTATGAATATGAGGAGATCAAAATTGAAGATGTGACGGCAAGGGAGTACCCTGATCTTTATACATGTTCAAATGTTGATCAGGGTGTTCCGTTATTTACTAAAGAACATGTCTAAGCCGTCGAAGATCATCTTGAGAAGACAACCAGGAAGAAGGATAAAGTACCAGCAAAGGGGTCAAGTTCGTTGGATCACGATGATGAGGGTTGGTTTGGGGATCACAACAAATCCCTGACTTCGAAGATCATTGAAGCCTATCGGTATGTTGATCAAGAGAACAAGCTGGATGTTAGTGCACACGCCAAAGCAAATCTGAAAACTACATTCAAGGCCTTGCAAACCGTCAAAGGTGACATCGTCTCTTAGTTATATGATTCGGAGTTGCGGGTATGTATTATCAAGTAGGCGAACGGCGTTCAGTATTTTCAATATATTAATGACGTTCTCTCACTGCCGAGATGGGATGTGCAGACTCTCGCCAATCGACCTTTTATTAACCGTGGTGGAAATCAATTAGCAGGACGGTTTCACCAACATCTGCTCTTTGAGGTCAACCACGTGTTTAAATTCTTTAAACCCCAGGTGCCAACCAGGAAATATATCAATGAGATTGATCCTCGTACTGGTTGGAGAAAGCTCGTATTGAAGATCAAGCCGCCAAAGACTATGGCGAGTACCGGTGAAGACCTTTCTGCAAGATCTTCATCTGTCATTTAATCGGTGGTACTACGACAACTGAACGGGCGAGGCAGTCTTTGTTTTGGGCAAAGGGCTGAAGACTAACTTTGTATGAATCATACATAGACCCTATCTGGCTCGTTAATTTATCCGAGACAGAAAATGAGTTGTTGTTCGAGAACAAGATCCTGTTTGCGAGACGTGAAGATTATGACCAGGCTATGCAATTCCAACGCGTTTTTCGTGTATGTCATGCGTTTGGTGTTCATAGTTGTGCCGACTGGAAGTCAAAGACGTTCAAGTAATTTAAAGACAAAGAGCACGAGATGATGGGGTGTTTGTTAGTGAAAGGTTTTGGTCATCTCGAGTCTTTTTGTATTTATTATTATAATAATGCAAGGGTATTTTGGTAATTACAAGCCCATTCATTAAGTTATATGTACTCATTCGTTAATTCTGTTTAACGAATGATAGTTAAGATGTTATAAGTGTCCACTCATTAAGGATGTTTAAGGAATGGACCTTAATCATTATTGATACGTTCCCATTCATCATGGAATGTTGACGAATGGGGTATAGCGAATGAGTCATTCTCTATACCATTTTGTTATTTATTGTAATGAAGACGAGTGAAGGCCATTCGTTACGAAATGTGTAACGAATGGCATTCGTCTTCTATATAAAGGTTGTTCATGCCTTCATAAATTAAGTGTTTTTAACGTATATTCTTATAAGCTGTTACTCTGCCGAATTGCTCACTCACACACTTCATTCTATAATCTATTATATACATATATATATCATATAACTAAATTATTTTCATTAGGTCACTATGTATTGATCAATTAAATATAGCGAAGCTCAATAGAGCCATGTTTCAAAAATCCATAAATACAAGAAATCTTACCGGAAAGAAAGAGAGGTCAGAGGTGGATTGGCCGAGTGAGGTCAGGAGGTGGCTGGTGGCGGTATGCGGTGGAGGTGGCGAAACTGGTGGTGTGTGGTGAGCATAGTCCAGAGAGGTAGAGAACAGTTGGATGTGTGTTTGTATTCACAATATCCGGTCTTTTTTTATTGTTAAACTTAAATGAATTATTTGGGTAATTGGGTTTTTTGGTTTGGGCTTTATAATTTAAGTTGGCTTTTGTTGGATTTAAGTATTAAATTGGTTGGGCTTAAAATACATAGGGGTAACGTTGTTTTTTTCAAATGTAACGAAACACGAAAACCTACTAAAATTATTTTTTTGCACTACCACCTAAACGTTGAAGGGTAGCGGAGGCTACACCACATCCTAATCTAGGTCCGCCCCTGGACTAAACAAACATTTGTGTTATGCTTTGGTAACAAAACCCTTGTCGATGGTAGGCCAATTTATACCGGAACCATCGCTTATGTTCCATAGGTCAGGCTGAATGGTGTTTCCGCATTGCCTGTGTTCTATTGGGTGCAGATGGCCCAAAGCATGTTCGCGAATTGATCTATCCATCCTGATATGTATCCCTCTAGCCTTCGTTTTATGCCGTCAACGTTGCTGCTGGTAGCGCGTTCTACTTCTCCATTCCCTTGTATCATGCGCTGCATTTGCGTATCTGCTTCTCCGCATCAACATGCATGTCAGGCCAATAGTATCATGCATTCATAATCTTGGCCACCACCATTCTTGGGCCTGCATGAATCCCACAAATGCCTTCATGTACTTCTCTCAGCAAGTAATTTGCATCTTGTGGATTCGCGCATCGGAGGAGTGTACCTAGGTAAGATTGCCTATACAAAATTCCATCTTTCAATTGATAGTTCGATGATTTGTGGCATATCTTCCTGGCCTCGTCCCTACCATCCGGCAAAATGCCCGAGGATAAAACGTTGACGATTGGTTTCATCCAGTCGGTTGTGTTTGTGGAAATTACACAAACTTCTCTAGCGGTGACAGAGGGATTTTCCAGGACTTCCACCCGGAAATATATTTTGCCAGATGGTCGAAGATGACCGATGCCAAATTTGCTAAGTGCATATGCTTGTTTGTTTTCACTTATTTTTATATTTTTTACTTTGCATGTTGTGAAATTCAGCATCAACGCCTTAGCTTGCGCCAAGTATGAAGCCATCTTGTCATCTTTTGCTTCGTACGCACCTTCAATTTGATTTGCTACTAGCGTTGAGTCTACGTGGGCTTCCAGATGTTTGGACCCTAATTTCTTTGCTATTCTTAAGCCTGCCAGGAACAATTCATATTCCGCTTCGTTGTTCGTGCTTTTAAAGTCTAGGCGGATAACATATGTGAACTCGTGGTCTTCTGGGTCTTTTAGCTTTAACCCTACGCCTGAGCTTTCATCACTTGATGCCAATCTGTGTACAACCACCAAAATTGTTCTCTCTGCTGATCTGCGGGAGGTTCCAAGTCACTTTGGCACTCGGCTTCTCTTGTTGTGGGCACTTCAGCTATAAAATCTGCCAAAACTTGGCCTTTAATCGCGGGCCTAGGTTTATACTCGATTGTGTAATCTCCCAATTCAATGTCCCATTTGGCTAGCTTGCCCGAAAGCCCTGGCTTGCTTAGTATATTTTCTAGTTGATAATTGGTGAGAACATTGAGTGGATGTCCTTGGAAATATCTCCGTAGATGACGCACTGCTTGTACCAATGACAGAACCAGTTTTTCCAGCGTAGAGTATCTGGTTTCTATGCTTGTTAAGGTGCGGATGATATAGTAGATAGGCGTTATCTCTGTCGATCTGACTGCTCTATCGGAGGCGACCAGGTACATTGTTAACGGCCCTTTTGGGCTTCGCACGGTAAGCGTTGGGATTTCCGCAAGACGCGCTTTAATCTCTTGGAATGCGCTTTCTGCTTCTACCAACCATCAAAACTATTTTTTCTTGAGATAGTTTCTCGGCGTTGAAACGAACGGGAAAGATCTGTCGGCATGATTTGACAGGAATCTGTTCAACGCGACTAGTCGTCCATTCAACGTCTGCACCTGTTTGATTGAGGCGGGGGAAGGCATTTTTACAATTTCCCCAATCATTTTTGGGTTGGCTTTGAAACCCCCAGTGGTGACAATAACCCCCAAAACCTTTCCTTCTTCCATTCCAAAAGAGCATTTCCCCGGGTTAAATTTCATGATGATCTTGCCGAGTGTTTTGAAAGTTTCTTCGATATCATATAGCATCGCTGACTCAGCGTCACTATTGATTACCAAGTCTCCATGTAAACTTCCAGGTTTCTCCCAATTTGATCTTTGAATTCTCGATCCATCAGGCGCTGGTTTGTGGCCCCACGTTCTTCAACCCAAATGGCATCATCTTGTAACAGTATGTGCCATTATGTTGGGTCAAGAAATTGACCTAAGGGAAGATTGTTGAGTCAAAGATTTGACCTAAATGAAGTACATGGAAGATTGGAATCTTCTCAACCTCCTCTGAATTTGCTAAGTAATGGATCCGAGCACACCTTAGACCTCCGACCAAGCTTTTATTTGGCCGAGTACGATATTTTGCCTAACGGGCAAGGTTTACTTCAAGTAGTCTTCTTAAGTGTTTATCCGAGCAGGGTTTGCAAATTAGTGTGTTTCCGAGTAGGGTTCACTAGTTTATGTAAATTCGGGCAAGGTTCACTTTATCAAGCAAGTCTGTTCTTCAGAACAAAGTATATTACTCTTCCGAGTAAGGTTTGGTTAACCAAGTCCAAGAAGCCAAGTGATTGGAAGACGGGGCAAGGTATTCATTAATAAGTATGATCCAAGTATGCTTGATAATCTAAAGGAATATCTCTAAGTAATATCGAGTAAGGTTCAGCTCGAGCAAGGAACAGTACTCCCGAGTACACTTTGCTAATAAGTTATTTTATAGCAAAGAGCTGAAATGGATCATTGAAGAACAAGGTTGCTCGTAAGGAGTTGTCGGGCAAAGTCTGGCAAATTCTAGAAGACTGAAGTCTACTCGGTGAGTATTTTACTTAGTGAAATACTCTTTAAGTAAGGTCTACCCGGAAACTGATCCCGAGCATACTTCTATGTTACCAAGTTATGAAGTATGGCCGAGCATACTCGGAAAGACAAGATTGATGCAAAGCCTACCCGGAAGACTTGTTTTACACTTAGTTTATTTTAAATATGTAATTTGAATATGTATGACTGTATTTAGGGTTTCTAGAAGGAATGACAGCTGTCCTAGGTTGGCAGGCCTATAAATAGAATATTTAGGGCACGTCGCCAAAAAGAGCACAATACGGATAAGACCGACACATTAATTGAGAGAATATTGTGTGACGGCTGTCTTAGAATTCCTATAAAACCCTAAATCGATTATCCTTTTGTATGATTAATATTATATAAATGGAAATCTTTTTAGTGAATCTTAAGTGTGCTTTCTACCTTTGATTATTCATTGCAACCGTATGTTTGTTATTGATTCCGCCTTTAACAAACGGATATCTTTCTAAATATAGCAACCCGTCATTAACTCTCTTGTCGACACATAAATCTGTGTGAGATATGACATGATTAATTAAGATCCAGGTGAAATCGAAGGGACCGACAAGTGGTATCAGAGCTTGTTACTGCTATTTTGGAGAGATTGTTGCTGATTGAATATTTGAAGAAGAATGACGTAAGCAGACCTCTGTTCCATTGATTTGTGACGTCAGCAGCCCTGTTTTTCATTTTTCTTCCAGATCTACAATCTACCGGTGTTTTCTCTTCCTTATTTCAATTAAAGTTCTAATCTTTATATCTAAATCTTGTTCTAATCACATCAGACACATTAGATCTGAGCATTCTGTTTTCAGATCTGATTATTTTGAAATTTTTTTAAAGGAAACTGTTTTTTAATTTCTCAAAATGTCTGGATATGAGGAACAAAAGGTGTCTACTAACAAGATACCAAGGTTGTATGGACAGGAAAACTTTATCAAATGGAAAGTACTCTTTGAAGCAGCCGTATGCTACAATAATATTGATATGTGGAACTCCATCAAGAATGGTCCACAAACTGCTGTTGAAGAAGGTGCAAATGCTACTGCAACTGCTGCTGTAAGAGAAAAAATGAGAAAGGTGGATGACAAAGCCTTAGCTATTATTAAGCTAGGTTTGTCTTGGGAGATTATGACCAAGGTGGCTCATCACACAACTGCCAAGCAAATGTATGATGCCATCCTTGAAATGTATGAAGGGAATACTGAACTAAAGAACATAAAGAAGCAAAGATTGAAGAAACAGTTGGAAAGGTTCAAGTATAGGGATGGAGAAAGGTTGAAATCAATACTAGAACGTTTTCTAAGTATTGTGAATGAGTTGAGGACAACTGATTATGTAATGACTGACTTTGATTTGAATACAAAGTTACTCAACTCAATGCCAAAAGAATGGTATACTGCTCGCAAATTCATCCTTTAGAAGCAAAATTTCAATGAATTGAAAGTGGATGATGTGGTATGCTTTTTTCAGGCTGCAGAACTTGAAATGATAGAGAATGAGATGATTAAGGAAGATAGACCCTGCTTCAATGTTTCAAATGCATTGATTGCACCCATGGGAAATCTGTCTACCAAGAATCAACAGCAAATTTCCATTATTGAAGAACCAGCTGAACATAATGTTGTTACTCCAAAATCTTTCATTGGAGGTAGCACAAGTAATCAAGGAAATCAGCAGAGGTTCAACGTGCAACTGATTTATGATACTGATTCTGCCTCCAAGCCAAGTGGAAATGTTCCTAATACTGGCACAGGACATGGTCAAAGCAATGAAACACAAGCTTTGTTGTCTATGTTTACTGAGTCATATAATGCATTTGTTGCAAAGAATATAATTCACACAAGTGTGGTACAAGATGATTTAGAACAAATTGATGCAGATGACTTGGAAGACATGGATTTGAAGTGGCAAGCTGCCATGTTAGGATTGAGAAGTAAAAGACTGTATAACAGAACTGGTAGGTCTCTGGTTTCTGGTCCTAATGACAGGATTGGATTTGACAAGTCAAAAGCAATATGCTACAATTGTCAGCAACCTGGTCATTTTGCAAGAGAATGCAATCAACCAAGAAATTTTCAAATGAATCAATTCCAGAATCAACAACCAGGAGGTCAGCATCAATATCAACAAAATCAACCAAGAGGTCAGCAGCATTACCAACAAAATCAGCCAAGATTCAACAACAACAATAGTCAAATGAACAACTTTAACAACAACAACTTCAATCCCAACAACAATTACAACCCCAACTTCAACAACTTTCAGCCTCAAATGAATAATCAACAACAAATTATGCAACAGACTCAAGGTTTTCAAATGAATAACAATCAAAACCTTCAAGCAGCTCAAAATGTTCCAAACAACACTGTTCCAGCAAATCAAAATCAAATCAGAAATCAAGGAAATGTGGAAGTGACTACACATCATGAAGGAAATTTTGATTGGAGCAATCATGAAGAGGACATTGCAGATGATATCAGGAAAGCAAATGTGGCATTCATGGCCATAATTGAGAAAGAAAAAGGATCATCATCTCAGGTACACTCTGCTCCTACAGTTGATTTAAATGAACTTATCATTGAATTGAAAACAAAGGTAGGCAAGCTGGAAAGTGAGTGTTTCAGAAAACAAAGCATCATCAATGAGTATGAAGCAAGTGAGTTGATCAGTGATGAAAAAATTAAAAGCCTTGAAGATGATTGCATGATCATTTACAGAACTCAAAGTAGATACACCACTGAGATTGATGGATTAAAGAAGATGTTGGTTGAAGAAAAGGTGCAAAACACAAGACTGAAGGTTGAAACTGAATTTCTGAAGAATTTGATCTCAACAGGAAACATATGTGGTATAATGAACCAGGTAAAGGAACAAGACAAATACAAAACAGTACCACCTCCATTCAACAACAACTTCATGCCAAAAGTTGACAAAGAGAAAAGAGATGCATACTTGCAACAATTCAGAGATGTCTTTCAAGACAAGGAAGAATTTGTTGATTTGTACAAAAAGGTAGAAGTGAATGAAGAAGGAGAGTTTGTGATTAAGAAAGAAGTAAAAGAGAATAAGTCAATTGGAGTTCAAGTCTCTGAGGTTGACTTTGATTCAGTTGAGTTGGATCAAGATGATTTGAGTGATTTGAGTGATCAAATTACTAAAAAGGAAATCAAAGCTGCTGAAAGAGGAAGAAAATATAAGAAACCTGAATCTGTTGATAAACTTCCAAAGTATCCACCAGTCCCACCAAGATTGAAGAAACAGAATGATAAAATGAAAGGAGAACATGTTTCTTTTGATATTTGTGAAAGGAGGAAAATAAACTACAATGCAGTCAGACCACCAAGCAACGCTGTATTGGGTAAGATATAGCATAACACAAAAAGAAGATGGTGACTGAAAAAGTTGATACAGAAAATTTTATCCCAGTTTATCCAATCTTTTCTAGTCATGAGGTGTTGGATGTTGGAGAAGTGGAAACTATGGAAGAGTATGAGAAAAGACAGTCAAGGGTTAGAGAAAGCAGTGATGAAGAACCTATGATTATGGAGAAGATTGTCTTTGTCAAAAGCAAACTTGAAAGACAAGACATCAAGATTGAGGAATTTGTTCCTTTTTCAATTGATTTTGATGGTTTAAAGAATCAGAAGACTCTAGGAGTCAAGACACCTAAGCCAGGTGAAAGATACAAGAAACCGAAAAAACATGAAATATTCAAAGGCAAGGTTTGATGCAAAAGGTGTGATGAATATGGACACCACACAGATTCATGTAATGAAAGATTCAAATTCAAACCATTTCATGTACCAGATGGAACAAAGTATGGGCAAGATTTTGTCCTGTACAAAAAGAAGTATGATGAATATCTGGGAAAAGGAAAGGTGTGTGGAAATGAAACCATGAACAAAGAAGAGAAGAAATCTGAAAAGGAGACAAGGATTGAAAAGAAAGTGGCTGAACTAGCAAGAAGAAGTAAATCTCCTAAGAAGGATGAGAAATTGACCAAAAGGAACTATCAGTCTGTGAAAATAAAGCAAGATACTCAATCAGTCAAATCTGATAGCTCACAAGGATCATCAAGCAGTGAGAAGACAAGAAGAAAAGATGCACATTCTAGAAATAAACCAACAGAACTCACTGGTGATGAGAAGTTTCTATTAAGACATGGATATGAACCACATGGTTTCCTTTGGAAACCTAAGACTGAGAGTAAGGTTGAGCAAGTTGCTGATGTGAGAGACTACTCTGAGAAGAAGGACTATGTGATAAAGGAGTATGCCACTGACTCAGATGAATACCACTGCCCAACCTCACTTGTCAAAACTCCAAGAGAGTGTGGTTATGAAACTGATCATTCAGACAACTTAGAATTGACTCATGAAGATCCTAAACCAACAACACTCACTTCCCAAGCTGTGTCTGAAACTGAATCTGATGAACTGCAAGTTGATAAGGCTTGCACTTCATCACTTAACTAATCAAATTTTCTTTGTATGTGCAGGAACAGTCCACTCCTCTAAATGACATATGGTATATGGATAGTGGTTGTTCTAGGCACATGACTTGTGACAAGAGATCTCTTGTCAATTATAAAGAGAAGTATGAAGGTCCAGTAGCTTTTGGGAGTGATGAGAATGGTGGAAAGATTGTAGGAAAAGGAATCTTAACAAATGGGAAAGTCTCATTTGATAATGTATTTTATGTTGAAGGTCTTCAGTACAATCTGCTGAGTATATCACAAATGTGCGATAAGGGTTACAAAGTCAGTTTTGATGATTCACACTGTTTCATTTTAAAACCTGAGTTTGTAATTCCACCTGAAATGATTATGATGATGGCACCAAGAAATGGTAACTTGTATGAATTGAATATGAAAGAAGCTATTTCAAGAGGAGGTGCATGTTTTGTTTCCAAAGCCACTGAAAATGAGTCAAAATTGTGGCATAGTAAACTGTGTCATGTGAACTTGAAGAACATGAATAGACTTGTCAAAAGTGAGCATGTCATAGGCTTACCTACAAGAGAATTCAAGTTGGAAGATCATTGTGATTCATGTCAAAAGGGAAAACAACATAAATCTACTCATAAGCCAAAGCTCATCAACTCAATTGATCAAGTACATGAATTACTTCACATGGATCTCTTTGGTCCAGTGAGTGTACCAAGTATTGGGAAGAAAAGATATTGTCTGGTGATCATTGATGACTATTCGAGATACACTTGGGTTTATTTCCTAAGTACCAAGGATGAGACTGCAGAGTTGATTAAAGGTTGTGTAACAATGATTGAGAACAAGTTGAATAAGACAGTCAAGATGATGAGGAGTGACAATGGCACTGAGTTCGAGAATGGAGTTGTGCAAGAATTCTGTGAAGCAAAAGGAATACAACAACAATTCTCAGCTCCCAGAACTCCTGAACAAAATGGTGTAGCAGAAAGAAGAAACAGAATACTTATTGAAGCTGCAAGAACCATGTTAGCAGATGCTAATCTGCCTGTCACTTTTTGGGCTGAAGCTATAAATACAGCTTGCTATGTTCAGAACAGGGTACTTGTTAACAAAAGGCTTAACAAAACTCCATATGAAATATTTCACAACAGAAAGCCTTACATTAAGTTCTTCAAGCCCTTTGGATGCAAATGTTTTCTACTGAACACTAGAGACTATTTGAACAAGTTTCAAACAAAGTCCCTGGATTGTTTCTTTGTTGGATATTCTACACACTCAAAAGCCTACAGAGTCTATGTAAAAGATCACTTGAGTGTTATAGAATCTTCTGACATCATTTTTAATGAGAATCAATTCAATACAGTTGATGGTGCAGCATGGCTGTTTGATCATGAGAAGTTAATAAGGTCTTTCAAGATTTATCCTAAAGACTTTGATGAATCATTCTACAAGACCAGTGAATTTGAAGAGAAAAAGAAGAAGTCATTGGACTTGAAAGAATTATGGAAGAAGGTTGCTGAAATAGAAAAGGAATATACTTTTGTGAAGAACTCCTCATGTGATATTGGTGAACCTAATCAAGAAAACAATCACAATGTTGAACATAATCATACTGAGAACAATCAAGACAATCAAGATGCACAAAATGATCAAGTTTAGAATGAGGGTGACACAAGCAACCAAGCAAGTGGAGAAGAAGCTGCATCTACAGCAAGATTTCAAGATCTATTTCAAAGATTGAACTTAGAAAATAATGGTGCATCTACTTCAAGACAACATAATGATGAAGCACCAGAATTTCATGATGCAGAGACTGATTTGATCATTGAAGAACCAGAACTCAATGAGTCAAATCTTGACACTACTATGTCTACAGATATAATTGTTCAAACTCCTTATGTGGAAAAGAATCATCCTTCTGAAAACATCATTGGTAATTTGCATGAAAGAGTTACAAGAAGTCATTCTGAAATTGCAAACATTTGTCTTTACTCTTGTTTTCTATCCCAAATAGAACCAAAGAACATAGCACAAGCATTAAAAGATAATAGTTGGGTGGAAGCAATGCAAGAGGAATTGGCACAATTTAGAGATCTGCATGTGTGGGATCTTGTTGATAAGCCATTTGACAGATATGCAATTGGAACCAAATGGGTGTTCAGAAACAAAAGGGATGAAAGGGGTTTAGTGATTAAGAATAAAGCTAGACTTGTAGCACTGGGATGTCTTCAAGAAGAAGGAATAGACTTTGAGGAAGTTTTTGCACAAGTTGCAAGACTTGAAGCTATAAGGATTTTTCTTGCATATGCTGCCTCAATGAACATTAAAGTGTTCCAGCTTGATGTTAAGTCTGCATTTCTAAATGGAAAGATTGATGAAGAGGTGTATGTTGCTCAACCTCCAGGTTTTGAGGATCCAATGTATCCAAACAGGGTGTATAAGTTAAACAAAGCCCTTTATGGATTGCATCAGGCTCCTAGAGCATGGTATGATGAGCTGTCAAATCATCTTCTTGAAAATGGTTTCAAAAGAGGAGCCATTGACAAGACACTCTTCTACAAAAGAAAGGGATCAGACTTGCTTCTAGTACAAGTGTATGTGAATGACATCATCTTTGGTTCTACAAATGAACAAATGTGTATGGAGTTTGAAGGGGTAATGAAGTCCAAATACAGCATGAGTTCTATGGGAGAAATGAACTTCTTTCTAGGATTGCAAGTTCAACAGAAGGCTGAGGGGATTTTCATTCATCAAAGCAAATATGTGCAGGACATCTTGAACAAGTTCAACTGTCATAAGTACAAGACTGCTTCAACTCCAATGGACACCAAAGAAAAGATGATTGCAGATGAAAAGGGGGAGCCTGTAGATGAACATGAATATAGAGCCAAAATTGGATCTCTGATGTATTTGACTGCAACAAGACCAGATATCATGTTTGCTGTATGTGTGTGTGCAAGATTCCAATCAAGTCCAAAAGTCTCCCACATGAATGCTGTTAAAAGAATATTCAGATATTTGAAGGGAAGACAAGACTTAGGGATTTGGTATCCAAAGAACCAAGCTTTTGATCTGATTGCATATACAGAAAGTGACTATGATGGCTGCAACATAAGCAGAAAGTCAACCTTAGGTGGATGTCAATTTTTGGGTGAACGGCTAGTGTCATGGCAATGTAAAAAGCAGACTACAGTTTCAATCTCTACTGCAGAAGCTGAATATGTTGCTGCATTTGCCTGCTATGCATAAGTTCTATGGATTCAAAATCAGATGCTGGACTATGGTTTGAATTTCTTGAACACCCCTATTCTTATTGACAATAATGCTGCATATTTTACTGTTAAAAATCCTATTCAGCATTCCAAAACTAAGCACATTGAAATCAGACATCATTTCATCAGAGACTGCAGTGAAAAAGGTTTGATTAAAATGCAAAGGGTTGATACAAGTGACAATTTGGCTAACCTATTCACCAAACCACTTGATAGAACCAGGTTCAACTTTCTTCTGAAAGCCCTGGGTATGATCAACTCTGATGAAATCTGATTAAGGATGTGTGCCTGGTTTTGTGTCTCTCTGTGATAACTGATTATTTTATTAGAGATTACACATATTGAATGTTTAGTGAATATGTTTCAACTGAATGTTGATTGAATATGTTTGAAGTTAACTGATAGGTGCTTAGGTAAATATCTGTGCAATTTGTTTGAAATTGATGATAATTCTTGACTATCAAGTTAACTGATCTGATGTTATGATAAGTAGTTTGATCTGTTTGGGTGAAATTGAATGCTTGTCTGATGTCATGAGTAATCACATGTTTATGGTTACTTAAATATGTTCTTTATCTGATCTTCTGATGTTGTTAAGATAGGATAGACATTGAATGTTAGTACAGTCTGATTTTCTTGATGATGTTAAGAATGATTAAGATTTGATTATGTGATGCAACTGTTTATGTCAAAATGTGTTTTATGTCAAAATTAAGTGATTCAATGAATTTTATAATGAATTTTGCATAAATACTTTATTTTGGTCAAAACATGAGCAAGTTGATTAATGGTGTAGAGATATGATAAGATTATTCAGTTCAAGCTTTAAAGAAGCTTAAAAGAAGGATTTTTTTTTTTGAAAAGTCTCAAATAGTTGTTCTTGCTAAAAACTATGCCATTTGCCCAGTTGGAAGGACATGCACTTGTGTATGTTTGGTCCTTAAATCTCTATAGATTCAAAGGATAGCCATTGACCTGAAAACTGAATGCATTTGGGGCAATTATGACTTGTTTCTTATTCCTTCACTTAAAACTATGTCAATAGCTCTGACTTTGAAAGGACATATATTCACATGTATGTTTGGTCCTGTTGACCACTTTTGGTCAAATAGGATAGCCATTAACCTGACAATGAAGAGATATTGGGGTGATTGAATATTAAACTGTGTTTTTTTTTTTTTTGAGAAATGATAGTACATTGACTACTTAGCTGATCATATGATCATATGGAATTAATAAGCTAAAAAGGCCTTAGTATAGTCATTAACATGTATGGTTGCTTTCCCATGATGATGTAAAATCTAAGGTGATATAAACATAATGAATATGCTAATCTTTATGTGGAGATGCATAGTTGTCTTTGCATGTCTCAAGATAAATCTCTCCGAATGATATGGCAGAAAAGTGATTACCCAGTCATACATGAGCCTGTTGTTATTTGGTCAACCAAAATGAAACAACTTTAAATATGACAAGGAACACACTTTTAGAAAATTTGAGAAAATATCAAAAACAAGGGGAAGAATGAATAAATCAACCAAAAGTTGGTAAGTGTTTTAAATATTTTATCAAACAAGAGGGTTACAACAAGAACTATAAAGATGTTGGAAAATTATGTCTCATCTTGAATGAAAGGCATGTTGCTAACTATAAGTCCAACGTTCAACCTCTATATATGTTTGAATCTAAAAATACTAAAAATACAATAAATTCTGTCATACAAAAACTATTTTTGACCAAATACAGGAGGTTGGAGTCAAATTGGGGTGATCTGGGGAAAGCCAAATAAGCTTTGAGAAGAGATATGAGGCATCATAGCACAGTGTTGACCATTAATGCATTATGCTTTAAATGAACCTAAATCATATCACCAAAGAGATGAAATTCATGCTAAGTTTATACATGCTGTTAACCTATCTATGTTGTCATAATAATGCTGAGAGTGAAGTATTGAGATAGCTACTTAGTCAATATGATCCCATTCTTGAGATCTTTTCAGTAAATGGAAGAAACTGTTTTGAAGAGAATTATAACTGAAATTTGATCTCTAAATGCACCATTTTCTCTTAAACTATGATCTGGAAAGAAAAATATATTTTGACAAAGTGGTTTAAGTCAAAAAGTGTTGCATTTTGCCTAAAATAGGTTGAATATGTAAGTTCGGGTAAGGTTTGATGCCTTATAACCTTTCCGGGCACAAAGTGTTTGAATATGTTGTTTCGGGTAAGGTTTAATGATTTACAACCTTTCCGGTTACAAAAAAATTGATTATGTGTGAATATGTTGTTTCGGGTAAGGTTTGATGATTTTCAACCTTTCCGAGTAAGCTCAGTCATTTTTGACTAACTTTATGATTTTCGGGCATGCTTTGAAGTGTTTACACTTTCTGGGTAGAGTACACTGTTGTACTCATTTCCCAAGCAAGCTTGAAGTCTTGAGATGATTATGTGTTGTTATAGCTAGCTTTTAACAAGAAATTCTTGTTTCGGGCAAGCTATGCATGTTATATGCTGATTGTGACTCCAAGTGAACTTTATGAACTTAGTCAAGTACATCAAGTAAGCTTTGTGATTTGTGTGAATATGTCGTTAGGAAAGGTTTGTTAATCTTTCCGGGCATGCTTAGATATTACTATTTATGTTTGTCATTTTTCGGGTATGGTTTGGCATGTTGAAATCCCTCGGGTAAGGGCATACCTGATGATTGAATGTGTTTATCCTAGCAAGCTTAGTGCTAACATAGGATTTTCGGGCAAGCTCTATGAAATTTTAGACTATAGCACACTTAAATGTCTATGTGTTTTAATTTCATTCCAAGCATGTTCTGTGATATGTGTGTTTATGATTTCTTTGAAATTACAAGTGTTTTCAGGCAAACCTTGTTTTCCGGGCACACTTTATATTCCGGGTACACTTTTGTTCCCTCAATATACTTGGTAATTTCAAAACTTAACTTTCCGAGTACACTGTCTGCTAGAATTTCTTTCCGGGCACACTTTGTACTATATGAAGGTTATTCGGGTATACTTTGCATAAGATTGTTGTTCGGGCACACATTACATCAGAAAGGTTTGTAACATCCTAAAATTTTTATATTGATAAATAAAAGAAAGTTATGTTTAGTAATTTCACGTTTTAGTTATTTAATGTCGAGTAAGGAACGGGTCTTGGGCTTAGTTATTTTATGAACTCGGCCTGTCTCGACCCGTAGGAAGCCAACCCGAGCCTAACCAAACCCGTAGTATATAAACGAAATTTCTTGACACATCCACCATTTTCACCATCTTCCTTCACTTACACCCACCCAAACACTCTCAATTCTAGAGAGAGAAACTAGAGAGAGAAAGTTCTCAAATCGCCGATCCGAGTTCACAATCTTGTTCCTAGTCGTTTTTGGTAAGTCCCTCTCGAAAATCATCCGTTTTCATAACCATTTCGGCCTCAAATCGAGCAAAAACGTAACTTGAGTTTTCGGGTCAAAAACCGCCTTGTTTTGGTGTCAAAATGCAAGCTTTTGTGTTTAAAAGTACTAGGAATCGATAGCCCTTTCAATCCCGAACATTTCCATGTCAAAAACTTCGTTTTTGGGTCAAAAATCTGGAAAATCTGGAAAACCCGTGAGTTTCTCCGTCGCCAGCTTGAAGGAGTCGAATCAGACTCATTCGATCGAACCAGTCGATCGAATCAGTCCATTCGATCGAATGTGTAGATCGAACAAGTCCAGTCGATCGAATAGGGAAGCAACCGAATGGTCTCCAACTCATTCGATCGAATGAGTTTTGTATTCGATCGAACGTGTGCCTATTCGATCGAACGCGTGTCTATTCGATCGAACGTGTGTCTATTCGATCGAACGTGTGTCTATTCGATCGAACGTGTGTCTATTCGATCGAACGTGTGTCTATTCGATCGAACGTGTGCCTATTCGATCGAACGTGTTCCTATTCGATCGAATCAAGCCAGAACCAAGCTGTTTCCAAGTTCGCCTAAGGTTTAACTTCGCCTGAAGCGAAGTTCGTTTATAAAATAAATTAAAAACCTAATGGAAAATGTGTTAAGGCAGTTATCGAAAATAAAATTTTTCCAAGCTGACCTGGCAGCTTAACCCCAGCCAGGGGCTCTGCCCCTTGGACCCCGCTAGGGGCTGCCGCCCCTAGAACCCCGCTGCCAGGGGCGCTGCCCCCGGACCCCCGTTCGTTGTGGGTCATATATAGATAGAAATACAAACGAGTAGCAGTAGTTAATTGATATGTGTAAATATTATACAGTTAGCCGAGCCCAGTTAAAGAAAGGAATTACGATCAGCGGCGAGCGTAACAGGATCCAGGTGAGTTTCTAGCCCCATTTATGTGTCATGTTTTCGGGGCTGTGTGCATACTCAATATGTTTGTTAATACGCTTATCCTAAGAGATAAGTGTATGCCTTATGTGAATGATGTGATATGTGTGAATGATTGCTTGATGGTACGTGAACGATCTTCGGATATTGCACGTACTGTCAGGTTGTAATGCTAAGTTAAGGTAAGTATGATATGTATGCTTATGTGTATGAATGTGATAAGGATAATAAAAGAAAGAAATGATAATGTATGGTTGTATGGTTATGAAAAGGGTACCGAGCCCTAATAATACTCGAGGAAGGAGGGTACCGAGCCCTAATAATACTCGAGGAAGGAGGGTACCGAGCCCTAATAATACTCGAGGAAGGAGGGTACCGAGCCCTAATAATACTCGAGGAAGGAGGGTACCGAGCCCTAACAATACTCGAGGAATGTAGGGCGTAGTGCTCTTTATAACGTAAGATATGAAAGTAAGAAAGTAAGAAGGTATGAAAGTATGAATGAAAGTAAGAAAGTAAGGAAGTATGAAAATATGAAAGTATGAATATAACGTTATGTAAATGGTATGATTACGTGATTATCTAGAACTCACTCAGCGTAGCTGACTTTTAGTATGCACGCAGGTGAGTAGGATGAGGCAGCTCGCTTGAGGAGACACATGGCACTGAACAAGAATCTGGCATCTGAAGATTGTGATGTGTTAACTTTAATGCTTTAATGTGAAAGACAATGAATGTTTTGAGACAAGTTATGAATTATGTAATGTTTAATGAAAGTTTTATATTCCGCATAAATGTTTTAATTAACTCTGATATTTAGAACTGTGTTTATGAGTAAATCCAACACGAAAGTAGGGTTACCGGTATCGGGGCCTTACAAGGTTGCTCGGGCACATTATATTTTCAAGCATACTTGAATGAATGTGTTACTTGATTGAATATGTTAGTTAGTATTATAAAGTTGATTATGATTCTTATTAGGGTTTATGCTAGATAAGTTTTAATTTGAAATTGAGAAATCTATGTAGGGATCTTAATTGATTCTTAGTAAGGATGTTTATTTGATGATTATACTTGATTATTTGCCTTGTGCTTAATTTCTCAAGAAATCTAGTATTTCGGGTAAGCTTTCTTCATCATGTCTTAACTTTAAATTAATTTACTTGATCGAGCAAGGTTTATAAATAGAAGAATTCGAGCAAACTTTGTATATTCAAAATGAAAATTTTCCAAGCAAAGTTTGACCGGGTAAGGTTTGTAAGTGGAAGTATACCGAGTAGACTTTGGATATATTAATCTTTCGAGTAAGGTCTTATGAACTTAAATGAAATTAAAAGTTTAATATATCAAGTGGATAGTGTTACTGGTTGACAGCTAATAATTCATAAAAGGACAAAGAGCATTTAAAACCCACTTTCAAAAGGTATAAAAGAGGGAGTTAGGCAAATTTTTCAAAATTATTTCCCTCTCTCTCCTCCCACTGCAAATTCTTACTCTCAAAAAACACACTTTACCTTATCTTTACACACTTTTAAATAGATAAGGAATTTATAAGCTAAAAGACAAAACACTTTTCAAATTTCTCACTTTACCTGGCATGTAAAAGAAAAAGGCAGAAACAAAAGAACTTTATCTACAATTTTGGCAGAAAAAAATTGCAGATATGTACTTTACATTTGTCTTAACTCTCATTAAAAGAAGACCTGCATATGCTATTCAAATTTGAAACTTCACACTTCAAGAGTAACTTACATTTGTGTTTTGTGCAGATTTCTACATCATTCAAGACAACGGTTTGAATCGAAATATTATTTATACCTTAATTTTTTTATATGCTTACTTTGAGATCTAACTGATAATTGTGTGTTCATTGATATAACAGAAAATCAGCAATGGATCCAACTCCAAGTAATTCCAATTCCTACAAACATCATCTTTTTGAAGAACTGAAGAAAGCATTTCAACGAGTTCAAACCCTAATGTCTGAGGTTGAGAAGATCTCAGCTGCCCCAAAACAGGGGGAGAAATCACCAAAACAGGGGAAGAAATCACCAAAATAGGGGGAGAATTCGCTGAAGCTTCTCTCAATTTATGAAAAGAACAGCTCAGATGATGAAGCTGACAATGTTCCATAAGATGAAAAGAAAGATCATGAGGAAAGAAAGAAATTAAAAGGGAAAGAAATTGCTCAAGAGGATGATGAAATTCAGACTTTAAATTCTCAGAAGGAGAATACAATGGACTCAGAAATGAATGAATCTGAATCAGAAGCCAAAAGAGTCTATGTGCAAAGAATGACAGAAATTTATGACAGAGAATTTCTTTCTCAAATGATGTCTGATAAAGACTTTGAAGAACAAGAAAACTTGATGAAGATGTTTGAAGATGAGAGAAAGCTAAGAGATGAAGTGAAGAATAATCAGAGAGAAGTCCTACAAGAATTGATTGGAAACTGTTTAAATGATGAAGAAATTCCAAATGGTGTGCTAGTGTCTCTACTCAAGTTGATTAAACAAGAAGAACCAGAGACAGAGGTGAAAGAGAAACTAGACACTGTTATTGATAAAATTTCAAAAACACTGAGTGAAGAAAAGATTGTTCAAGACAATGAAGTGAAAGATTTGAAATTGAAAGATGATTTGGAACAAGAAATGGAAGTTCAAAAGTTCTTGAGTGAATATGATAGTAAACCAAGATTTTTAGTTGAGAATGGAATTCCCTTTGATTCAGTAAAAATAATGACAAGAAAAGAGATTTTGAGCAACTTCAAGAAAATGAAAGGACAACAGCTGAACATGAAGAAGGGAGTAGCTCAATCTCTAGTTGGTATGAACAAAGGAATATCCAAAAAGATGGCTAGTCTATCAAAGATGACAATTAAAGGAAAATCCAAAGTAAAGGAATTCTGCAGAAAGACAACATCTTTGGTCTCAAAACAGAACAATACAAAGAAAAGGAAGATGTTTGTGACTAATCAAGAAAAATCAAAGCAAATGCACTTGAAGATGGATAAACCTTTTGTCAAAACTGCAGTAAAAGCCAAAAACCCTTCAGTCAACCATAATATTATGCCAAGCGGAATATTTTGTGACTCCAGGACTGAACATCTGAATGTTATGATGGAATATGGAGAGATTGTGAAGATCTTCTCTAAAAATGACTTCAGAAAATTCAATCTATGGCAATTGAAGGTGATTGCAGCACTGTATCTCTCTGATTACAAAGAAAGGCAAAGGCCTACAAGTGCTAAGCAATCAGAACTGTTAAGATTCTTGGTTGAGCAAGAAAATTAAACAGGCATCTCTGGCTGAAATGAAGAATTTCAAGATTAGGATTTGTTTTGTAATGTCTTCAGACAACTTTCTGATTATGTAATTTGCTTATGTTATTTGAATATGTAATTTTGATTTTTGATTTGATGTGTATTTTTGCTAAGTGTAAGTAACCATAGAAATGTTTTGGGTCAGCTGAGGTGTTCCAATCTAGGGGGAGATTGTTGGGTCAAGAAATTGACCTAAGGGGAGATTGTTGAGTCAAAGATTTGACCTAAATGAAGTACATGGAAGATTGGAATCTTCTCAACCTCCTCTGAATTTGCTAAGTAATGGATCCGAGTACACCTTAGACCTCCGAGCAAGCTTTTATTTGGCCGAGTACGATATTTTGCCTACCGGGCAAGGTTTACTTCAAGTAGTCTTCTTAAGTGGTTATCCGAGCAGGGTTTGCAAATTAGTGTGTTTCCGAGTAGGGTTCACTAGTTTATGTAAATCCGGGCAAGGTTCACTTTATCAAGCAAGTCTGTTCTTCAGAACCAAGTATATTACTTTTCCGAGTAAGGTTTGGTTAACCAAGTCCAAGAAGCCAAGTGATTGGAAGACCAGGCAAGGTATTCATTAATAAGTATGATCCAAGTATGCTTGATTATCTCAAGGAATATCTCTAAGTAATATCGAGTAAGGTTCAGCTCGAGCAAGGAACAGTACTCCCGAGTACACTTTGCTAATAAGTTATTTTATAGCAAAGAGCTGAAATGGATCATTGAAGAACAAGGTTTCTCGTAAGGAGTTGTCGGGCAAATTCTAGAAGACTGAAGTCTACTCGGTGAGTATTTTACTTAGTGAAATACTCTTTAAGTAAGGTCTACCTGGAAACTGATCCCGAGCACACTTCTATGTTACCATGTTATGAAGGATGGCCGAGCATACTCGGAAAGACAAGATTGATGCAAAGCCTACCCGGAAGACTTGTTTTACACTTAGTTTATTTTGAATATGTAATTCGAATATGTATGACTGTATTTAGGGTTTCTAGAAGGAATGATAGTTGTCCTAGTTGGTTGGCCTATAAATAGAATATTTAGGGCATGCCGCCAAAAAGAGCACAATACGGATAAGACCGACACATTAATTGAGAGAATATTGTGTGACGGCTATCTTAGGATTCCTATAAAACCCTAAATCGATTATCTTTTTGTATGATTAATATTATATAAATGGAAATCTTTTTAGTGAATCTTAAGTGTGCTTTCTACCTTTGATTATTCATTGGAACCGTATGTTTGTTATTGATTCCGCCTTTAACAAACGGATATCTTTCTAAATATAGTAACCCGTCATTAACTCTCTTGTCGACACATAAATCTGTGTGAGTTATGACATGATTAATTAAGATCCAGGTGAAATCGAAGGGACCGACACATTATCTGTGTGAAACGCTTTTTTGTCTTAGGCACCTGCCGTCATTTGTATCTGATGATATCCCTTGTAAGCATCTAGGAAGCATTTGTATCGGAAGGGTACTAGCGCGTCCACTTTCAAGTCTATTTCTGGCAAGGGATAACAATCTCTAGGACATGCGTTGTTAAGATCTTTGAAATCAATGCACATCCTTCATTGGCCATTTGCCTTTGGTACCATCACTGGATTAGCTACCCATGTTTGGAATTGGATTGTACGGATGAATTCCACGTCTATAAGTTGCTACACCTTTTCATTACAAGCTTTCTCTTGTTCCGGTCCCATTTTCCTCCGCTTTTGTACGACTAGGACAAAAGATGAGTTTACTTTAACTGATGCTCCGCTTTGGATCTTGGTACCCCCGTCATGTCTGCGTGTGTCCAGGAGAACACATCAATGTTATTGATCCGGAGTCTTTTCAGTGCCGCACGTGTGGGATTCGAGAGTGTGGCTCCTATGGTGACGTTTTGTTCTGGGAACTTTTCATTGAGCACCCATTTTTCTGGCTCTCTTTGCCCTTCTGATTTCATTGTTTTCTTTGGTGGGACGCTGAAATATGTCGCATGGCATTCTTGGTTAGCATGGATCATTGCCACTCCCGTGGGAGTTGGTACTCCCAATATCCCATGTGTTGTGGATGGGTTGACATTAAAGTCCGCTTCTCTTCCCAAGATAATATCATAATGTGGGTGTGGAGTTTCCATTATGAGGAAGTCCACGTCCTCTGTTCTCAAATGTTTTCCGTCACTAAGAGTAACCGGAAATGATATCTGCCCCAACGGGTTTTCTACGCTTTCGTTGAAACCAGTTATTGGCGCATTAACGGGAACTAGGCGGCGCTTATCTTCCTCCTCCAATAGGTCAAAGCATAGCCGATACATTATATCGGACGTAGCTCCCGCGTCAACAAAGATGTGGGTGTCCTATAATGTCCAAAGATTGTCGTGATCACCAGCGGTGCCTTTTTTTTGCCACCTTTCACTTTTGGAAAGATGACTTGTTCTTCCTTCCATGCAGCTTGCTCCGTTTACTGCGCTTCTTGTTCTTAGTGCCAACCAAAATCATGTTAGCGTGGAGGTCTTAAATTTTCTTTCCAGATCTCCCGCTTTCATGACCTGAAGGCCGCTTTCGGCCTCCACAAATGTTCTTTAGTAGGTGTTCCAACTTTCCAGTCTTGACATATTCTTCTTTGGCATCTTTCAAGTTAGAGCGCTGGTTCGTCAAGTGACCATGTTGTTTGTAACACCCCTAAATTCTCGTAAACCGTATGACATGAGTTTAAACTTAGAGAATTAAGTTCTCGGGGTTCACTTAAGGGCTAAGGAACCTATAGGTAGGTCTAAAAAGTTTTTTTTTAGTTAGGGAGCAAGAAGGATCGAATTACAAAGTGCAAGGGCTAAAAGTGAAACTTGATGAATGTTATAACCTAAACTCCCCCCCCCCCCCCTCACCCCTAGCGGCCGCAACCCTACATGGCTCCAAACCCTTCGTTTTTGATCAAGTTGAATCGTTTCCATGCTCCTAGAGATCATTCAAGGTGTATACTACACTCCCATAATCTTTAATTGCATCATCTAGGTCGTTACAATGGTCAATTAATCCGTTTCTTGAACTAGGGACATATTCGGATTAAAATAATTTGGCATGCTTCCCGAGGTCAAAAGTTTGAGTTTTTGGTATCAAAATATCCCCAGGCATGTCTAGTATATCATACTAAATTTCATGACCAAACAGAGGTGATCTTCTTGCCTTGGCGGACCCTATTAATATTATTTCTTGCATCGGTGTGCACCAATTCTTTCCCAAGGCTTTTTTCTATTCTCGCGTAGCGCTTAGCCGTTGTTATGATGGCAACCCAACTATGAGGCATGCCATCTCTGCCGGTAAGGGTACGGATGAGGTCATCGCACCTTAAGTTTTGGCGGAAGGAAGCGTGCATGAGCTCCTCGCCCACGCCACCAATGTTCAACCCTTCTTTCTTTATTGAACCTGATAATGAAATCCTCCACTATTGGCTAAAATGTTGGGTAAACTTGTTCGCCAAGTCGTCACAATTAGCGATTTGGCTTTCAGGAAAGAGTTCAAACCAAGCTCTTGCTGCTCCTACGAGGTTAAAGTGAATATGTGACACCAGAGTGGCATCGTCCACCCCGAGACTAAGCCCACGGTGATGTAGGTCTGTAGGTGGTCATCTGGATTCGATAGACCATAATACTGACCCACTGTTGGCGGGATCTTTGGGTTTTCAGGTAACTCCGCCTCCGCAATCCTTCTTGTGAATTTTGATTTCCCCGCCGAGGCAATTGGCCTATACGGTTTTGAGAATCTTCGTTTGCGTCTGGATGGTATTTAATGAATTTTTGGCGGATGCATCTGGTCTTTCCAGCTTTGTTTATAGTCCGGGTCATCCAAGTGTGAGTTAACCGTATGACGTGAACGCTGTGATTTGTTGCGCTCTCCTGCTTGGTAGTTTACCCTGCCTCCTGGTGATTTGTCAAATGGTAATTCTTCTGTCTCTCGGTTGACAGGAGTTGATTCGTCTTCCTTGTCATCTTCGTATTCTTCTTCTATGTTACTGCTCGCTTCTCTGCTGAACAGGGTTTTGGGTTGGACAAAAGACGATAGTTTTGCTTGCATTTTCGCCATCATTTTCTCTTGTTCTCCCTCCCACCAAGTCAGGACGCTTGATGGTAAGGGTATTTGTGATTGAGGTCGCCGTTGTGGCTTGGTTTTTGTTGTTGTCGTGGTGGTATGTCGAAGGTTGGACGCGTTAACGATGCCTTCGGCGCTACCCAACACGACATTTGTTTATAGGTTTTCATCTTGGTTGGCGTTTGACAACTGGCAAATCGCCTTTGTGTGTGTTTTCCCGCTCATTTGAACCAAAAACTTAACAAATAACTGTTCTAGAAAAATGAACGGATGGCGCCAATGAAGAAATCCGAAACCCCCCTTAGGTCTGATGGTTTAGTCCAAGGGTGATGATTTAGTATTTACCTCGATGGGTTATATTCCTTCTCGGCACAAATGAGTGGTACACTTATAAAACAGAACATCGTGAGCTCGTTACGAGGGAAATTGGGGGGGATCCTCTCGTAACCACCCTCCGGCGTGAGAATCCGTATAGTGTTTGTAAAAGATAATGGGAGTAAGTTGAGAATACTGGATGCAAGGTTCTTTACTATTTAGAGATAAGTTGGTATTTCTAGTCGTTGAGGGGAGAGAGAGGATATGAAAAACTGCCCTGTCAGGATTCCCACCAATCTGATGCAGCGGTGAAACAATAACGATGATCGATTCACGTTGATTCTAAGAATACCCGTGAAGAACTTCCCAAAACTCCCAAATCCCACCCAAAGGTCTAGGGGATATTGAAGAGAAAAAACTTTATTATCCAAATTCAATTCTGACCATTCAATTTACATCAACATAATATAAATAGACTTCCAAATATGAAATGGGCCCTAAAAAGGCCATTGGTCAAACACAAACCCAAAATGAAAAATGCAAAAACTGACAAAAAAACATAAAAAGGCCCATAACTTTATTTAGGAGGCATTTTTGGGCTTCGGACTGGGGCTAAACCATCATATGCTGTTTGCCACAATGTGCTTCTCGTCTCAAGCTTCGATTTGACTGGTAAAGGGCTTGAAACGGAGCTTCGTGGGCCAAGTTATGCCCATTTTCGTGGGTCACCTTTGGAAGCACGATCATGGGCCTCCAAATATAACATGGCACGTTCTTCAATGCTTGGGCCTCCATCATTCCCTCCTGGATAGACAAAATTCGACCTCGAATATGTAGTGACCTCATCGTCAGACGAATCCCCATGAAATGGCAGCAAGTTATTGACATTTAAAACATCCGAACAACGAATATGAATTGGTAACTTCCAACAGTAAGCATTCGAATTTATTTTTTGCACAATCTCCACTGGCCCGATTTTCTTTGCTGATAATTTATTATACGTCCCCACTGGAAAACGATCTTTAGCCAAAACAGCCCAAACAAAATCACCCACTTCAAAATCAACTTGCCTACGCTTTTGGTCTACAGCTCGCTTGTACTTTGAATTAGCGTTGGCCAAGTTTTCCTGCACAGTTGCATGAACTTCATGTAATCCTATCACAAAATCTTGTACCTTCTTAGGAACAGAACCCGGAACAGGAAGTGACATCAAATCGAGAGGACCCTGGGGCTTAGCAGAATAGACCACCTCAAACGGGCTAAAACCAGTACTCCGATTAACCGCGTGATTATGAGCAAAAACCGCTTGACATAACTTTTGATCCCAAGATTTCACATGATCACCCACAAGACATCGTAAAAGATTACCAAGTGACTGATTAACAACCTCTGTTTGCCCATCCGTTTGAGGGTGGTAGGCACTACTGAAGTTAAGCTAAGTGTTCATCATCTTTCATAGGTTGCGCCAAAAATGACTCAAGAAACGAGTGTCCCGATCAGAAATAATAGAAGATGGAAACCATGCAAACGATACACATCCCAAAAGAATAACTGAGCCACATTAACTATATATGTCGTCTTCTTGCAAGGAATAAAGTGCACCATCTTAGAAAACCGATCAACCACAACAAAGATCGAATCGTTTCCCCTCTGAGTCCATGGCAACCCCAACACAAAATCCATACTAATATCATTCCAAGGCTATGAAAGGATAGGCAAAGGAATATAAAGACCCGCATTAGTAGTCGTGCCCTTTGAGACTTGGAAAATTCGACACCTTTTAACATAATGATCTACCACTTTCCTCATAGTAGGTCAGAAGTAGGAAGACTGCACCAAATGTAAAGTACGGTCACGACCAACATGACCCTCCCCATGTAACTCCTGAATAATTTTCAAACAAAGACTGGTGTCAGAAATACATAGCTGATTCCCTTTGAACAAAACCCGCCATGCAAAAGAAAGTTTGACTTCTGACCCACTTGCACATCCTGCAACACAACTAAAAAATACAGGTTAGTGGCTAACTGCTGATGAATAACATCCAACCCCAGCACATTTATTCTCATGGAAACAAGCAGATTTCCCCTCCTGCTCAATGCATCCGCAACACGGTTTGAAACACCAGTTTTGTGTTTCACAACAAAAGTAAACTCTTCAAGAAATGATAACCAACGTCCGTGTTTATGAGATATCTTGTCTTGCGTGTAAATATGCCTTAGAGAATCATGATCAGTGAATAAAACAAACTCTTTATGAAACAAATAGTGACGCCAATGCTTTACAGCTTGGACCATTGCATAAAACTCCAGGTCATAAGTACTCTATCTCAACTTTGCCCATGTTAACTTCTCACTAAAATAAGAAATAGGTCGACTCCCTTGAGTGAGGACCCCACCAATCCCAACCTTCGAGGCATCAGTATGAAGTTCAAAAACTTGTGAAAAGTTAGGCACTACCAGAATTGGTGCGGTAGTGAGCTTTTCCTTTATAACCTGAAAAGCTAACTCTGCCCCCTCTGTCCATATAAACGACTTTCCCTTCATGCAATATGTCATAGGGCCATAACGGAACTGAAGTGTGGAATGAACCGCCTATAAAAAGAAGCAAGCCCATGAAAACTGCGGACTTCAGTAATGGTGGTAGGAGTTGGCCAGTTTTGAACAGCTGCAACTTTAGACTCATCCACTTGTGTCCCGTCACCTGAAATAACATACCCTAAGAACAAAACTTTAGGGTCATGAACGCACATTTCTTTCTTGTTGCATAGAAATTGTCTTTGCAAAGTAAGGCCAAAACCTTCTCGACATGCACGACGTTCTCGCTGAAAGAACCACTATAAATAAGAATATCATCAAAATATACCACCACAAACTTCCCAATAAAAGGCCTGAGCAACTGATTCATCACACGCATAAAAGTACTAGGCGCGTTTGATAAACCAAAAGGCATCACCAACCACTCGTACAACCCTTCACGAGTTTTGAAGGCCATTTTCCATTCATCCCCAAGTCTGAGACGAATCTGGTAATAACCGCTCTTCAAATCCAACTTTGTGAAAATAGTAGCACCACTAATATGGTCAAGCAAATCATCAAGTCGAGGAATAGGGAACCTTTACCTCACAGTAATCTTGTTGATGGCTCGACTATCAACACACATCCGTCAGGTGCCATCCTTCTTTGGAGTTAACAAAGCAGGAACCGCACAAGGGCTCATACTTTCACGAACATGACCCTTAGAAACCAACTCCTCAACCTGTCTACGCAACTCTTCATGCTCTCTCGGGCTCATCCTGTAATGTGACCTATTGGGCAATTGTGAACCAGGCTCCAAATCAATATGATGTTGGATGTCACGCAAAGGTGGCAGCCCATCCGGCAATTCATCAGGGAAAACATCATAAAATTCCTCAAGTAAAGGAATCATAGCTTCAGGAATCTCAACTTCATCGGGCACCGGTTTCCCTATCAAAACAAACACATTGTCTGCCTCCACCAACTCATCTTCAAACTGACTAATGGTCAACAGGTTACCCGACCGCTTTGTGGCTAGCTGCTTGGGCTTTCTAAGAACAATCGTTATCTTTACCCCACCAAACATGAAGCTATAAGAATTGGATCGTCCATCATGTTCTATACTTCGATCATACTCCCAAGGTCTACCCAATAGCAAGTGACACGAATCCACAGGAACCACATCACACACAACATCATCTTTATATGTGGTCCCGATAGAAAAAGAAACAAGTGCCTTTTTTGAGACCGTTACCTCTCCCCCCCCCCCCTTTTAAGCCATTGAAGCTTATAAGGCTTGTGGTGACTCTCCTTCTTCAAGGACAACTTTTGGACTGCCTCTTCAGAAATCAGATTGTCACAACTTCCAGAATCGATAACAAATGTGCAAACCTTCCCAAGAATGGTACATGTGGAGTGGAAGATGTTATGCTTAAGCCATCCGTCTCCATCAGCCTTTGGTGTATAGCAAGAACGCCTAACCACCAAGTTCACCCCCACATCACCGGTCACAAACTCCTCCTCATACTCGGGTTCTTCATCATACTCTGGGGACTTTTCATACTCTTCATATTGTTCATCGTCAGATTCAAAAAACAAATGCCTCTTACCCGCCTGTTTACAGTCAACTTGTCGATGACCTGTCTCACCATATTTAAAACACTTCACCCCGCTACTACTAGCCCCCTTAGAAGTCGACCTAGTGTTGTTGACCCCCGACCTCTGCTGACTAGGCGCGACACAAGGTCCTCCACAAACCGACCCCGAATTTCCTCTAGCAGGGGCTGGTGAATACGAACCGCCCACCCGACGGTTTTGTTTTTCAAAAGCCAACGCCCGTTGGTATGCCTCGACGACCGTTAACGGATCAAAAAGATTTACAGAGTCCATGATTTGAACCCTTAAACCCCCAATATACCGAGCAACGAGTTGTTCATCGGTTTCTTGAATATCATTACGAGCAACCAAATGATAAAACTCGGTCGTATATTCATCAACCGATCTGGATCCCTGCTTCAGATTCTGCAAACGTTGATACGTCAATCGTTGAAAGTTGCAAGGTAAAAAAGTATCCCGCAAGCACTTTCTCATCTTGGCCCATGTCACGATCCATGACTTTCCGAGTCTATTTCGTGTCGTTTTCAATTGTTGCCACCATACTGACACCCTCCCATGTAGCCTGGTGGCGATCAAAGATACCCCCTTATTTTCAGGAACCTCTCGGAACTCAAACACCTCTTCTACAATAACCAACCAATCGATGAACCCTTCCGAATCCAAACTAGTCCCATCAGATTCTGGGATAACAGTACGGATCCCAGCATCCCAATGCCGGTTGCCATCTCCACGTTCTTGTCTTGGTCCCCTCTCGAAACCTTCTTCGGAAGACGAACCATTATTACCAAAAAACGGATTATCAAACTCCCTGTTTTGTGGGGCTGGCCTTCTACGATTCATCAAGTCAGCCATTCGATCAGTGAGTTGATCGACCACTTGATCCAATCGTTGCTCCACCCGCGCCATAAATCGTTGTTCCAACTCTCGTTCGTAAACCTCATCGATTGGTCTCTGTCTCCTTGGAGGCATATTTGAGCCAAGAATTCGGCTTTAATACCAACTAATGCAGCGGTGAAATGATAACGAAGATCAATTCACGTTGATTCTAAGAATACCCGTGAAGAGCTTCCCAAAACTCCCAAATCCTACCCAAAGGTCTAGGGGAAATTGAAGAGAAAAAACTTTATTATCCAAATTCAATTTTGACCATCCAAATTACATCAACATAATATAAATAGACTTCCAAATACTAAATGGGCCCTAAAAGGGCCATGGGCCAAACACAAACCCAAAATGAAAAATGCAAAAACTGACAAAAAAACATAAAAAGGCCCATAACTTTATATAGGAGGCATTTTTGGGCTTCGAACTGGGGCCAAACCGCCATAGGCTGTTTGCCACAATGTGTTCCTCGTCTCAATCTTCGATTTGACTAGTAATGGGCTTGAAACGGAGCTTCGTGGGCCAAGTTATGCCCATTTTCGTGGGCCACCTTTGGAAGCATGATCATGGGCCTTCAAATATAACATAGCACGTTCTTCAATGCTTGGGCCTCCATCACAATCATATCCCTTGCACGTGTGTCACAGGGAGTTGGTGGGCGTCGTGGCCATTTGATGTTGACATGTCATACTATGTAGTACTATTGACTATGTGTTGCACGTCCCCTATTGGTTGGGCGTCATTTACGATGAATATCCTTCCTTTTTGCACCATGCTCTCAGAAATCTTTGACGCTCTTATTCCCGAGGTGTCAGTGAATATTTGTTACATAAGGACATATCTTTCATCGCCTTGGCGCCGTGATTTCTACATGACGCCTGACCCTTACAACTGACGGGAGTACTTATCATGTGATTAGAAATGGGTTTAATAGCCTATCTCTACACACACTTAAAAAGTTTCAACTCGTGTTGAACAAAACTGTGTAGTTTAAGAGTAGGGCCGGTGAATGTAGTTTGTCGTTAAACAAAATAAAAACAAATAATTTGTTATTACTTTTTATTTACATATAGTCTTGCGCCATTGGTTCATCGAAACCAATTATTTATATAGATAAATATCAAATGGTGTGCCACAACTCATTTTTAAAATCCTATTGTTTTAGCATTTATTCTTTTAGTTTCATCATTGAATCAACTTTGTTTGTGGTGGTGTGTTGGCTAAGGCGTCTTTTGCTAAATTCTTTGTGGTGGTTCGAATCCCTTCCTTGGCTTTGGCTTTCCAATTTGTTTTGCTTACTTATTTTTACATTTTGATGGGATGTGACATGTTTTTGAAATTTGGATTCTTTTTATTAAAGGTTTTTTTAGTATGAAAATTTGAGGATATTTAGTTTACATTTAGTTTCGGTATCGTAACGAATTTAAACGACGCCAACTAAAAACGCAACGCCTTGTCGCCGCAACACCCGTGTTGTTGTTTATATAGTTTTAGTAATGTAACAAACGTAGCCAATAGCGAAATTGTTTTTAATGTTTACTTCAGGTATGATAATGCACCTAATCGTTACCGACCGAATGTATGTCGACTCGCCGCGGCAATGCCTATGTTTTTTTTTGTCTTTTGATATATTTTTTTTAATATGTCAATTTTTCAAAATTATTTTTTGAGTTTAGTTCCAGTGTTGTGACGAACCTTAGATAGTGACCGAATTTTCGTCACAATGCCTGTAATTTGCCAACCGAATAAACATCGTTTTACTTATATTATTTTTGTATCATAAGTTATGCGTTTACTAATTTATTTTTCTATCAGATACCGACTATATATGTGTCGCTTTAATCAAAAGTTGTACGTATGTTGACATTATTTTGGGCGTTCACATGTAATTTTTGATTTAGTGTCGGTGTCGTGACGAACTTAATCGATACCGACCGAATTTGTGTCTGCGGCGGGTTTCAAACCTAGTTATTATTATTATTAACACCCACCTAACACTAGAGTTGAACAAGAAAACGGATGAGGTTGGTAGAGGTGCACAAACCGGTTTTTTTAAAAAAACCGGTTCGGTTAATAACCGGACCGGTTAATAACCGGTTTTTTTCTGTCAAAACCCTAACCGGTCTAACCGGTTAGGACCGGTTTAAAACCGGTTAGAACCGGTTAATAAACCGGTTTTTTTATTAACCGGTTTTTTTTTTTTTTTTTAAATTTCGCGGTTTCAAATACGAATATTTGTTTTTTATATTTTGTATTTAATGAAGACCATTATTTTTTCACAGTATAAACAAACCGGTAACTACAAGGCAAACCGGTAACTACAAGGCAAAACGGACTGACCGAAGCCATTCTTTGCTTTCGTTGTTAGGGTTCTTTGCTTGGAAGATGAGTATGAGTGTGTGTTGGTGAATGTGTTTTCAACAAACCAAAGATTAAAAACACATAACTTTCATTTATAGTTTTTACATTAAAAATACAAACATTAAATCGTTATCGCATATTCGTAACTCAAAAATACAAACATTAAATCATTAACACTGAAGAAATCTCTGCCAAGAACTGTTGTTCATGATTTAACTCAAAAATACAAACATTAAATCGTGAACTAGCAGATGCTCCTGTTGTTCCCAATCGCAGTTTGTTCATGATTTGCCTCCATGTTTGCTGTTTCTTTAACTAAATTAGAAAAATCCAAATCAACAAGTAAATAAGAGCACATATTAGGAAAAAGAATGCTTAGACACGATTACATGAACAACTTGCTGTTTCTTACTCATGATTTGCCTCCATGTTTGCTGTTTCTTTAACTAATTTTCTTCGCTACCCGATCCCGAGCTATTTCTTAGGTAATCGTCGTACGCGGCTTCTTCATCGGTCATTGGTTGAGTGTGTCCTTCATTGACCTCGTCTTCATACAAGCCCGCTTCATACTCCATTTCCCCCTCGAGTGAGCGTTGATGTTGTGCCCTATCTAAAGAGTCCAAGTAATCCTTGTAGCAAATCGACATCTCTATAGCTGGTGCAGTGAGTCGAGTCCTCCTAATCGATATAACCCTGCCAGAAACAGAAAAAGCAGACTCCGAAGCTACCGTGGAAGCTTGGACCGTTAGTAAATCTTTGGCCATGGCGGCGAGGATCGGAAACTCATCCTCCTTACCTCTCCACCAAGCCAGCAAATCAAGACTTCTAAATTCATCCGGAGTCATGTGTTTCACAAAGTTGGTACCACCATACCTTCCAAGTTCACTGCTTGGGGTGTTTACCCTTTGACGTTTACCGGCGTCTTCCCAAATCATGTAGTACATCCCCATTTCAAGGTCGGTTTGGGATTGGGATTGGGGCAACAGCTCTTAACGAGTCATGAATTTGGGAAGACGGCTCGTATTTTGTAAGGTAGACATCATACATGTTTGACAAGGTGGTGTTGAAAGCATTCTTTAAAATTTGGCTATAATAGGGGTTTTGATCGTCGTTTAACCCAAGCTCATCACAAATTTTTTCTATTAAAGCTTCAACACCACCAACATTGATGCAAGGGTTTAACGCAGCAGCACATGTCAAAACAGCGGGTAGTTGTTGAAAATATTTTCTAAATTTTTCTTTCATTTTTACACCCATATCAAAATAAGGTGCACCCCTACAATCAAGTTCACTCAACTTTGTCCACATGACAGCAATTTTTGGTAAAGCAATGGGGCTTGTTGGATAGTAAACCCCGGATAAACTAGTTGTGCAAGATTTAAAAATTTGAAGGACCTCCGTAACGATCTCAATCAATAACCAGTTTCTAGGATCATATGGTGCACATTTACCCCTACTTGACAAAATTTGATGAAACGCAATTAATGATTCTTTTTGTTGGATGGCTTTCTCAAACATATTACAAGTCGAGTTCCATCTTGTTGGACAATCCCAATTTGGCCCCAACCATTGACAATTAGCTTCTACACAAAATTTTTTGTATCTTGAAAATGTTTTATTGTTGCTAAAAACATCTCGTAACATTCTTTTAAAACTGTTTCTTTGCGTTTCGATCACGTTTAACCCATCTTGCACGGCCAAGTTGATAATATGTGCAATGCATCGACTATGAAAAAACGCTCCATCACAAATAGGTTTATACTTTAATTTTAAATGGCCAACCGCGGCCGTATTGTTGGACGCGTTATCAAACGAAATTGAAAAGATTTTATCTTCAATTTTGTATTGTTGACCAAACATCCGTTGTTAAGTTTACACCAGTTTGTAAGTTTGAAAAGTATGAAATTAGTTCGGATTTAGCGTTTTTCCATGCTTTAAGACAATCTCTTCTAAGGGTCGAACGACTTACGTGTTGGTAGCGTGGTTGAACATAGTTTTTCATCATCTCCGTGAATTGAGGGTTGTCGAAGTGGTTGAAAGGAAGTGTTTGTTGAATCACAAAGTTTGAAAACTGTTGACGTACCGCTTCAACGTCGTACGTAAACACCCCTCCTTGATTCGTCATCTCCGGCTGCGAACTACTTCCCGCTTCGTCCTTCAAGGCCTTGCAAAAGCGCTGTTGTATATGCGCTTTTAAAGTGGAGTTTGCATCTTTGGCATAGAACTTCAAACAGTGCTTGCATCGAGCTTTTTGGCGACCGTTAGACAGTTCGCATAGGTCGAAATGTTGCCACACATCTTGGTTTCGTTTCGTGGGGATGATCCGAACGACCGTTATGTCTGTGTTCGAGGCACCCATGTTGACGGATGAACCAGCACTTTGGGAGGCCATGATAATAAGAGCGTATAATCGAGTAAGAAATAAACGAGTACGAGTATGAAATAAACGACTACGAAATAAGAGCGTATGGAGTGGTAATGTGGTATAATTGAGTGTGAGATAACAAAATAATCGCGTATGAAATAAACGTTTAGAGCTAGTAGAGTTGTATAATCGAGTGTGAGCTAACCTACCCAACCTAAACTATATATAGTTGTTTGTGGGGGTAAAATGTTAAAAAAAACGGCTAGAAATCAAGAAAAAACGGGCAAAAAAGGACCCAAACGGTCATATGGCCGTTTTATAACGGTCAAAAACCGGTTAACCTAAAAACCGGTTAGGTTAACCGGTTTTTGACCGTTAACCGGTTAACCGGTTTTTAGGTTAACCGGTTTTTTAATAACCGGTTTTTAAATTTAACCGGTTTTTTTACTAACCGGTTCAATAACCGGTTTTTGTCCACGAATGAATAACCGAAGTACTAACCGGCGGTTCAATAACCGGTCTAACCGGTTTTTTAATAACCGGTATTTCTATTAACCGGTTTTCGGTTAAACCGACCAAACCGGTTCTATAACCGGTTTTTTTGAACACCTCTAGAGGTTGGGACACATTTTCCCAAATTTGGTGTTGTAGTCGTCTGAGATGAACGCGGTGTGGTGGACCAGTTCCTCTTTAAATATCACATCACTTTGAGCTGAAATGGTACTGATGGCTAATCAACTGGTGGAAGATAATTGCAACCGTCGATCAGTAGCAACCACAACTTCTATCACAGCTTCCAAAGAGTAAGAGAATTTGCAATTTTCCTTGTTGATTTTATACAATCTGTTGATCAATAGCTTACATTTGTTTTCATAGGGTGGACTTGAAGCTGGAAATGATTCGTCTATACCGAAGAATGTTTGAAGAAGATAGGAAAAGTGCAAGTGTTTTGATCCCGATGGCTTCTGCTTCAACTACAAAGTATATATTTCTTATTAAATATTTATAGATTAAGTTACTCACATGAACTAACTGCATATATGCTAATGAATCGTTAATTAGTAATGCGGAAACGGAGCTAATGATCCGCAGCATATACAAGGAAACTATATGCCCTATGATTTGCGAAGAAGTGAGTCTCACTCATGTCTCATACATTCTTAATATATGTGTGCGTGTTTAAGTTTTATTGTTTATATGATTCTGATTGATTATTGTGCTGGTACTTCTGGGAACCGGTGGTTGTTTGTATATCATGAAAACACGTAAAATAAAACAGAATACCCTTTAAAAGAAAAAAGTGGATGGTTTTCAAATGAGGGAAAATCCATATTTGGCGAATTTAGCTGATCCAGGGAAATTAGTTTTTGTATTTTAAAGTACAGTTAGTTAGGTTATTTTCATCCATATTTTGTGGCCGCTTAACTCCTAACTGATCAAAAGTTACGCACGTTTATGTCAACTCTTGGATCAGCTCTGTGAGTCATTTCTTAAAGTGAAGGCTTTATAAGCTCGTAAGTTTATCTTGCAACTATTTTATCATTCAAATTCAATCATTGTGTTTAACTGATTCATTTTATGTATTGACAATATCTCAGCATATATAACTTCATATCTGGTTTCAACCTACCAGAAAGTTCAATACATGATTCTCTATTATGTATGCTTCTTTGTTACCAAATCAGTGACACCATTGTTTCTAGCTACTATGATCTTGAGTTTTATTCTGTCATATTTAGTAATGCTTACTGTTACTTCATGTACGTGTTACAGATTAACAGAAGGCATCAAAACTTTCTTTTCATGGTAAAAGAAAACTTTGGTGTGGATTTCTCAACAAGATTAATGACATGGTAAGAAATACAACCATTAAATACAGAAAGTGGTAGATTTTCTAGCTTACGCATACATCATCTTTTATCAGGAATCTTTGTAACACGGACAGTACTTCAAGACCACAATCTTTGCAACTCAAGTTCTTAAATGGAATCTCCACACCAGTTTCTACAGGAATTCCTATTAAAGGAAATGAGCAAAAACCTTTGTTAGTAGCTTTAGTAGATGAGATATCGGGCCAGATTGTAACTACAGGTGATGAGGCTGAAATGGAGGTTGAAATAGTCCTTCTTGATGGCAATTCTAAAGATGATGAAGCAGATAACTGGACTTCTGTTGAATTTAATGATAATATTGTTCGTAAATGGAAAGGAAAGGAACCGCTTAAAGGAAATAAGATTGTGAAATTAAAAGAAGGTATTGTTTATTTAGATAAGATTTCAATTACACACACTTCAGTCTGGAAAGAGGAAAGAAAGTGCAGTATGGGTGCAAGATCTGTGAGTGCTAGTTTTCCCACTCATGTAAAAGAAGCAAAAACAGAATCGTTTCTGATTATGGACAAACGCAAAGACTGTAAGGTTTTTTTTTCTCTAATACAAATAATGTTTTTCGTTAAGTAAGTTGTTTATATATTTGAGGTGACTTGTTGGCGCCATCGTTGATGCATTAATTATTGTTACAAGAAAATTATTTCAATATTAACTTGTATATGGATAATGCTTAGAAACTGTATATATTAAGAAAATACTTTGTAGGAATTTCAACCAATTTGACATGTGACCCGTTTGGGATGATACACAACCAAACCAACCATTAATATGTAAGTGGGCTGAAAGTTGAAACCTACAACCTCTAATTACATATAGAAGTTGGTTCTATTTCTTAGTTTATGTTTTGGTTGCTAAACTATGAACCCAAGACTATTATATTGGTCCTTCCACATCACTTATGCTCTTACTTTGCAAGCATTTTTGCAGTGTACACAAAGCATGAATTTCCATCATTATCCGACCCTTTATATAGAGTACACGAAATTTCAAGCCGCACTGGTTACAAACGATTGAGCAATGAAGACATAAAAACTGTGATGGACCTCCTTACTATGCATGCTATAAATCCACAAAAGTTAAAAGATGTAATTGTTTACTTGTTTTTCCATTACCCTTTTGTCCACCAATGACTTTTTGATGACGACAGTGTCCTATTTTGCAGATACTAAAAGTTAGTGCTAACAAATTGAAGATCATAATGAACCATGCAAATATGTGTAAGGATGATAAGACCAAGGCGATACACTTCTACCGTTATCCAAAGGATGGTCAAAAGATTAACGGTGTGGCTTTTAATGTTTCTGGGAAATTGGTGGGCATAGTTGCAGAATCTCTCTTGGTTCCTTACGATAAGCTTCCCGATAAAAAAAGGGTATGTTTTATGTAGTTATTTGAAGCAGGTCATGTTTAGTATCGGTTGACCCACAAACACTTGCTTTCGGTTTAGTGAAATAGACTAAATATTAATCCCAACAGGCTGATGCACAGAAGCTGATATTGTCTTCATCTGAAAACTGGAAGGAAGTAGTATCTTTCAAAGACCAGGATTCATTTAGTATCTATCTTCAGTCACGCCCCTTGTTGATCCCATCGTCCCAGAACAACCTTAATGTGGTGATCCCTCAGACAACCGACCCACATAATCACAAAAACCTTACTTCTCCTAAAAGTCAAAGCTCTAAACGGCCTGCTTCTGAACACGTGATCTCAAACTCCCCAAAACAAGCACGATATGATCATCCAAAGTTGAGTCCCTCTACGTGCAGCGTTGGAATTGGTACTAGTAACTGCCATAAAGAAAACAGCTTGGAACTCTCTCAAGATGACGATGATGATTATTTGAAGTATCTTAATCTGAATGATAGATGGAAGATCGTGTTGTACGTGGTGGGATGGATTTCTATGATTTCGAAACAACGAAAGAGAAGAACGACATTTTATGATGGCAATACAGTTATTGTGATTGCAGCCTCAGTTGAACATGCTGGGACTTTTGACTGAAAGGCGAGCAGTTGATATGTAAATGAATGCTGCAAAGGACAGCTTTCTTTTTCCGGCCTTGGCATAGTCAAGGAGCTGATGTGCGAGGAAAGGTGTTCGAGTAGATTATGCTATGTCTATATGTTGTAAGAAAAGGATATCTGTTTGTTTGTGTGTTTTAGTGTTTAATCCATATTATAGGTTTGTCTAAATGTGCTCTAAATGTTATTGACTTTCTGTATATAACTTATTGTTTTTGTTTGTATAAAATTTATATGCACAACTTTGTACTATAGAACATGTAGAATCAAAGCAAAGTTTGCATGTCACTCTATTATAATCGTTTTATAGTAAATTATATAAAAATTAACTGCTAAAAAAAAAAAAAGCAAAGTCAATCACATCAAAATGAATACAAATTGCATGCCTATTATTAACATCGGTTAAAATGTTAAATACAGTCATCATTCAACTAAGAGTTACAACTTGTTATTGGTTCAACTCTATAATCTAATCTAACTATATTATTGGTGTATTCCTTATAAGTTTGTCTAAATCTAATCTAATCTAATATAAACAATTGAGTTTAACCCAACATTGCCTCTTTCTATTTGTGTATTCTTAAACTTTTCATTTATATCTAACACTTCTCTATTTTTAATGTGAATAAAAAAAATTCTAAAATAAATTAAAATACTAGACAATCAATGATTATTAATAATTAATGTGAATAAAAGAATTATAAAATAAATTAAAATACTAGAGAATCAATGATTATTAATAATTATTAAATACTTTTAAAATTTGGTCAAACATCATAATTAACATATTAATGTAATTATGATATTAATTATTCTAATTATTATAAAAATTCAAAAACTTACTAAATTATCTCATTTACACTATATAAATCTAAAGATTGAAAACCAAACAATTTTAAGATTTTTTTCTCAAAAGAAACTGCAGAAAATTGAGTGAGAAGGATAGGAAGTTTGGTGATAATTTTAGTGTTAGACAGATAACTCTGGATCTGAAGCAATAAATCTACTTATGGTCATCGAAGAAGGTGGGGCTAACAAGAAGAGAGAGAAATTATGTATAGGTTGAAGAAGATGAAGAGGGTGGGTGGTGGGTCCTATCAAAATATACCTATTTTGATAAATAGTTTTATAACTACACCAATCTGGTAATTATTTTTCCTAACTACACAAATCTAGTAAAAAACTCAAAAATATTTATCAAAATGGTGTTCCTTCAAAAGTATTTACCAAACTAATGTTTTTTAAATAAAAACTTAATTTTCTCACTCCTAATCATTAAATGACATTTAACTTTAACAAAGAAACTAATTTTATTACTTTTAAAAAGAACTATTAAAATACTCCTAATCATTAAACTTGATCTGAAGCACCTTCGGCCGAGGCACGCAATTTTTTGGGGCCCAAACCTTTTTATGTATATATATATATATATATATATATATATATATATCGGTAAATGATTCTGAGTCAAACGACACCGTTAATTAATCGATTGGGTCATTAATTTTAGTGTCTAAAACTCGCCGGAAAAAGAGGTTCACATGCTGCTAGAGGACTGGAGAGTCGGAGAAGACAAAGACACGTGAAATTAGAAATTGTTTAAAATGGATATGGCAAAACTGCCCGACTTATTTCAATATTAATTAACACTAAGTGAATATTGACCTTCGGCCACACGAAAATAGTGTGGCCGTAGGCCTTTAGCCACACGCATTTGGTTCAGGTCATATGTGGCCAAAGGTCGTGAAACCGTGGGTATGATATGGCCACACATAGTTTTTAGTGGCCTTATGTGGTAATAAGTGTGGCTAAAGAGTACAGGCATTAGTTGATGGCCATCAAGAAGCCTCTCCAATAAGTATGGCTAAACAGTAGAAAATGGCCACATGACAATTTACTATGAGTGACCATTACATCTATATAGCCACATGAATTCATGTTTCAGCCACATGAATTTTATATTAATGTGGCCAATAGGGTTGTGTTAAGCTTGCATTGTGACCTATACCGTGTAGATATAGCAAAGAAATGGCCACTTAAATTTAACAATAGAGTGGCTAATTATATGATATAGACACTAGATATTACATTAAAAGTGGCTAAATATGTTTACTTGCCACTCAAACACTCCTTTGTAGATTATAGTGTGGCCATTGTCTTACTGTTTGTCACACATAATGGTTTTCCTAATTTAAAGTGTGGCTATTGTCAAAATTTTCGTCACACATAGTGAGGTACTGTGTGGCTAATCATATCTTATAGACACTAGAGGTTATTGTGAATGTGGCTAAAAATGTGAACTTGCTAGTCAAAAACTCTTTTGTAGTTTGTGGCGTGGCAATTGTCTTACCGTTTGTCACATAATGCTTTTCGTAATTTAAAGTGTGGCTATTGTCAAACTTTTCGTCGCACATAGTGAGGTACTGTGTGGCTAAAAATATCATATGGACACTGGAGGTTGTTGTCAATATGGCTAAAAATGTGAACTTGCTAATCAAAAACTCTTTTGTAATTTGTGGTGTGGCCATTGTCTTACCGTTTGTCAGACATAATGGTTTTCCTAATTTAAAGTGTGGCTATTGTCAAACTTTTCGCCACACATAGTGAGGTACTGTGTGGCTAATCATATCTTATAGACACTGGAGGTTATTGTGAATATGGCTAAAAATGTGAACTTGCTAGTTAAAAACTTTTTTGTAGTTTGTGGTGTGGCCATTGTCTTACCGTTTGTCACACATAATGCTTTTCGTAATTTAAAGTGTGGCTATTGTCAAACTTTTCGTCACACATAGTGAGGTACTGTGTGGCTAAAAATATCATATAGACACTGGAGGTTGTTGTCAATGTGGCTAAAAATGTGAACTTGCTAGTCAAAAACTCTTTTGTAGTTTGTGATGTGGCCATTGTCTTACCGTTTGTCACACATAATGCTTTTCCTAATTTAAAGTGTGGCTATTGTCAAACTTTTCGCCACACATAGTGAGGTACTGTGTGGCTAATCATATCTTATAGACACTGGAGGTTATTGTGAATGTGGCTAAAACTGTGAACTTGCTAGTTAAAAACTCTTTTGTAGTTTGTGGTGTGGCCATTGTCTTACCGTTTGTCACACATAATGCTTTTCGTAATTTAAAGTGTGGCTATTGTCAAACTTTTCGTCACACATAGTGAGGTACTGTGTGGCTAAAAATATCATATAGACACTGGAGGTTGTTGTCAATGTGGCTAAAAATGTGAACTTGCTAGTCAAAAACTCTTTTGTAGTTTGTGATGTGGCCATTGTCTTACTTTTTGTCACACATAATGCTTTTCCTAATTTAAAGTGTGGCTATTGTTAAACTTTTCGTCACACATAGTGAGGTACTGTGTGGCTAATCATATCTTATAGACACTGGAGGTTCTTGTGAATTTTGCTAATAATGTGAACTTGCTAGTCAAAAACTCTTTTGTAGTTTGTGGTGTGGCCATTGTCTTACCGTTTGTCACGCATAATGCTTTTCGTAATTTAAAGTGTGGCTATTGTCATACTTTTCGTCACACATAGTGAGATACTGTGTGGCTAATAATATCATATAGACACTGGAGATTGTTGTCAATGTGGCTAAAAATGTGAAGTTGCCACTCAAACACTCTTTTGTAGTTTGTGGTGTGGCAATTGTCTTTCCGTTTGTCACACATAATGCTTTTGTAATATAAAGTGTGGCTATTATCATACTTTTCGTCGCACAAAAATGTTTATGTTGTGGCTAATGGTCATTTATGGACTCTAATTTTTGTAATTTCAGGTGTGGCTATTTTCTTACTTTTGGCCACACCTATTTAATGTATTCTATGTGGCCAAATTGTGTGTAATTAGGCAATATATAATTATTTTTATTTTTTGTGCAGTAATATAAAACAACTATAAGCAAGCATGACAAAATAAAATTAGAAACAAATTATATTAACAATAATATTCAATTAAGCAAATGTATATGTAAAATATCTTACAAAATACAAAAATAACGACTACCTATATACTAGCTAAGGCGTCTGTTTTCTTGGCACTGCTCCTTGTCTTCTGTTTGGTCACCCGGTCTATCGTTGTGTACTTTGCCTTTGCCTTCTTTCCAGCTCTATCTGGTTCTTTTGAGGATGGGAGTGGTGGTAGCTGGAACAAATATGAAAAACAAATATGTATAATTAATATCGTATTTTGTAATTGAATAGAACAAAAAAGTAGGCCTGCAAACGAACCGAACGTTCGTTTAACTGTTCGTGAACCTTTCGCCGGGAAGTTCTTTAATGTTTGTTTATCTTTGTTCAATTACGTTAGTTTAGATTATAAACAAACGAACATAAACGAACACAAGTGTTCATTTTTTAAACTAAATGAAAAAGAACATAGTTATTTGTTCGGTTAAGGTAAAAGGAAACAAACCTCCTGGTCACTTAGATTAAGTGTTCTGGCCAAGCAACAAAAGTACCAATTGCGTCGCCAACAGTCGTAATTTCACCTGCCTCAAATGGAATAATTGCTTGTTCCTCTATGGCTCCATCAATACTAACTTTATAGCAACCCTCCGGGATTGCTTTTCCATGCAACTGTTGTGGAACCGGTGACCAATGAACTTTACCATTTGCCACCTTGTTACGCTTGTCATTTACACACAAACGACATTCATACACCTATAAACCAGCATGTGAAATTAACAATGTTTCGCACAGTACATACCTTTATGTCAGCAGGTGGGGAAACTTCATCTGTAGATACATCAACTTTTCTTTTACGGCTTCTCCGTTTTACCTAAAAACAATTCAATGAATCAATCAACAATTAAAGGAAAAAACTGAAATTGCCAAATACTTACTGACGGTTTTTCGAGCCGTTACTATCCGGAGTGTGGTGTAGTTGTGTTGATGCTTGGTCAACATTGTTCTCTACAGGCTTCATTGGTAATATAAAAGAAATTGAAATTGTTAGACTTATTAGGTTATAAAATATAAAAACTGAAATTGCCAAATACTTACTGATGTCGCGCTCTGGGGATCGACTACCGTTTGGTCAACACTTTTTTCCACAGACTTGGCCTGCAATTCAGTAATAGAAAATGAGCACACTCACATTGGAAACAAATTATAAAAAGTACTGAAATTTTCAAATACTTACTGATGTCGCGATATAGGGAGTGGGTACCGTTTCGACAACTATTTTATCCGTAGACTTGGCCTACAATTAACTTATGCACAATCAGCACACTCACATGGAAAGTTAATTATTAAAACAAATCAATCAAACTGTCAAATGCTTACCTGAGAAGCGCATTATTGTTGCACAGCCTCACCTGAGGTTAAGATGTTTCCCATAGAACTGGCCTACAAATCAATTTATTAGGTTATGGAAAATGAAAAATCACATGGAAAGTTGTAATAAACAAAGAAATTGTCAGATACTTACTAGTGCTGTCATTTTATTTTGCGCCACAGCACTAGTACTTTTGGTTAGAACCAACCTAGTTGGGAACAAGATTTACCTACGAATTGTGACAAAAACAGTGCCAATTATGTATGTCGAATGCATTAATTAATATGTAGCATACGTCACTTACTTGACTTGCCGACATTTGGGGCAACAATCATTCGAGATGTCTGAACCTGGCCTCAAATGCTAACTGTTCCTTCTCACGGCTTGTTAGCATAGCATTCGTGGATTCAAGTAGAGTCGTCAACCTCTTCACCACTTTATCTCTCTGAACCGCCTCATACTCAAGTTGGGCAATCCGTTGCTTAAACGAGCCTTTTACCCGACTCACACCCCAATATTTACCTGTTGTCAATCCGTACCCAATCCCTTTTAAAACCCACCTTTCTCTTTGACAAGCACTAAGGTGAAGGCATCTGTGCAGAGTTCAAGTGCCAGGGCTCCAGAGGCGATCTGCTCCTCATGCTGAACCTGCAAGAAAACAAATATTCTAATACACTTGTAACACGCTTATGTATCCACATCAAGTGTTGAGACAAGTTATACAGACTCAAGTTTTTTTGACACCAATATAAGGCAATGAATTGACTTTAACATGATTTAAACATTTTAATACTAAAACATACTAATTTGGTTGCCCCGCCTTCGACAATAGCATTCTTGTATGCACCATCTTTGTCCTCCCTTCCTTTCATCCACATTAATGCACGGCCGGGGATCTCATCCGGTTCAATTTCCTTCTTTTTGACCTTGTAAAATATTCAAGAGAAAGCAGCTGACGGTCATGTGTTAGACACATATCCAACAAATCATTGAACTTGAGAGAAAGCAGCTGACGGTGATTACCAGTTTCTCTCGAAGGTAGGTATAACCCCCTCGTCCCATGTGATGATCAAAAACATTCTTTGCTCGAGCTCCCTTTGATGAAGGCGATTTTTTTCTTCAACCACACATTATAATCATTTCATTATATTTAAACAAAAAAACATAAACCATATATAGTCGATCAATCTACGTTTGCAGAGTAGAGGATTTATACCTAAAACTGCTCTGATTGTGTATACTCAACGAAGCGATCCCAGTCTTCTTGCCTGATCATCGTCCTATGTCCCTTCGGTATCGCCTTCAGCTTCAGAGGTTTACCGATGTTCGGCATAATGTATTTGGCATACATTTTTCTTCTGAAATCCCGAAGAAGGTGTCCGAGCCGATTCATCACAGAAGGCCTGTGAGACGCCTCAATCTCAAAATATTTCTGCATAATATAATACAGTAAAGGTAAATTACATCTCAAAATATAAATTGCACAAATAAAAATAAAGAATAACCGTTATTTGTTCACACAGTTTATCTATAAGCTCCTTCGTGACCTCCGTCCAACTTAGATGTATCAAGCCAACTATTTCCCTTACAACATCCCCTAAAAAACTTGCAAACTTTGATCTGTTTTGGCCAGTGAACCTACCTAGATTATCAAACTCCACTGCAAGTCTAACACCACCATAGTTTGCATATTCGGTACGTAGCTTAGGTAACCTCGTCAACCCCCTTGTAGGTTTTTTCGTAGTAGCAAAACTGTTGATGGGTTCGATAACCATCGTCCCTATATCATCGTCCCTACCAGTCTGACCGTCGTCGTCGTTGCCTTCCTCGCTGGAGTAGCCTTCAGTGTCGTCTGATTGAGCGTTATCGTCGTCGTTGGCTTCCTCATCGGAGTATAAACAAGTTCTTCTTCGATTCTTTCATCTATAAGCTTCATCTTCATTTGTTTTTTAATAATTTGGAGTGTAATTTGGAGTATAAATCACCGTCGTCTGATTTGTGGATTGGAAAATTTTTAATAATTTGGAGTGTAATTTGATTTTTGGAGTGTTATGCAATTTGGAGTTTTTAAATATTTGGAGCCAATATTTTGAAGTTTAGTTTTGCCTCCCTTTTATTTAAGAACCAATAGATTATTGGCATACTTTTTATGGCAGAGAACCTGTGGCTGAAAATAAACACTTTGACAGAAGATGGTTGCATAAGCTTGTTCCTTGCGTATTAGGATATTTATATATGTTTATGTACATTAGCATGTTACAAACGTAATAGTGTTTTTTAACAAAGTGTTTTTTGTTTTATTTTTATATTTAACCAAGTGTTTTTTTGTTTTTTCGATTTGTTTTAAGATACTCCATAATTACCATTCATTAAAAGTTTTCATACAAAAGACACCATTACAATACATTCCATGAAACAAAATAAGAGTGAATAACAAAATAGATGATACAGGAAACTATTAAAGTAAAGCATTTAAAAGCTAACCAACCAACATTCAACACAATAACCTAAAAAGTGTATCAATACAACCATACAAATACTATCCAGAGTGACCAAATCACAAATGTTCAAAAATTCACCAAACATATCACCAAAATATTTCCCAAATGTTCCAAACATCACCAAATCACTAATCAACTTTTGAAACTAACAAAGTACCTTCATTGAAGTCAATTTCAAATCTGCACTTATCACCAATCTATAATTCATTTTCCTCCTTGAAATTTTTCCATTTTGGTAACCAATATCTGAATTTCAGCTTCGACACTTCACCATGAAGTCTCATTTTTTTACAACCTTCGGTATTGACCAAAGTGATTAGCATTCCATCATAGGCATCAATCTTGGTAGCAATGTGACCCGGAAGACGCTGTGACAAGCAAATTTCAAATATACATGTAAATAAAAAAGAAATTTAAAAATTCAATTTACCAATTTCTTGGTGACGTTCATGTGGAAGACGATTTTAGAGTCATCATTTTTCTCATCAAGATGAATTGGGTTTTGGGAGGAACTACCTTGATTGCTTAATTGATAGTTAAGAAACAACTGATTTGGACCAGGAAGGATAAATTCTATGTCATCTTCATGTAATTGTCACCAAATTCTTGAATCACGTACCACTCAGGGAAATCCTACTAAACATGTTAATTAAAAGATATTTGAATTTGAAAACAATCATTAAAAACAGAAATTAAAACTTACCAAGTAATGGATGTGTCGGTTTCTGACTGGAATACATATCATAGTACCGGATTGATCATTTACGTTTCTTTTGAAAGTAAACATATTCAACATTGATCTTGATTCAAGCTCAAAAACAACATATGTTCCAGCTTCTATACAACATTCTCTGATTAATTCAGTCCAACAGGTTCCAAAATAAAAGTCATCAAGTACTTTGATTATAACAACAGAAAACGTTCTACCACTTTGATCATAAATCAAACAACAGCCGGTATTCGATTTCATGTCAGCAAACATTGGTTGAACAGCTTTAGGAATGAGCTATAAGTAACACAAAAAATTTTCTTAGAATGTATATGTTGCAAAACTGTATAATGTTTCATAAAAAAAATTTAACCAGATAACATTAACATACCATCCTACTCATGGAATCGCTGTCGATATCTACCAGGAACTTAACTCTATTATTGCGACGTGGCATTTTTATGTTCTTACCAGGATAACCGATGTCTAGGAATTACAGTAAATACGAATTATAGTAAAGCGAAGTAGAAGTCGATTTAGGGTTTTGAAGTTAAAAGGGGTTTGAATTTTGGTTTTATTTATATCTACACATTTAATTATATATATATTTTGGTTTTTGTTTTATAACTTTTTAAAAATAGTATAAAAACATTTACTTTTAGTTTTTTTTACTAACATTCCGGTATTAAATTTCGTTAAAAGTTGAGTTCGTTTAATAAATCGTATTTTTTAGATAAAATTAAAATTTTATCCATTATTGAAGTATTATCTTAACCATTAGTAAGATTTTCTGGATAAGATTTACAACTTCGTAATAGAGAAGCTCATAACATTCTAGTGTTATCATTATCATATGTAGTTTTGTATCATTATCATCTTCTAGGTTATCATCATTACCATATGTGTTATGATGATGATCAACATCATAAAGTTATCAACATTATCATGTATTATAGTGGTTATCATCATCATAATCATCGATCACCGTCACCATGAAACGGCATCATCATCAGACGTGCGGGTAATCAACGTGGTCATTGTATAGGCTATCGTAGTCTGCGTTGATCATACGGGTAACATATATCTCGCTAGCAGTGTCGTCATCATCGTCACACATCATCATCATCATCATCAGCATCATCATCATCATCATCTGATTGCCATGTACGGGATGTAAATATTAGCGATCACTGTCGGCACCATCTTATGAATTGTTGTCGTCATCAAACGACATCATTAGTCGTACATGCTACCATCAGTATGACCATCGTATACGTTATCATGGACATCGTCGATCATACGGGTTACATATCATTAAACATCGGTGTCATCATCATCATCAACATATATATATATATATGTGTGTGTGTGTGCGCTCATGTGTGGCGTATTGTCACATAGGTACATATAATTGGTCCTCATCATATATATGTGTGATCATCATCATAGACGTCATGCTCGTCGTACGAGCTATAGTCGCCATCGTATGGGTTGGCGTAAGCAAACCGTACCATATAGGTTAGCATCATCAATATGATAACCATCACCAACCCAGGTTGTTATATTAGCATCGTCTCGTCATAATTGGGCCAATCATCATGGTCATCATACGGGATAGCACCGTCATCGTCTCATGTATTGCATATCCGCAATCATACTACACACCACCTACTACCACGAGCCACCGCCCACATTCGCCACAACGACCCCCAGCACCAACCACTAACCACACTCCACCACCACCCACCACACCACCACCACCCACTAATATTATGTATAAATATATATACATTTATTTATACCCATCCACCACCACCACCCACTACCCACCACCACCACCACCACCACCGACCTCCGCCACCACCACCCACTGCCCACCACCACCACCCACCACCACACATCCGCCACCACGAACCACCATACCTCCGCTACCGTCCACCACCATCATGACCACCTGAACCCACCACCACCCACTAATATTATATATATATATATTGCTATTATACAATACTAACCGTACGATTAAAATTTAAAAGCACGCGCCTTCTTTTAAAAGAGTCAAATAATTACCCTAACTCATCTTCTTCTGGAACGGCTATAATTATTCCCAAAATTCTACCTCGTAAGTCAATATTCCTAAAAACCATCGACAATTTGTTTCTACGGTGAAGCAAAATCACAAGCATAAGCACAAGCCCGAGTGGTTTAATTATTCTGGATCGGAACCAAAATGAAGAACCCTAACTCATCTACTTCTGGAACGGAACCAAGGACGAAGCAAAAGCACGATAGGTCTCAGAATGAAGATGGAACAGGTGTTACTTTATGATTTTTTTAGCGTTTTAGGTTTACTTAATCTTAAAATGTAAGCATTTGTTTGAATCTTCTTATGTATTAACGCGTTTGAAAAGTGTGTTTTTGTTGTAATACATATCTTTGTTTTTTTAAATCTATGTATAATATTAAAGCATGTTTTGTGCGTATGATTAGCGTGTTATGGCTTTGGTATGAGAATTTATCATTGTGATGTTTGATAAGAGTTTTCTGTTTTCTTGTGATTCGTGTTGTTATCCCTTGCCCCCGTGTTTTATTGTATGTATGTGATTCAGTTGTCGAAAAAAACAAGACTGATAAAAGGAAGAATAAAAACATTGCTCCGGTGGGGAAAACAAAACATGTTGTGGAAGTAGACTCTGATTTAGACCTTGACACAAAAATCGACAGGTTGTTGTCAAAGCGGAAACAGGTGGAACACAGCACCTCTGGCCCGGACTTTCAGCGTTCGAAAAAGAGAGCCATTAAAGAAAAGAAGCCAACCGAGAGGGGAAAACCTTTTGTTGAATTTGTAGACAAAAAATTGAAGAATAGGTGTGCACCTATTAATATTGTTAATGCAGTGAAGGCAATGACCACTGCCCAAAAAACTTATGTAGAAGAAATGGGTTTCGGGTCAATGTTAAGACTTCAAGTAACCCAAACTCCAACAACTTTGGGATATTGGTTGCTCATGAACTATAATAACCGTTTAAATGAATTGAACATTGGGAGCGATGTTATTAAGATAACACCACAAAAAGTACATGAAGTGTTGGGGATACCAATGGGTAAGATTCCTTTTTTAAACAAGAGTAGACCAAGATTAGGGGAAGATGTTACTACAGATTTGTTCAAAAATCAATTCCCGACAAATTCAAGAATAAGTATAAAGCATGTGAAAGACAAACTGGCCGCGAATCAAGGAGTTGGTGAACTGTTTAAGATTAATTTCCTTGTGTTGTTCAATACCTGTATAGGATTTGTGACAAAATCAACAACAGTCAATCAACGATTCAACGCCGCAATTGATAAAACCTCGGATATTCCAAATATGGACTGGTGCAGCTATGTTATTCAAAACTTGAAAATGACAAAGGAAGAATGGAGAGGTATCAACATTCAATACAACGGTCCGATCACCTTCCTTGTGATGCTTTACACGCATGAATACCAGAAAAAATATGGTCCATTTGGGACTCCCGTCACAATGCCTGTAGTTAACTACATAACAACAACTACTCTTAATAAGATGGAAAAATACTTGGAGAATAATGGTCCTCCCTTAGAAGAAGATGCTACTAAGGTTGTTGCTGCTGTGACGTTTAGTGTTGACGGGAAAAGGGATTGATGCGGCTGCTGCTGCTCCTGCTGCTGTGACCGTTAGTGTTGCTGGGAAGGGACTTGATGAGACTGCTGATACTGCTGTTGTGACAGTTAGTGTTGCCGGGAAGAGACTTGATGAGACTGCTGCTGTGGCTGCTGCTGCTACTGCTGCTGTGATGGTTAGTGCTGCCGGTAAGCTTGGAGTTGAAGAAAACACTGCAGCTGAGGAGAAACAAGAACATGGTATTAAACTTGTTATTTTCTTCTAAAAAACTCTCATATCTCTTATCTCTACATGCATTTTATGTAATACAACGTTATATGCAATTAAAAAACAGATGGTCAAAGTGCATCTGAAACAGATAATGCAGATCAAACAACTGAACAAGATTTGGATAATTATGTAAGCGATTATTCACCTTTAAGTTTGCAAATGCCTATCATGCTTGTTGACTATTATTTAACTCCATTACAACTGGTTGGGATAAATTGAAAATGTTTTTGAATTAACAATAACTATATTTTCTTTTTACAATCTTGGAATAAGGCAATGGATAACAAGTTGAAGAAACTTGATAAAATTTGCTCCGAGATCAACTAGTTGGTCCGTCAAGGAAAGGATAGACATTCATCAAATGAGAATATCTTTGCTAGATGTTGTTAATGGGAAAATAGATTCACTAATAATGTGGTCCCTAAAACACAAGATTCAGATGTTGGTGTTGGTGGTCCAGTGGCTGCTCTAAAAGGTATTTGGGCTAAATTAATTATTAGTATAATTAAAACGCTCCTTAAACACTTATGTTGTTATTTTAAACTTATTACATCTGTGTGATGCAGTTGATTCAGATGTTGGTGTTGGTGGTCTAGTGGCTGCTCAAAAAGGTATATCATATATGTACCAACTTAATTATAATCACAGTTGAACATATTACATCTTTGGTTGTCGTAAAAAATGATTCAGGTGATGCAGGTCAAGAAAACAATGTCTCATACGCAGATATTGATGACGTTGTTAATACAGTGGTTGCGTGGGCAAAAGAGGGTATTTAATTATAAATAAAAACCAAAAGGGGTTGAAGGTATTTAATTATAGTTACAATTATTTTCAGTCAAATTTAAAGTGAGTTGTTTTATGTTTAACAGTTGACACCGGATTGCCAACAAGTGATAGCCTCATTACACTGAAGTCTCCATATCTTTTGAGAGAGGTTGACGTATCCGCTAGTGTCATGGTAGATGAATAAATAATTTCAGAGTATATATTTTTTTGTCTTGAAGACATTTGGGAGGAGGTCTACAAGTCCACTCACACGAAATCCTTTAAGGTGGTCTTTGAAAGCTTCTGTCCTGGCATTTATATAGCCACCAATGCAATGGATGCATTCATTGAAGTAATGAACTATGAAGAAAAGAAAAAATCTGCAGCATCACCGTTCAGATTCTTTGCTTCAAGCACTGTGCTGGTACAAATTAATGTATTTTGTTTGTACTATTAGAAAACACACAATAAACGCTTTAATCATCTGCATTTTAATTATTATACAGACAAGTGACCATTATGCTGAGTCAAGGGGTTACACAGACAAAGAAAGACTGGATGTGTTTTCAGACAATATCGAAACACAAATGGCAAGGTGTGGAATTCTATCACTGAAGGAGGTTGGTATAGTGCTCGTGCCAATTCTGCAACGCGATCATTTCTTTGTGGTTACCTGCAATCTTCAAACAAGAGTGATAGAATTACTTGACAACAGTGCAAATCAAGAAATACAAGCTGATGCAAAGTTTAAAAGTTTAGAAGACAAATCAAAAGCAATTAGAGAGAATTTTGAAGAAAGATACGGAAAGACTCCTGATATATTGGTAAACATATATACCTTTAACCCAAAAAATATACATACCTGTTATAAAAATTGTCAAAATACTTAAATTGCTTTCTATTTTGTGTAGAGAAACGTCTTTTGCATGTATCTTAAAACAATCAAACACCCCATTACTCAGCAAATCCAAGTAGCAACAATCAATAGATTGAAGATGACATGGAGAACAACAAGTAATGGAATAGATTGTGGTATTTTTGCTATGAGACACATGGAGAAATATGATGGGAAGAGACCATGGGGGTGTAATCTCAAAAAGGAAGGCCCTAAACAACAAAGACAGCTAAAATGGTTGAGGTCAAAGTATTTGTGTAAAATCCTCCTCTTGGATATAAACCAACACAGAAATACTCTTGTCAAGAAAGCACTGCTATTCCATGAAAATGATGACACTTGTTTAACCGGAGAAGAGTTGATTGCTGAACTTAACAAAAGGCAACAAAAAATTTGAATGATATCAAAACTGACTGCTATGTACTTTTAGATACTTGTTATGATATAGACTTATGGAGATCTCTAGTCTTCTGTTATCAGTTTGTAATGCACTTTAAGATAAAAGTTACATGTTGAATCAATGTTTTAACACAAACATAAAAAAATATTATTACCAAAACACACATATAAACACACCATCACAAACATACAAATTTTATTACTACTAATCTCTGGGTGACACACATAAAAACACACCATCACTACATCATAAACACTCTTGAAACACCATCACATACTAATCTCTGAGTGACATAAGAAACTTCAACTTCAATTCCATTGAGCAATTCAGTTCAAGAATTGCCTTGCCCAAAAGTTTTAACTCGTCAAGCTCTCTTTGTCCTGCATCAACCATAAACAAAACAACAAGATATCGGATAGTACTAGTGGGCATTCCAGCAAGAACTTTTGCAATGAGATCCTTGGCATCCAAGTTGTTGCTAGTCTTTACTAATTCTTCAGTAAGACACTCCCGACAAGCTTTATCTATCTCGATTTGAGCCTTAATTTTCCTTCTGAGGGCAGCCTCGTAGGATCTGGATGATGACGATGATGATGATGAAGAGCAATCCATTATTAACAAAAAAAAATAATTTAAAATTATGTAGGTATATGAGTTTCACAAATGTGGTGTAGGTATATTTAACCAAAAGGCTCACAGACAAAACAAAAGGGTGTCCCACTCTTGGGAAACGCAACCGGACGAATACTAACTTTGTAACAAAAAAACAAAAGGGTGTCCCATGCTAGGGAAACGCAACCGGACGAATAGTAACCCTGTAATAAAAAAAACAAAATGGTGTGCCACACTAGGGAAACGCAACCGGACAAATAGTAACTCTGTAATAAAAAAAAAAACAAAAGGGTGTCCCGTGCTTGGGAAACGCACAAACTTGTCTCATGTGTTTTTGTTTAATCTAGAGATTACTTGCATTTATATCACCTGCCAGAATTAATTGATCACTATTATACTCACCTGTCAAAAATGCCGGGAAAAATATTATGGTAATGATAGCCTACATTAACGTTAAGCTATATCTTACTAGATCTTACTATATCTTACTACAAATCAAACTTAACTACATTAAGTTTGGTTATTCAATCACACCAACAGTTTCAGAAAGATAATAAAAATGTATTCTTCTGACAAAACCGTGAAGACCATAGTGAAAACAACGATGGATCTTGAGAAAGAGAAAGAAGACACTTTGTTGAAGACAATTGAAGAGATTAGGGCTAGACTCGCATTCGAAAAAATAAAGACCTTCGACTCCTGTAAAATCATGTTGTTTGAAGACGACAATGAGTTTTGAGCCATGGTTGCTGATTATCAGAAACAACAGTCTGAATGCTATGACTCAGTGTGTGAGACCCTGGTTGACACCATAACTACGGTGTCAACCAACATGAGTTTTAAGGAGATGGGGGCGGAGACTGTGGACAAGGCGGAGTGATGGTGATGCTAGCTTTGCTGGTCTTGGTTTTTTTGTGATGTATTGTAATTAATGGTACTTTTTGTATGGCATCTTTTGATGAATGGTAAATATGGATTATCTTAAAAATCCTTTCTTAACATGTTTTATGTATTGTAATTAATGGTACTTTTTGTGATGCATCTTTTGATGAATGGTAAATATGGATTAATGGTTCTCATCTTTCTTTGTTAAAAATGTGTGTAATCAATTAGGTTAAAATATGTTATATATTTGTTCAAAAGAGTCTGTTACGCTTGCAACACGATACTGTACAAAGACATATATAAATATCCTAAAACGCTAGTAACACGCATGTGTACAACAACTCCTTTCTAAACCCTCCTATATATATATATACTTATATATCTAGTTTTGTTTTCAATAAAAACTCCTTTTTTCACCATGGAAGAAATCTCATCGAGGACCACCACATCCAGTAATAGAAGCAATCGATCTCAGGTTTATTGTTTCTGTGGTCAAGAAGCCATTCCAAGAACATCAAGGACCACCAAAAATCCAGGTCGGAGGTTCTAAAATTGTGCATCTCAGGTTAGTGAAATTGCAAATAAAGTTGGAATTCATCTACAATTGTTGACCATAAACTCTATATTTTTTTAACTTAGGGCAAAAAATGTGATTTCTTTATATGGTTTGATTGTGTTTCCTCCACAAGATCTGATGTGCGCACAAGATGTACAGACATAATTCCTATCTTCATAAGGGCGAATAAGTCATAGAGGATCAACTTGCAAGAAGTGTAGCTTCAAGGATTGAATCAGAAAAAAAGTGAAGATATTGTATTTTATTTGCTTCTTGTTGTTTTTAGGGCTTTTAATTAGTTTTGTAATTAAAAGCTAAGAAACTTTGTTATGATTTTAGACTAGCTATTATCATGTTTTAGTACAACTACTCAACTTGAAGAGCAAGCACGGGGTATCTCATAAGTTCGCTGATGAACTTCTGAAATTGTTGAAAAAGTTGCTACCTGGAGATAATGAAATGGCAAATAATATGTATGAGGGCAAAAGGATGATGAACGCAATGGACTCAGGATACGAAAAGATACATGTGTGTAACAATGACTGCATTATTTACTATAAGGATTACAAGGATTTGAAAGCATGTCTAGTTTGTAACAAGTCAAGGTGGATGAAAAGACTAACAAAACTTACATAAACACGCCTGCTAAGGTACTGTGGTACTTTCCCATTATTCCACGATTCAAGCGCCTCTTTCAATCAAAGACCACAGTAGAGAATTTAACATGGCACGCCACGAGTACCAATAAACCTGGTGTTTTACGCCACCCATCAGATTCACCAGCATGGAAAGCCATAGATGACAGGTACTCTGATACCATCGGAAGAGATCCAAGAAATCTTCGTCTAGGGATTTGCACTGATGGGGTCGACGTACATAGAGGCAACAGAAACCACAGTGTCTGGCCTGTTTTAGCAGTCATTTACAACCTTCTACCTTGGATGTGTATGAAAAGAAAATTCATCATGCTTTCCTTATTAATATCCGGAGTGCTAGGAAACAATATTGATGTGTTTTTACAACCTTTAATTGGCGATCTATCATCTTTATTTGAGGTCGGGGAGCCAACATATAATGCATATAAACAAGAAATGTTTACATTACGTGTAGTTGTGTTATGGATGATTAATGATTACCCTGCTCTTGGTACACTATGTGGTTGCCCTTACTGTGGATTCAAAGGTTGTGTGGTGTGTCGGGGTGACACTCAGTGTGTTCGACTTTATCACACAAAGAAGCAGAGTTATGCTGCCTACATAAGGTATTTATCACATGACCACCCTTTCAGGAAACAAACAAAGACGTTCAACGGAAAAGAGGAGATGAGAACCGCTAAAGAGCCCATGACAGGGGAAGAGATATACGACGAGGTCAAAACATTAACAATGAATGGGGAAAGGGATCTGAATCCCTAAGTGGGAGTAAGAGGAAAAGGGATAACACAACGCCGCAACCATATTGGAAGAAGTTCAACATATGGTACCAACGGCTCAGCTATTGGATGTATTAACCTGTCCAACATTGTATTGATTTGATGCCTGTTGAAAAGAATGTGCAGTAAGTATTGTCGGGACGTTGCTGAACATTCCTGGTAGGATAAAAGATGAATTGGCAGCTAGAAAGGATTTGGAGTTTTTAGGGATTAAAAAGGAGTTGCAACCGAAAGCAAAAGGCAACAATACAGAACTGCCTGCAGCATGCTTCACATTATCAGCACAAGAAAAAGACATGTTTCTTGAAACACTGTATAAACTGAAGGCTCCACTAGGGTATTGTTCTAACTTCTCTAGTTTGGTGAATCTTAAAGAAAGGAAGCTACAAGGCCTTAAATCACATGATTATCACATGCTTATGCAACAGTTTCTGCCCCTTGCAATACGGTCCATCATGCCAGAACCAATGAGAAATGCTATAATCAGGTTTTGTTTTTTTTTCAAGTCAATTTGTAGCAAAGAAATCATTGTAGAAAAGCTTGATAAGATGCAGGAAGAGCACATAGTTACACTGTGCCTACTGGAGAAGTACTTTCCGCCATCATTTTTTGATGTCATGGTTCACTTAACCGTGCACCTTGTAAGAGTGATAAAATTATGTGGGCCACCATGCTTTCGTTGGATGTATCCCTTTGAAAGGTGTATGAAGGTTATCAAAGGGCATGTGCGAAACAAAACTTATCCAGAAGGGTGCATTGCTGAGGAGAACATTGCGGAAGAAACAATTGAGTTTCTGAGCAAATACCAAAAAAACATCAAGAGTACTATTGGTATTCCACATGATAAGCATGAAGATAACGGGGAGACAATTCCTGTCACAGGCGTTAAATCAGTTGAAGTTTCTCCTGATCTTTTCAAGAGAGCACATTTCTATGTGCTGCAGAATACGCCTGAAATAGCGCCGTATATCGAGTAAGTATTACTAACATATATACTCTAAATTATATATATATATATATGTATATATATTAATTCACAATATATTATATATACTCCTACTTGTAGACAACACAAGACCTCTTTGAAAAACCAAATTCATGGTAAACGACAAGCATTGCTGGAGAAGGAGCACACTTTAAAGTTTGGTGACTGGTTACGCAACAAGGTAGATCAATTTATTAAGTCTTCTATAATTTTTAAAATTCTTTTATAGTTTCTACAATGTAGGTGAAGAATCTAATCCTTGTAATGAAATTCAGGTTGAAAGAGAGCTAGCGGGCTCCCCAGGTTCTGTATCGGAAACCTTATAGTGGATTGCACACAGAGCACACCTTTACAAATACGACTCATACGACATCAACGGTTTTGAATTTCGTACAAAATCTCATGATGGTAGAGTTTACCAGAACAACGGGGTTGGTGTAGAGGCGGATGACATACACATCAAAAAAGATGTGGTGACCTATGGACAAAACTTTTATTTTGGGGTTTTGCAAGATATATGGGTCCTAGATTATCAAACTAAAAGAATTCTGGTCTTCATGTGCCAATGGGTTGACGTAAACATGTCAAACATGATATTCTTGGTTACACGTCGATCGACCTAAACAAATTTGGCCACAAGGATGATCCGTTCATATTGGCCTCGCAAGCACGCCATGTGTTTTATGTTCCAGATCAGCAGGATAGAAAAAAGCATGTTGTCCTCATGACTCCACCCAAGAATTATAGGCATTCGTATGACGAGGTCAATGGGGAATTTAGTACGGTAACTTTCCCTCATGAGGGTAATACATTGCCACTTGTACAACCAAATCAACTGCATCGTAATGAGTCCCCGGATGATTACTGGAGGCCCGGGAAAAAGCCTACAACTATTCGTAATGGAGATTGACACCGATGTCGGGGTTGTCGGCCCAGCAGTTGTGTTCGTTCGGCTAGTTAGATGTAAATAATGTTTAAATTTAGTTGTGATACATGATATCACCATTCTTTACTTTGTACTTATTAATTCAAACTAAAGAAATATTGGTTGATTTTAATGTAGGTTCCTGGACGGATCGTACACGGGATGTCTCTAACAATGCAGGTGCGGAATCCCTGCGTAGGTAGATACGAGTGTAGAGTATGTAGAGATCGAACACACAAGCAATAAACCAACCACGTTATATTGATAACAAACACGTGACCCGAGGTCACCGTTACAGACTATGACACGTAACTCGGTTACTGAAAACTGAAACGAAAACCCTAAACGAACAACCTTAAACTGTTTCGTCTGAAACAGTATATAAACACGACAACTTCGCCACAGGCGAAGTTGTCAATAACTTCGCTGATTCAACAAGTTCGCCATAGCGAACTTGTTGACAACTTCGCGCATTACAAAACAAACATAAACAAAACATAATTACATTACAGACTCGATTACAAATGCTAGACTATGAACTACTGACATACATGTACCAACAGACTCCCCCTTGGCAGTAGCTTCATATCTTGATCTTCAAATCTTGAGTCTTGTAATCTTTACCTCTACGCGTGCGCCCCTTCTCTCACACATACCGACACTACCCTTTGATATTTCCTAGCTTGATCCTTCCAAGCAGGAATGTAGAAGATCTTCTTCTCGTTGAGCACTTTCAAATCATCCTTCGATAGATTAACAAGATGCATCGGGTCGTACACCCGAAGTACTTCTTGTTCATCCTCATCTTCCATTACCGCCTCAGCTGTCTCACAATCCACGTACCACCATTTTAAATCTTTTAGGACGTTCTTGGGCATAACTTTCATCGGTACTTCTTTCAAATGACGGACTGGTTTATACTTCATTACCATCCAAGGTTTGCCGTCAGCCCTCATTCCACGATCTTTGTCTTCTATCAACTTTCCTTTTTGAGGCTTTAGGAGTTCAAACTTTTTGTCTTTAATGGCTTCTTTCCAGACGATCTTCCCAATGATTCTTGCCATATCATCATTACTTCTATTGATCAGCCCCAATCTCGCTAAATCTCTCACCTCACATTCTGGTAAGGAATTCAGAGATCTCAACAATCTCTTAAAGTACTGAATGCCGTCGTACCGTTTGATCACAAATAGTTTCAGCTCTTTGTCGTACAACCAGCATATGATTCCTTTCTTTGACTCTGCATAGCCCTTTATATTATAAGTCTTTCTGAACATCGTTGGCACTGCAGGCTTCTTGGTTTTAACAAACCACTGAGCACAGCCTTCTTTCCAGTTCGGCTGCTCCTCCCATACTGTATCTTCTATCACACTCTCATCCCCCAATTCTGATCTCTCAACAGCTGGAATCTCATGTTCCACTGACTCATCTACAATCTCACCTTCTTCTAACACATCTTCCACATTAATCTGTTCTCCAATCCTCTCAATCTCATCCATAGGCAACACGTCATCATCATCCATCAACTCATCGTCCTCCTCCTCATCCAACTCCTTCAACGCATCAATAACGTCTTCAACATCAGCGTCGTCATCCACAACTACAACATCATCACCATCTGCATTTGTAGACTCCCCCTCAGTTGTGGAAGCTCCAAGAGCCTGAGAGGTTCTTGGCAGCTCATCACCTGCACCTGAAGGTGCATTGGGATCATCGTCATGATCTTCTCGTCTTTTCGTTCTCAACTCATCGCCCCTACACGACTTCTCCCCCTGAGATGCCAAGTAATCCTTGAAGGCATCTATTATTCGTCCATGTTCTACCAGGAGGGCAGCTTGTAGTCGATTGGATTCCACTAGGCGGTCAATAGTCTTTGACTGTTCAGCAACAATCCGCTCTAGCGAAAGAATCCTCTCGGTATCTGAAGTAGGCAATGGAGTTGGTGGAACATCAGCAGAAGTGACCGCAGGTGGTACACTTGGTAACCCTGCAGTAGAGGTGATTGTCGACTCCACAAACCGTGCAACTACCACCGGTGGATTAAGCGGTTGAGGTGGTAGGGACACAATTGTTGGTGCCGACGTCTCGATCGCTGAAACCTGTGCAGTAGTAGGAATAAGAGACATACCAGATAGGGCAGGTGGAGCAAAACGTACTAGTCTTGAAGATTCTCCAGCTCCCGAACCTATCCCTCTCTGTTCTCTTCTTGAGCGTCTTAGCACAATCTGTACTGCCTCCTCTTCATCCACTTCATCCTCATCCTCCCCCACAGTTCTCGGCCTCTTTCCCGTAGTCCGTTCACGAGACACCATAAGCCTTCTTGCCTCAGCAAACGTCTCGTCTAGATCAGAGTCAGCTACCGAAGTAGCTGCTCTGGTAACATCCATAAACTGAGGACCCGAGACATCCATATCAAACAAACCATGTCCACTAAAAGCAGCATCTAGATCAACGTTTTCAGCAGTGGACACAGCCTGAGATATAGTAGCTGGCACAGCAGCAGAAGATACAACAGGCGCAGCTGATACAGCATGAGGTGCTGCCGCCTGATGTGGTTGCGGATCCCTGAACTCGTCCCCTCCTGCAGGAACATACTCCGGGTTAATGAGATACCCGAAAAGTGGAGTATGCCTGGGACGCCGCTCAGGGTTGCTTCGAGTGCTCGACGTTCTGCACTGAGCAAAGATACGTTTTGTTACGCACTCAACGTATCTGATAGGGCGTCTTTGCGGTACAGACGGAGCGACATGATTGATAATCATTTGTAGGAACCGAGGATACATAATAAAACGCTCGCGCGCCGTCGCCCGTCTCTGACGATCAATCTCGTAAAAGATTAGCTGACTAAACGAATATCTGCGGTTGTAAGTCAGCGCAATCATAGCCGATTGCATCGTCGCACCCATCCCATCTGTTCCTGCCTTTCTGCCGGACATGCATACTATCAACACATGCATCAAAAAGCGCCATTGATCCAGCAGAAAGCCTTTCCTCCTCTGCGAGTCCCCCAGCGGACCCGAATAACCCATCCTTAAGTAAGCTCCGTCACGGAAAGGAGCTACGAATTCCGTTGGGTCGTCTCTCGTTTCATCACCGAACTGCAGAGCCAACCGTATGTCTTCCGAGGAAAACTGTATGTCTTGACCATTGACAGTTGCTCGCATCACTGGAGGCTCAGGTCTGCAATCATAATACACCGTCTACCAGAAATCTTGAATGTTGGGCAGAGATATGGGTAGTGTATTAGTGATCGCGTGAAAAACTCGTGATCGTTGGAGAAATGTGATAATCTCCCTATAGTCTTCAACGCCTCGTGCGTCTGGATCCAAAGTGATGTATTGGTTATGAGCTGGGAAGAATTGTCGTTGCTCATCACCATCATCACCTCCAGCACCTCCAACAGCAGCCATATCTGCACAAAACAAATCAAGTTAGAGACCATATAATCATCTCACAAGTTCGCTATGAACCATATGCGAAGTTGTGATGTACAGGCGAATTTAAAGTTGAGGCGAAGTTGGGAACAACTTCGCTTCATCTGTAAGTTCGTCTATAAACTTATAAAAAATTTGAAATAGGCGAAGTTATGTTCAAGGCGAAGTTATGGATAACTTCGCCATAGGCGAAATTAAGCTTCAAGCGAAGTTGTGGATAACTTCGCTGAAGGCGAACTTAAGCCACTGGCGAAGTTGAGAATAACTTCGCGTAAACCTTAACTTCGCCTGAATCTGAAACGGCGACTGTTCAGATTCAAACAAGGTTTATCCGATGTTTCGGACCGATTTAACGATCCAACAATGAAGTCCAACATATTTCAATGGTGTTAGGACGAAAAGGTCGTCCATGAACACGTAACGTGAGGTCGGAAAACTTGGTTTCTAAGGTTCGACGACCCGAGGTCTCGAACCGGGTAAAACTATAACGAGAAAGATAGGATGTTATTGACGACACATACCACTAGTATAGTAGAAACAAGGAACACAAGATCGAAATCGAAAGTGAATAACAAGATCCGGATGTATTGGTTTTGAGAACAAGTTCGCCGGTAAATCGAGAAAAAGTATACAGATTACTGTTTACAATCCCTTATATAGGGCAGAGTTGGTTCAGGCGAAGTTACGCTTAACTTCGCCAAGGCGAAGTTAAGCACAACTTCGCTGAATTCAACAACTTCGCCCGTAATTTTCAAAATCAGCCCTTTAAGTTTGAATAATCCTGAATTTAACCTTAGAAATTACCAAAAAAAAAGTTAAACAAATATGATCAAGACCCAGTAACCAACAATAAAATAATATAACTACAAAAACTAAAAAAAATTCTAGAAAAATTTTAACGAAATAAGGGATCAAATTTCAGTCTAGTCAGGGACCACTACGTTTTAGAAAAGATCCTAACAGGAATCATACTAACGATGTGACTGTCACTTAGATCCGTGTTTGGCTGTATTATGACATAGAGAAACAGGTTGTAAGCATGTAAATAACTTAAATGGTTTTCATCATTTCTGTGATACGGATTAAGGTTCAGTTAAGCTCAAAATTTAAGTTGGCAACATCTCAGAGATAATGGTGTCTTCTATCTATTCTCAAAGCGTATTTGGCTATACCCAAGTCACCCCGAATTGACTTCGACCCATAGTGTCTGATTAACTTGTATATACTCGTTGACTGCTTCCCGTTCTCTTCTTACTCCAGACATGAGAAGTCTTGATTGTTACTATGTCTCATAAGTACTAAAAATATACATGTTTTTTTTTTTTTTTTTTTTTTTTTTTTTTTTTTTTTTTTTTAACCAAACATTCTTATTGACTTCGGAGTATTAAACTACTGCAAGTCCCGAATCTGGATCACTGCAGTGTCTTGAAATGCTTTCTTCACGGGAATCAGATCACTCAGGGGCTCGTGTATGACTGGGTAGTCGCTTTGCTGCCTATCATTCGGAAAGATATGTGTGAAGACATTCAAAACTCTTAAGGAGTTTCCACGTAAATTCGAGTAGTTTAAGTTAGTATCACATACACTTTTACGCACCATAAAAATTACCACGACATACAATGACTGTTCTAAAGACTTTTAAGCCTAATAACTTCACTAGTTAAGCACACACGATCAGTATATATATCATTTTCCAAGGTTGGATCAATTTTCTGTTAAACACAGCATAGAACTTCATACGAAGTAACAGACTTGAAAATTAATTTCATTTCCCTTAAAAAAAAACTTTAAATTCAATCGCCCCAATCACGTCAAAGTCGTCAGGTAAACGGCTATCCTGAAGATCCAATGGATCAACTGGACCGACCACATACAAGTATGTGTCCTTCTTACTAAGTATGACCGACTAATTTTCAGCAACTGAAAGAACACACGTCATAGCTGCACCGGTCACTTTCAGTCTTCCGGTTAATGGCTATCCTCATTCTCTAAGTTGAAACGAGGACCAAAACATATCCTAGGATATGTCCATCAAACTGAGGTAACCGACTAATTTTAAGCAAAAATGACCCATGTTTTTTTTTTTTTTTTTTTTTTTTTTTTTTTTTTTTTAAATCAAAGACATGGTTACTCGGGATTGATCATCCCGTTTAGCTCAATTAGGTTTTGAAATCTGGATTTATCAAACGCTTTTGTAAACAAGTCAGCAAAATTTTCAAGTGTATCAACTTTTTCGATCTTGATCAGTTTCTTCTCAGCACAATCCCGTATGAAGTGATGACGAATGTCAATATGCTTAGTTTTACTGTGCTTCACGGGATTGTTAATTACTGAGATGGCGGCAGTGTTATCAATTAAAATAGGAGTAAGTAAGAAATTCAGACCATAGTCGCGCAATTGTTGCTGAATCCACAAAACCTGAGAGCAGCAGTTGGATGCTGCCATGTATTCAGCTTCGCATGTTGAAATTGCAACTGATGTCTGTTTCTTGCACTGCCAGGAAACTAATCTTCCTCCAAGAAACTGACAGCCTCCTGTTGTTGACTTCCGACTCTGATTACAGCCACCATAATCAGAATCTGTATACGCCACCAGTTCAACGTCTCCCCCCTTTGGGTACCACAACCCTAGTTTCGGCTTGCCCTTAAGATACCGCAAAATCCTCTTCACACCTTTCATGTGAGATTCCTTTGGGTTTGCCTGAAAACGAGCACAAAGACAAACAGAAAACATTATATCGGGCCTAGAAGCAGTTAAATACATTAATGAACCTATTATCGCCCGATACAGAGTAGGGTCCACATCTGCGTCACCATCTGATTCAGCGCCCAATTTGTGATTGACGCAGATTGGGGTGTCATATGGAGAACTGTCCTCCATCTTGAATCTCTTCAGCACATCATGAACATACTTTGTTTGATGAATGAACATCCCATCCTTCTTCTGATCAACCTGCAATCCTAGAAAGAAGGTTAGTTCACCCATAGCACTCAGCTCGAATCGTTTCTTCATGACAGCCTCAAAATCCTGACACATGGATACTCTTGATGCAGCAAAAATGATATCATCCACGTAGACTTGAACCAGTAAGAAGTCACATCCTTCTCTCTTCACAAACAGCGTACTGTCAATCAATCCCCTTTCAAAACCATTTTCCAGCAAGTAGTCCGATAACGTTGAATACCAGGCACGAGGTGCCTGATGTAACCCATATAACGCCTTGCTCAACCTGTATACGTGATCCGGAAAGTCTGGGTCAGGAAAACCTGGAGGTTGCTCAACAAACACAACCTCATCAACTTTCCCATTAAGAAACGCGCTCTTCACATCTAACTGAAACACCTTCATCTTTTTAGATGCAGCAAACGCCAAAAACAATCGAATCGCTTCTAACCGGGCAACAGGAGCGAAAACCTCATTGTAGTCAATACCCTCTTGTTGATTAAAACCTTTAACAACCAACCTCGCCTTATTTCTCACGATAATCCCCTTTTCATCCCTCTTGCACTTGAACACCCATTTCGTGCCTATAGCATGCACATTTCTTGGTTTTTCAACCAAGGTCCAAACTTCCATTTTCTCGAACTGAGCCAACTCTTCTTGCATGGCTTCGACCCACGAGCTGTCCTTTAAAGCCATTTGATAATTCTTTGGTTCAATTTGGCTTATAAAGCAGGAGTACAAACATTCATTCATTATCCCTGTTTCTTTTATACTTGAATAAACACAGGTGTGCTCATTCAGGCTACTTCTGGTTTGTACACTCGAGGACACATCACCTATAACGTTCTCCAATGGGTGATCTTTGTGAATTCTCGTGGTCGGAACAGCACCGACATGCAAATTGTCTTCCAAGTTCGAAGAGATCTCATCTATGGTTGTTTCTGGCTGAGAGTGAAAAGGATTAATAAATTCATCTTCAGTTGAGGCCGCAGGGGTATCGACCGTGTTTGATGTGGAAGGTTGAGATTTCTCAAAAATCTGATGTTGCAATATATTCTCTTCCTCATCAAGTATCATCTTCGTCACAGCTCTTTCGTCTTCTTCAGAAATTTCCAAATTAGGTACGTTAAACGACTTAAAAAGTTTAACATAGTCAAACAGCTCAGCAGGTCCATTGCTTGGTTTTGGCGGTTGGTAACTAGTAATGTCGGTGTTACAAACCACCTCCACCTTGCAAGTCGACGTATTGAAGACCCGTCTGTTGGGAGTCCCAACAACATAACCGACTAGGATTCCCTCATCGGCCACTTCACCAAATTTCGAGTTAGTCTTCAAAATCGAACAAGGAGACCCAAAAGGTTCAAGACCGCACAAGTTGGGCTTCCTTCCGTGCATAAGCTCGTAACAAGTTTTTCCAAGTCTCTTAACGGTTAACACCCGATTCAGAACATAGCAGGCTGTAGCAACTGCTTCAGCCCAGAACATCACAGGAAGCTTTGAGTCTGCCAGCATAGTTCTGGCTCCTTCAATCAACGTTCGGTTCTTCCTTTCAGCTACTCCGTTCTGTTGTGGAGTATACGGAGCGCTGTATTGATGCTCAATACCCTTCTGAAGACAAAAGATTTCCATCTCAAAGTTCTTGAACTCTGTCCCATTGTCGCTTCTGATGAATTTAACTGATTTACTCATGACGTTCTCGACTTTTGTAATCAGATTCTTCACCATCTGAGTCGTCTCGTCTTTCGTTTTCAGAAAATATACCCACGAGTATCGCGAGTAATCATCAGTTATCACCAAGCAGTAAGAAGTACCACCTAGACTTTGTACATTCACCGGACCGAAGAGATCCATATGAAGTAGTTCTAGAGTACCAGCAATTGAGTTGATTGTCTTGGTGAGATGGCTTTTCTTGTGTTGTTTTCCCTTCTTGCACGCTATGCATTTATCTTCAAAGTTAAAACTCTTTAAGGGAACGCCCATCACAAGCCCATTTTTGACAATGAAGTTCATCTTACGAAGATGAATATGTCCCATTCTCCTGTGCCATAATTCTGATTCTGATTCGCTTGCCTTCGTCATTAAACAGGATTCTCCGGTGGCCATTTCAGTAGACCTCATATCCATCACATATGTATTCGTTTCACGTGGAGCTTTCATTACTATCCATTCTTCTGGTATATGAAAACCAGGCTTCAATACAATCGCTTCATTCTTAGTGAAATGGACAGTGTATTCTTTATCACAGATCTGCGACACACTCAGCAGATTGTGCTTTAATTCCTCCACAAAATTTACGTTTTCAAGTGTCATTCTCCCATTCGACACAGTTCCTCTACCGGTAATCCTTCCTCCGCTTTCACCAGCAAAACTAACTCTAGCTCCCTGAACAGGTTTTAAGTCTTGCAACAAGTGTTTGTTGCCTGTCATGTGCCTGGAACAGCCGCTATCTACAATCCAAAGATTGTTTGCAGCCCTGTTCAACTGTTCCTGCACAATAAAACAAAGAGTTAGAATCTTGGGACCCAAGACCAATTGGTCTTGGATCGATACGTCCCGTACCCTGGCTTTCTTAAGTTAGCATCAGGATAATTTCTGTAAGTCCTGTTAGGGAATCTCCCTGCAGATTGTGTGTAATGCCTTCCAAACCTTTGAGAATTGAAGGTGTTATATCTTGAGGTTTGGTTGTAAAACTGAGGTTGGTTTTTATGAAAACTTGAATTCGTTACATTTTGGCATTTTTTAAAGTTTTCATTTTTAGCAGTAACAAAATGACGCTTATACTCAGTTTTATTTGGCTTCACACCTCTTAATCTTGGCTCCAGAGGGCAATCTGCAACTAAATGCCCTAATTTGTTACATCTAAAGCAACACCGACTCTCCAATTTCTTGTCAAATGTTGGTTTGGATGTAGAGGTAGTGTTACCAGCCGTTCGTCTCACATAAGGTGGGACGTACGGATTGAGTGGAGAACTCTTTTTAGAAACTTTATTTTTATCTCCATCGGTGGGTAACCCTACCTTCTCTTTTGTCTGATCAGATTCGGACAACTTATCCGAATCCGATGAAACTGGACTCAAAACAGAAATATTCACATTAGAAACTTTCGAACTTGTTTCTCCACAGCTAACACTTGGTTTTACACTTGTAATCTTGATTGGAGTTGTCTGAGGAACTTCGAAATCGACAGATTTCTGAACACTCGGATTATAAGTATAGTTGTGGTTAAAGGGTGGTGGAACTTCATTATATCCGATTCCTCCCCTCTTTGCAGAGGTACCTGGATCACTCACGAGGTGATCAAGGATGGCCGAGGAATTCCTGAACTGCTCAAGTTTGCGGTTCAGTTCCACCACCTTTACCTGGTGGTCAGCAATCTGTTTATCTCGATCAGCAATCACTTTAGTTTTTTCCTCCAAAACTTCATAACTAAGATCAATTATTTCAATTTTCTCAGCAAGTTTAATTTTTAAGCTTTGAACGTCTTTTTCACATGCTTTTATTTTAATTTTATAACTCGTTTCTCTTGCTTTCGTAAAATGGTGATCTTCTTTAATAGTTTTAAAGTCAGCATCTAAATGGACATACTGATCAGTTATTGTTTTAAGTTGCTCAGACAGATTCTCACAACTAGTACAAATAGTTTTAGGACTTACCTCGGAGCGATTATCCTTGTCATCTGCCATGAAAGCTGTTTCTTCTTCAGTAGCTTTCTCAATTCCTTCAACCTTCTCACATTCTTTCATTTCAGCCTCAGCCATGTTCGCTTGTTCACCAGAACCACATGAATGCGAGTTCCAGTTGTACTCACCTGCTTCTCTGGTCAACATGGCGTTAATCTCTCTGTTAACTCCAGAATGTTGTGTAGGTCGACCTTGTCCTCGTTCAACCCTCTCATTTCTGCATTCCTTGGCAAAGTGCCCGTACTGCTGACAATTATAGCACCTTACCTTGGATTTTTCGAACCCGGGCCGACCACCAACAAATTTTCTTCCAGTTTTGTTCATAAAACGTTTCACACGCCTCACAATCATTGCCATTTGCCACTGCAAATCCATCTCCTCCAGATCATCAGCATCGATCTGATCGTAATCCTCATCAAGAGCAGCAGGGTCCACAATCTTCCCCTGGATGTAGTTTTCATAGGAAGCAATAAATGATGCATAGACTGCAAACTGCTCTTCAGCAGATTTTACACTCATAGGCATCTTGGAATAACTATTGCTAGATGCATTTGCAGAAAAACTACTTGTGGATGCTTGAGGCTTTGAAGTACTAGATCCTCCAGCAACGAAACATACATCACCATTCGTGTTTACAGAAACTTTTCCTTCATGAGACGAGTCAGAGCCTGACTCCCCTTTCGAGTAAAAAGCAGCAGATTCAGGCCTTGAACTTGAGCCTGAGTTAACCTTAGCACCATACATACCAGGGTCTTGTATCTGATCTGTTGGTGTTTCCTTTCGAACCATATTAAGCTCATAAGTTCTGAGCTTGTTTACTGCCGTTTCAAGATCACAATTTGGAAAGTCTCTGTCTTCCCTCATAAGGACGGTGTACATTTCCCACTTCGGTGGGAGAGCATCGAGAAGCTTTTCAACGATCTCTTCTTCTCGGTAAGCAATTGAATAATTGCTGAGCTCTGTCATTAGATGATAGTATCTGGTGATAATATCATCCAGTGATTCGTTCTTCAAAAATTTGAAGACGGAGAACTGGGTTTTTAGGAGTTTGATCTTTGATGCACGTATACCCACATTCCCCTCGAATCTATTTTCAAGAGCATCCCAAAGCTCTCTCGCAGAAGTGTACTTTCGGAACGTATGGAGAACCTCTTGAGGAAGTGCCATTGTTATCGCAGCATGGGCCTTGCTTTCGGCCTCGTACATTTTCTTCTCTTCGTCCTCCATTTTGCTGTACTTCTTAACCACATCGCGACCTTCGTATTGTGCAGTTGGAGGGATATATCCATCCTGGATGCACACCCACATTTTGGCATCCTGGTATTTGATGTATTGGATGAATCTGTCCTTCCATGCCACGAAGTCAGTTCCCTTCATCAGCCTCGGGGCCTTAGTGGCAGACCCCGCTTCTACTTCCATCTTGACCAAGTCGGAGATATTGATCGACGACATCCTTGCAAAAACCTGAAAAACCTGGAAAAACAAAAAAATATTAAAACAGCTCAGTTGGCGAAGTTAAGAATAACTTCGCTTGAAGGTTAACTTCGCTGAAAGAGAACTTCGCTGAGATCTTAAATTCGCTTGATTTGGGCGAAGTTAAGAATAACTTCGCTTAGCTCTGGCGAACTTATGAGTTGAGCGAACTTGGGTTTGAAGCGAAGTTGCGGATAACTTCGCTAAGGCGAACTTATGAAGTGAGCGAAGTTGTAGTTAACTTCGCTAATCCTTATATCTTCGCCAAAAACCCTAATTCCAGCGACGGCAACTTCGCCTGAAGAATGGTAACTTCGCCCGATGAACGGTAACTTCGCCCGATGAACAGGGAAGTTTGTTCAGATCTGTTTTCGTCAATCTAGCAGCTCCTGATCAATGCAAAGGCTTGAAAATGACTGTCAAGCACTAGCAAAACTCAATCCCAACAAAAACACGTCCCGCGAATAGGTCAAACGAGACGTTTTCTACACCCGCGTGAAATCCCGAACCTCACAATCGAGCCGTTTGGCTCTGATACCAATTGTAGGTTCCTGGACGGATCGTACACGGGATGTCTCTAACAATGCAGGTGCGGAATCCCTGCGTAGGTAGATACGAGTGTAGAGTATGTAGAGATCGAACACACAAGCAATAAACCAACCACGTTATATTGATAACAAACACGTGACCCGAGGTCACCGTTACAGACTATGACACGTAACTCGGTTACTGAAAACTGAAACGAAAACCCTAAACGAACAACCTTAAACTGTTTCGTCTGAAACAGTATATAAACACGACAACTTCGCCACAGGCGAAGTTGTCAATAACTTCGCTGATTCAACAAGTTCGCCATAGCGAACTTGTTGACAACTTCGCGCATTACAAAACAAACATAAACAAAACATAATTACATTACAGACTCGATTACAAATGCTAGACTATGAACTACTGACATACATGTACCAACATTTAATACTATTACTACTTATACGTACATGCCGGTTTGTTGAATTCATTTCATCTTCTAGCTATTTTGGTCAATTGGTGTCAAGTTCAAACATACATCATGTTACATCGATAAAAGTCACAATTGACTTGTAGTATACCATAGTAAGATCAATAAAGTCATTACACTCATAACTGACTCGTGCTATATCAAAGTTACATTAATACAAAGAAAGCCCAAAAATGCATCATGTTGTCTACGATGTTCATGGTTCGGTGACAGTCATCATTTCTCGTCTGATGGTTTTGTTTCTTGCAAAACCTCTATTTGGTTATGTTTTAATATACTTTTCAACAGCTAGTTTCCTGCAAAACATTATCAACTTATTTTATAAAAAAAGACCATTATGCCCTTCTTTTCACTAACCTGCATACCAAAATTATACCCTCCAGACTTTGAAGAAGCCTTTGAACTAATAAAATTCAGTTTTGAAAAACCGCTTCCAAACTCAATGCCATCGCCATTAACCTAATTTAAGATTTGGTGATAGCATTGAGTTTTGGAAAGGATTTTATCAAAATCTAAGATCTTTGGGAAGTTTAAGATATGTGGAAACCGTATATTTTTTTGCTTGGCCAAGTTTGGAATTCACATAACATATATAAAAGTGTAATAAATTTCAGTCACCAGTTTTATTGCAGTCATTAAAGTCTCTGTTATTATATAGTTGGTTGTTGAGTGTATAACATACTATAACTGCATACTAATTACTACCTGTCAAAATGGTTTCTACACGCTTTAGAAACGCACAGAAGCTAATTAACTTTGGAAATTAATTACATTTATACCTACTGCCTGTCAAAAATATTGAAAATATATTTATGTAATGATAGCCTACATTCAAGTTAATTAAAATAAAAAAAACTAGTATGTCACACGCTTTTGTACGCTTTAAATACCTGTCAAAAATCTTGGAAATATATTTATGTAATAATAGCCTACATTCAAGTTAATTAAAATAAAAAAAACTGGTATCTGTTACTAGATAGGCTACAAATCAACTGAACTACAATAAATTACTGTCTCAACTACCAAAAATTAAATTTTAGGTTTATTTTGTTATTCACTTACACTAACATCTATTTTAAAGTTAATTATAAAAAAACAACATCAACTACGCTTCAAATACGCAACCAAAATATAATAATAACATTTACAGTTAATACCAAAATATAATAATAACATTACATTAATATAGAAAAACTAATTACAAAAAACTAATTCCTAGCATCCGATTCCATATCTGAATCTACATCCACCGGATTCTTAGCTTCTAGAGTCCTACCATCAGATTCCGTATCTGAATCTACATCCGGATTCTCTTTTGGAGTATGAGAGGGCATGATCATCTCGTACATGCCATCCGAGGTGTAGGTGGAGTCCTTAAGCCTTTGGAGGCGAAGGTGCACCTGAGTATGGAATGCCCCATAAAGGGATACAGCCTTGAAGTCCTCCACGGAGTTCAACTCAATGTGCGCCACCTCGATTCTCGGGACTACCATATCAATGCTGAAATAGTCAGCAGTGGTGTACCCAAGCCACCTAACCATTCGATTAAGTTGTTGGTACGTGAAGGTTTGAGGGTGGACATAGTCCACAAACCTCACCCTTTGATTCTTCCGGAAGGCGCTGGAAGAAAAGTGAAAAACAATGATGAAGAAGGTGGGGTCGTAGTAGATGGGGGCATGAGTACCCGATTTACGTTCGATCCATGTTGAAGCCATTATCGGAAATTAATCGGAAGAAGGTGATTGTGGATTGTGATTGTGATTGTGGATTGTGATTGTGATTGTGATTGTGGATTGTGACTGGTATTTAATCACCGTCTGACGCCGGCGGTACATCTCCCTGACAATTTGAAATTGGCGGCACAAGAAATTGGAAAGACAATGATGACGTTAGCCACTCGCCAAATCAACGAGTGGCCATTAATTACGTTTGGACACACTTAAAAATATTTTATGTGACCATTTATCACTTATAGCCACACATAATAAGGGTATCTGTGACGATAAAAAACTTAGAAAAAATAAAACTAAGATACTCTTTGGTCACACAGCCTCTTATAAGTGACCATTAATTACATTTAGACACACTTAAAAGTATTTAAGTGTGACCATTTATCACTTATAGCCACACATAATAAGTGTATCTGTGACAATAAAAAACTTAGAAAAAATAAAACTAAGATACTCTTTGATCACACTACATCTTATATGTGGCCATTAATTACATTTGGACACACTTAAAAATATTTAAGTGTGACCATTTATCACTTATAGGCACACATAATAAGTGTATCTGTGACAATAAAAAACTTATGAAAAATAAAACTACACTACTCTTTGGTCACACAACCTCGTATAAGTGGCCATATATTTTAAGTGTTTTAGCCACATTACTAATATATACAATGGTTGTTCATCATATTTCGCCACATTATTAAAAATGTGGCTAACAAATGTGACATTATGCCACACAACGTAATATAAGTGGCTATATATTTTACCTTTTAGACACATCTCTTATCAATATAGTAGTTGTTCGTCTCATTTGGCCACACTATTAAAACATGTGGCTAGTTAAATGTCACAGTTTGTGGCTAACGCATGTGTTTTTGGTCACATGTGTCAAAGATCAAACAAACTATGACTGTAGGTCATATTTCGCCACACGTTTTATAATGTGGCTAGATTTTGTCACAGTTTTTTTTCAAAGTGTGGCGAAAAGTACCTGAGTAGGTATAGAATGGTCACATGAAAAATAACATGTGTGGCCAAAACATTCTGTAAGGTTTTCAAACATGGTCAAAGACCTTTTAGCCACACATTTAAGCCGAAGTGTGGCAAATCGCCCTGACCACATGTGTGGCTAAAGGTCGATATTCACGTAGTGTAAACAAAAAAAGTATTAACCTTCAAGTTTTAAAATTTAATTTAATTGTGACCCATCTACTTGGTTTACAAAGAAATAACAAAGTAGATGTATAATCAGTATTTACATATGAATCCATACTAAAATGGATGACATTTGAAACAGGTTGACGTGTAATTATTGTGTCTTTATAAATAACAATGATGTTGATTCATATACAGTGTTTTTACTAACATTACTAGTTTCAAAACATTAAAACGAAATGAAGTTTCATAATCCACCATTTGAGATGAAGAAGTACCTACTTTCCATCATTAACGCATTTGTACACCTAGTATCCATAAGTTTTTTTTTCCTAAACCTACTAATCCAAAAAGGAAATCAAGGTAAAATCAAGTTTTAAGGAATGATAAAAATATCCTCTACTCTTAATTTCATAATTACATTTATTAGTTACATTCTAACCACATTTTGTGTTGTTTTAATTATACTTCACACTTAACTTAATAACTTCTATTTCAACAACATATCATTTCTATAATCTTTTAAACAATTTGTAAAACTTAAGTTTTTATTAAACTAACTATACTAATTCGCATAAATTATGTATTAATAAACTGTATAAGTATTAAATTTTTGGGTTTCAAAAACCAATGTATTATATTACTACTATATTTTTGCTATGTTTATTGTTATAACATTAACCGTCCTTTATAAAAATTAGCTTATATATTTTTTTATTAGTCAAGGCCTACGGGCCTTTTTATTTCTGCTCGGCCGGGGTATATAAATTCTCGGAGACGCCCCTGACTATCAAAATTAGAAATTCACATAACAAGGTTGAAAAAACAATAAATATATTGTATATAAATTAGGGATCAAATTAGTATAATACGGGCACCGAAAATACCAATATGAAATTTAAATAAAATTAGGTACCGAATACCATGAAGAACTTATTGGTCAGTATTTTCTTTTCATGTGATCTCTTTAAGTTTTGATGATTTTGATAATTTGACTTTCTACATAAGCTCCATTATGATAACAGTAATTATTAAGTTTACTATTGTACCTCGTTCTATTATATGCACTATCGGATAACGACAATATTTTTAAGTTTTAGTTTAAGGAGGTTGCACATGGAATTAATAATTGAATCACCATATTTGAAATCCAAGTGTAAAGAGAACATAAATTAGCCAATGGCAAACTTGAACCGATTAGAGTTGTTCACGATCTGAGCCAGAAAACACGTTTGAAAAGCGAGTCGGCTTGACTCCGCTCATTTATTTTAACAAGTTGAAAAGTTGAGATCGAACTCTACTTGTTGAAAGCTTAAGATAGCTCATTAATTTCTTTTACAAGAAAAGAAAAAGATAACTCGATTTTATTTCACTTTTTTATTTGTGTTTGGTATTAAGAGTTGTAGAAACTCAACGTTATTTGACATCTTTATTTTGTTTATGTTTTATATCAAGATTGGTAGCGGGTCAAGTTTTGCTGTTCGGTTAGTCTTTATGTTTTCTATTTTTTTTTAATTTATATTGGATGATTCTTATAGTTGACATGTATTATTTAAAAAAAAGTAAAAATAAAAGAGTTATAATCATTTCGTAGAAAAAGAAGAAGAAAAAAGCTATATGCATTAATGAGAACAGTTTCGAAACAAAAATAAATGATACGGCACTAATAAAATCAATTAATGTATTATATATAAAAAAGAAAAAAGTGAAAAACAAATACAAAAATAAATGAAAACACTAGGTTGGTAAATAGTTTTTAGGGAACACTATTTTAGTAAATAGTTTTTTCATCAACACTAGTTTGGGAAAAAACTCACAATTTTAATCTCTCTCTCTCTCTGTTCCTCTCTGTTTCGGCTTATTCATCCACCGTCTCCTATATTCCGGTAATTGACGATTTTGTTATATGTTTTTCCGGTAAGGTTTTATATTTATTTTAATTGTTATATGATTTTTTTATAATCTCTTTAGGTTGTAAATCAGAATCCAAGATTGAATTGATATGTTGAAGTTATTACGGTTTTCCGGTAAGGTTTTATATTTATTTTAATTTTTATATTGCTTTGTTATAATATCTTTAGCTTCTATATCAAATCCAAGATTGATATGATATGGTGAAGTTATTACGGTATTTCGGTAGGACTTTATATTTATTTTAATTGTTATATGATTTTGTTATAATCTCTTTAGGTTGTATATCAAAATCCATGATTTAATTTATATGTTAAAGTTATTACGGTTTTCCGGTAACAATTTTACTTGATATTCTATCATATTATTCCTAATGTTATTACGGTAATTATATTTCATAGATACTCTTATCATATTATTCCGGTAAAGTTTTATATCAATTACAATTATTTTTGTTTTCCGTTTTTGTTTGTATTTATATTAATAATTATATGATTTTTTCTTATAATCCCAAAAGGTTATATATCAAAATCGAAGATTTAATGGAGATCTTCACTATTTCGTTTTCCCGATCAAAATTTTAAGTTGTAAATTATAATATCAATTTTACATTTTTTCACATTATTCAAATCTTCCATAATTTGTAATTTATTTATTATGTGATATTAATATTAATATTTAATTTTATTATTTCAGGTTATTGTCCCCAACTTGATATAGTTAATTTCATGGATTCAGGATTGTTTGATAAGATGTCTTTTATTTTAGTTTAATATTGATATATATTTCTATTAGTTTTCATGTATTTATTGATTCTTCACAATTTATGTAATTGAATTGTTTATTATATAATCCAGAAATAAAATTTAGTTGATTATTCTGTAAGACATTACATAGTAAGATAATCAATATTATATGTTGTTGGTAAAAGTCCAATTAAATCATCAATGTCAACGCAATTTAAAACATTATTATACTTTCCAATATTATCTTACTTTACATTTTTAGATTTATGCACATTTAATATGGTATTTTAGAAACCGATTTTCCCCATTCAAAGGTCACACACACACAGATATATATATATATATATATATATATATATATATATATATATATATATATATATATATATATATATGTGTGTGTGTGTGTGTGTGTGTGTGTGTGTGTGTGTGTGTGTGGCCCCGCTCCCGGTGCCCTACATTGACGTTAGATTTACTCATAAACACAGTTATAGATATCAGAGTTAATTAAAACTTTCGCGGAATAATTAAAACTTCAACATTCATTACATAACATTCATAACTTGTCTTGAAAACATAACTTAAAACATGTCTTTTTATTCGAACATTTACAACCGAGTCATCAGATGCCAACTTCTTTATTCATCTGCCATGTACCCCCCCCTTCAAGCCAGCCGTCTCATCCTACTCACCTGCGTGCATACTAAAAGTCAGCTATGCTGAGTGAGTTCTAGTTAATCAGGCAACATACAATACATTTACATATTTATTTATACGTATCCGTAGATACATATTACATGCTTAGCCTGTTATCTTTCTTTTATTCGTACATACATACTTTATTTCTGTCTTTCACACTTTCATACAATCATATACATAAATAAATATCTTTTCCATCTCAGATATTTTTAGGGTCTAGTCCCTTCCTCCTCTATCTCATATATTATTAGGGTCTGGTCCATTCCCTCTATATCTCAGATATTATTAGGGCCTGGTACCTTTCTTCTCTATCTAAAATAGTATTAGGTTCTTCTCCCTTCTTTCTCTATCTAATCAACCATTCGTACGTTTATTCATACATTCGCTCTATAATATACGTTCATATATATATATATATATATATATATATATATATATATATTCTTACTCATTCATGCGTCTTAGCGTCTTATACAAGACACAACTTTCCTGGCGATACGTGCAATATCCGAAGATCGTTCATGTACCGGCAAGAATACATTCATAACATTCATACATTCTATCACATCACTCATTATAGCATACACTTACCATTTAAGGTAAGTGTATTAACATTCACATTGGGTATGCACATAGTCCCGAAAACATAACAACGAAATGGGGCTAGAAACTCACATGCGTTCTGTTACGTTCACCGTTAATTGTTATTCCTTTCTTTAGCTGTGTGTGACTAACTGTATAACAATTTCACATATCAATTAACTATCACTATCCATATCGTGTTTCAAGTTTAATTATAACCCTGAATGAACAAGGGTCCGGGGCAGCGCCCCTGGCAGCGGGGTTCTAGGGGCGGCAGACCCTAGCAAGGTCCAAGGGGCAGAGCCCCTGGCTGGGGTCGACACGTGTAAATAATCCATTTATCTTAAGTCCAGGGACCTTTCTGTCATTCTTTCAAACTTTAGTTCGTCATCCAGTTCGTCATCCAGTTCTTTAACGAATGGACTCCTTCGTTATTTCTTAACAAATGGACCTTTATAACGAACTGGGGGTTCATTCGTCAGTTCACCGTTAAAGAATTACTTAACGAATGGCTTAACGAACTACTGCTAATTTGTTATTTCTTCTTAACGAATGGGCATAACGAATCGTTTGCTAATTCGTTATTCTTCCGTTAACGAATTAACGTTAGGTCAGAGAATGTCAAAAACATTCTCTGACACCTCTTATTGTCGTACGCCGCCTTTCCGGCGCCGCCATGCCGGAAAACCGGGCGGTGGCCGGAAAAGCGTATTTTACCCGTTTTACACCTTTTTTCACCGTTTTTCGTCACGTTCGATCCAGATCCGAGCTGGGGTGACCCGTAAGCTCGTCTTTTGATTGGTTTATACCCGATTCCATCCGGATCTTGTGACTTTGACGGTTAAGGGTGTCGGCTCGTCGTTTCGCGACTAGATCTAGCGGGCATGGATCCATATACGGTCATACTATTAATACCTCGGATAAATGCTCGGTTTTCCTTTTTGGTTTCAGTTAGAGAAGGAGAGAAGTATGAGAGAGAGATTAAGTGTGTGTTTTGAATGGTGTATGGAATGGGTGGAATGAATGGATTAGGGAGTAATTGTGATTTATATATTATGGGTCATGGGCTTAAGCCTATGGTCTTTCTTCTTTCCTTATAAATCCAAGTCCATTACCCATTTTTATTTGACCCAACACTAGCCCAACTCATAATAAATCATATTATTATTTTATTAACCGAGACTGGAAACGGGATGTTACAAGTTTTTCCTCCTTAAAGAGGTTTCGTCCACGAAACCTAACTATTACTTAAACATATCTGGGTAAAACTTGTGCATCTCATCTTCAACTTCCCAAGTAGCATCTGATCCTTTACGGTGCTTCCATATCACCTTTACCAAAGGGATAATATTATGACGAAGTTGCTTCTCCTTGCGGTCGACAATCTCTACCGGCTGCTCGATATAGTTTAACTGTTCATCGACCTCGATGTTTACCAATGGCAAGTGAGACGTATTATCAGCTAGACATTTTCTCAAATGAGAAACATGAAAGGTCAAGTGGATTGCCTCTAGCTCTTCAGGTAAGTCTAGCTTGTAAGCTACCTCACCCACTCGCTCAACAATCTTAAACAGTCCATTGTACCTTGGACTTAACTTTCCTCTCTTCCTGAAACGAATAATTCCCTTCCAAGGCGGGACCTTGAGCATCACATTGTCACCAACGTTAAACTCGATTGGTCGTCGTCGCTTATCAGCATAGGACTTCTGACGGTCTTGAGCTCTTTTATCCTTGCCTTGATTTGATCAAATTTTGAAGAGGTTTCCTTCATAACTTCTAGACTTCCAATCTCCTTCTGACCAATCTCTCCCCAACATACAGGAGTTCTATATCATCTTCCATAAAACATCTCAAACAGTGGCATACCAATTCTTGAATGGTAGCTGTTGTTATAGGAGAACTCTGCAAGATGCAAATGATCATCCCAACTTCCTCCAAAGTCTAAGACACAAGCGCGTGACATATCCTCAAGGATTTGGATAGTCTTTCAGACTGCCCATCTGTTTGAGGATGATATGTCGTACTGATGTTCAATCTTGTTCCCATAGCTTCATGGAACTTCTTCCAAAATCTCTAAGTAAAGCGAGTATCTCTATCAGACACTAATGACAACGACACTCCATGTTTAGCCATGACTTCCTTAATGAACACATTTGCTAACGTTTCTAACGAGATGGCCTCTCGTATAGGCAGAAACTGAGCACTTTTAGTCAAACGGTCCACAATCACCCAAATGGTATCTTGATGTTTAGGTGTATGGGGTAGCTTAGTTATGAAATCCATGGTGATGTGTTCCTACTTCCATTCTGGTATCTCTAAAGGCTGCATCTTTCCATAAGGTTTCTGGTGTTCAGCCTTGACTTGCAAACAAGTTAAGCAGTTACTAACGTAATCCACTACATCATTCTTCATACCTGGCCACCAGTCGTCTCTTTTTAGATCTTGATACATCTTGTTGGATCCCGGATGAATCGAGTATCTCTACTTGTGAGCTTCATCTAAGATTCGACCTCTGGGATTTCCATGGCATGGAATCCACATACGGTCAAACCTAATCTTAACTCCATGGGTGTTTTCCATCAGCTCGTCTTGTTGCCCGAAAATTCTTTCTTTCTTCATTATTCCTTCATCTGTAAGAACCTCAGACTGTGCCTTGATGATTTCTTCAAAGAGGTCTGAGTTAATAATCAACTTATACGACTTCATGGTTGAAATGACTTCCTCATTCTTACGGCTTAGCACGTCGGAGACCACATTAGCTTTACCAGGATAATACTTGATATCACAGTCATAGTCCTTTATCAACTCTAACCATCTTATCTTCTTCTCAAAGAAATACTTCAAACTCTTATGGTTGGTGTAAATTGTACACTTAGTACCATATAAGTAATGTCTCCATATCTTGAGAGCATGTACTACTGCTGCTAGCTCCAAATCATGCTTCGGATAAGTACTTTCGTGAACCTTCAACTGTCTGGACACATAAGCTATCACCTTTCCTCGTTGCATCAACACGCAACCTAACCCACGATGAGACGCATCGGTACAAGCAACCAAATCCTCGTCACCATCAGGTAGAGTAAGGATTGGAGCTTGCGTAAGTCTTTTCTTTAATTACTTGAAAGATTCTTCCTGAAACTTACCCCAACTAAATACTACAGACTTCCGAGTCATTCCGGTCAACGGTGCGGCTATCTTGGAGAAGCCTTCAATGAATCTCCTTTAATAGCCAGCCAACCCTAAGAAGCTGCGTATATCAATCAGGTTCTACAAAGTCTTCCAATTTACTATTGCCTCGATCTTAATTGGGTCCACATCAATCCCTTCAGGATTGATTACGTGACCTAAAAATGACACTTCTCGCAACCAAAATGCACACTTCGAAAACTTAGCATACAGTTTCCCTTCCTTCAGCTTCTCTAATACTTCTCTTAGATGTTCAGCATGGTCGGACTCGCTCTTAGAATAAATCAATATATCGTCAATGAAAACGATAATTGATTTGTCCAACATCGGCCGACATACCCTATTCATCATGTCCATAAATGTTGCGGGAGCATTTGTTAGACCAAATGACATTACGAGGAACTCGTAGTGTCCATACTGCGTCCGAAACGCTGTGTTAGGGATGTCTGCCTCTTTCACCTTCAGCTGATGATAACCTGTCCTTGGCAACGGATATCTGTTCTTCACTGTAAGCTTATTCAACTCACGATAGTCTATACACATTCTCATACTTCCATCATTCTTCTTAATAAACTACATCAGTGCACCCCACAGGGAAACACTCGGTCTTATGAATCCTTTATCGAGGAGTTCTTTCAGTTGGGACATCAATTCTTTCATCTCGGATGATGCCAGACGGTAAGGTGCTTTTGCGATGGGCTGTGCTCCTGATACTAATTCTATCTGGAATTCTATCTCTCGCTCCGGTGGCAACCCTGGAAGGTCCTCAGGGAACACTTCTAGATAGTCGCACACAATAGGAACATCTTTTACTTCTCTTGCCTCAGACGTAGCTTTGACAACATACGCCAGGTAGGCGCCTCACCCTCGCCTTAGCAAATCTTCGGCTTTTATCATCAAAATGACATTAAGCCCTGAACTTTCATTATCACCATAAACCGTCACCGCAAGGATTTTAACCTTTTTAACCTACTCTTATACACTATCTGAGCTTCAAACTCAGATAGCCAATCCATTCCCAAAACAACATCTAACCTCCTAATGTCATAACATACAAGGTGACAGGGAACTCACGTCCCTCTAACTCTATCTTACAGTCCTTAACCATTCTCATTATTCTAACCGAGGTATCACTCGCGGTTTCTACTTTAAAAGTTGCAAGCACACGACAACATTTCATTTTTGCTAACTTGCTAAATGTCGTAGCTACAAAATTTCTATTCGCACAAGCATTAAACAGTACTGAAGCAGAAATACCTTTCACTAAAAACATACCTGTCAAAACATCAGGAATCAGTCTGGCTTGTTCTTGAGTTAACATGAAGGCCCAAGGCATTGCTTGATCAGCATCTTTCTTTCCGCTTCCTCCAGCTTCACCGTCAGTGCACTCTCTTGCCATATGACCAGTCTTACCGCACTTGTAACACGCGTGCTTTGTAGTGCAATCTGGAGCATAATGCCCCACCTTCCCACACTTGTAACAGGCATTCGGTTCAAGCCTGTACTCTCCGCCATAAGCTTTACCACATTTGTGGCATCCAATCGTACCCTTACCCCATTTGCACTCACCACTGTGCATCTTACCACACGTCTTACACAATTTTTTCTCCCACACTCTCTGCTTCTTACCCCTAGGGTTCCACAACTGGGTACCGGGTCGTTTAGCAGGAACAACCCATTTCTTCTCCTTCTTTTCTACCACCACTTCATCCACAGCCAGATCATCATAAACCATCTCTGCGAGTTCTACAGTAGAGTCGAATGTAGCAGGTTTACTGGTATTGACAAAAGTGCGGACGTTCTGTGGCAGTCCTCTTTTGTAGCACTTGATTCTCTTGGCTTTAGTATTCACAATGTCAGGCACTAATATAGACATGCGGTTGAAATTGGTGGTATACCCGCGGTGTGTCATCTTTCCCGCCTTCAAGTTTAGAAACTTCATCTCAGCCCTTTCAACCTCAGCATCAGCACAAAACCTTCTCATCACTAACTCCTTCAGATCATCCCATCTCATCGCCTTAACCTCCTCTCGAGTCTTCCTCTGCTCTACCGACTCCCACCAATACATAGCTTCATCTCCGAACGAATGGGTAGCATACCCCACCGCTTGGTCAGGACGACACTCGCTAATTCGGATAACCCTATCCATGGCGGTTATCCATTGAAGAGTAGCGATTGCATCCCCCAAACCAGTCAGCTTCGGCGGGTCGCAACCTTTGAACGACTTATAGTTATACCCACCTCGACCTCTCATTCTGTCATCAACCTTTACAGACCTAACCTCACTCGAGTTTTCTCCCTCTCGTAATCCTTCTTAGCATTATCTCCTGACCTCTTAGCAGTTCTTGCATGGCTTCCAGCAGACTTTTCAGGTTGCAGATTCTTCACTGTAGCAGCTACGTCTTGAACAATGGCTGCCTGAAAAGCAGGGTCAAGCTGATACCCTTCATTATTGCTCGGATTCCGTCCAGCTGCACTTCCTTCTTCCATTATGTTAACAGCTGATTCTACAAAAGGTTCTTGGACAATACGTGGTCTACCACGACGTCCAGTACGACCTCCCTGACCGACGATCATTTGTGATAAGAAGAATACCACTGTATTTACTGACAAGGAGTGCATAAAATACCACTGTATTCAAATACATCCAGTTAACAGTTGATTCTACAGAAGGTTCTCGGAAAGTTCTCGGGGAATGATTACAAAAGAAGGAGATGTGTGAAATGGTCGTATTACATTTGAGAAAGTAAATTACTGTGATAAAGTGGATCAGAATCTGTTGAGCGTGTCTCAAATTTGTGATAAGAAGTATACCACTGTATTTACTGACAAGGAGTGTATAATAATCAAACCAGATAATTTCATTATAGAAGACATGGTTGTTATGTGGTCTCCTCGGTCAAATGATATTTATATACTTAATATGAATACTAAGGTATCGACTCTGACTTATCTTGAAACGTGTTTTGTCTCAAAATCAACTGAGAAGGACTCGAATATGTGGAATAGGCGTATGGGTCACATTCATGTTAGAAAAATGAACTTTCTGATGGCAAATGATTTGGTAGATGGGGTTTCCCTGAAACATTTCAAGCTGACTGATCACTGTGTTGCATGCAAAAATGGCAAATAGAAGAAGAAGTCACACCCGTCTAAGTTAATTAATTCCATTGATATCCTCTGGAACTACTTCATATGGATTTGTTTGGTCCTATGATTCGTGCGAGTATTGTTGGAGATATTGTCTAGTTGTCACTGACGACTACTCAAGATACTCGTGGGTGTTATTATGAGTTCTAATGATAAGACACCTATTCTTGTTCAAATTTTAATCACGAAGATCGAATCACTGTGCAAACACACGGGGAGACGTATTCGGAGTGATAATGATACGGAGTTCAAGAATACTATATCGGACTTCTTTTCTATTCAATGAGGAATCCATCGAGAATATAGTGTTCCATATGTACCTCAATAGAATGGTGTTGCTAAATGGAAGAATCAAACACTGATTGAAGCCGCAAGAACGATGTTAGCATATTCAAAGCTTCCTGTCCAATTTTGGAATGAAGCGGTGAACTCTGCTTGCTACATTCTTAATCGTGTTCTAACTGTTAAGAAGTTGCAAAAGACAAGTTATGAGCTTATGAAGAATCAAAAACCTAATTTAAAGTTTTTGGAACCTTTCAGGTGTCCTTGCACCATGTTGAAAAGAGATGTAGGAAAATTTGAAGAAAAAGCTACTGAAGGTTATTTCTTGGGCTATGCATCGCCTAAGAAACGGGTCTTAAATTTCACTTCGGGTTGTGTTGAAGAGTGGTACCATGTTGGTTGTCAACGATATCCAACTCCTTCTATCGGTAAGGGTCCTGACTGGATGTTTGACTATGAGAGTTTACTTAATTCGTTTACTAAAATAATGGATCAACCTGACGAAGACTTGGTGCGTGCATATTTAGAAGATCAATTATTTTCCACACCAAGGTCTTCAAATTCTATTTATGATGATGTTGCACAAGATGATCTTTCTGATACGTCTGATGTTATTTCCATTTCATCGGATGATGGTCATTTTGTTGATTCCTCTTCAGTTTCATTTCTTTAAACTCACGATATTGGTTAATCGTTTCATGATTCTGCAAAGACTCTTACTAATTTAACTGATAATGCTATTATTCCTGGAAATCCGACTCTTTGAATTCATACTTATCATCCTCAAGACAACATCATTGGTGATCTTGATGTCTTTGTATAAACACGTCATCAGATTTCTAATATGAGTGAAGTTAATGTATTGTGTGCGTATCCCGATATGCATTCTTCAGGAATCATGAATCTCGCTAAATACACTTGTTTTCTGTCTCAAATGGAATCGATGAGTGTTAGTTTGGTGCTTGAATATTATTCATGGTAGAAGCAATGTAAGAGGAACTGCAACAGTTTAGTCAACTGGGTGTTTGGGATCTCATTGACAAGCCTGATAGAGTTAAGAAGCCAATTCCGACTAAATCAGTCTTTAAATGTAAGAATGATGATCGTGGGTTCATCGTTAGATATAAAGCACGTTTGGTTGTGCAAGGATTTCATCAGCAAGAAGGAGTAGACTACACAGAAGTATATGATCCGGTTGCACGGTTTGAGGCTATACGAATATTTTTGGCTTATGCTGCTTTCAAGAATATTAAAGTTTATCAAATGGACGTCAAAAGTGTGTTTCTCAATGGGGAACTTCATGAAGAGGTGTTTGGGTAGCAGCCTCCTGGTTTGAAGATCCAGACTATCGTGACTGTGTTTACCGATTGAACAAGGCTTTGTGTGGTCTAGATCAAGCCCCGAGAGCTTGGTACGACACACTTGTTAACCATCTGACTGCTAGTGGCTTCAAACGAGGGACTGTGGATTGTACTCTCTTTTATAAGACTGTCGGAGAAGATTTGCTCCTCGTCCAGATATATGTTGACGACATCATATTTGGTTCTACGAACGACAATTTGTGTAAGGATTTTGAGAAGTCTATGCAGATAAGATGAATTTCTTCTTAGGGTTGCAGGTTCATCAGTTTGATGCTGGAATTTTCATTCATCAGACGAAATATGTGAACGACGTCTTGAGCTGATTCAAGATAACTGCCGGAAAAATCCCTTCGACGCCTCTTCCCGTGGGTCACAATTTGTCACCAGTTGAATTGGAGGATATCGTAGATCCGACTCTTTACCGAGCAATGATAGGCTCTTTACTGTATCTAACTTCTTCTCGTCATTATATCATGTTTGTTGTTGTTTATGTACCATGTACCAATCGAGTCGCCGAGTGACTCATCTGGCGGCAGTTAAGCGTATACTTCACTATCTGAGGGGTAATCCTGACACCGGGTTATGGTATCCCAAGGATTATAGCTATATGTATCACAAAGAATCCCGTGCACCAATTTAAGACGAAGAATATCGAAATTTGATATCATTTTATCTGTGATTGTTCTGAAAAGAAATTTATAGATCTAGAGAAGGTGCACACGTATTTTCCGAAAGTTGATCTGTTTAACCAAGCTTTTGATAAAACTCGTTTTTATCTTTTTGATTGGTTTAAACGGATTAAAAACTCTTGCTGATTCTTTAAGCTCAGATAATCATTTTCTGTTTGTAAAGTTTATTTTGTTTTGGTTATTTTAATATTTTGGTTTTGGGGGGAGAAAATGGGAAAAATAAAAAAATATTGTGATTTTCTGTCTGTAGAGAGAAAAACAAAAAAGATTCAAATATTTTAAAAATACAAAAACATTAAAAAAATAAAAAAAATTGCTCCTCAAAAATGAGTTTTGAAGCAAAAAGAAAAATGATAGTACATTGATCATCTAGTCCCATATCCAGAAAGAAATAAACTTAAAAGACTGAGTGTTTATTTACATTGGTGCATTGATAGGTGTTAAGCAAGCTGTTAAGGTAAAGTATGTGACAAACATAAAAAACTGCCAAAATGAAATAGGTGTTAGTCTCTTCCAAATGTTTCGGTAATAAAGGCAGAAATGTAATAGCCTGTCATACTCAAGCCTTATGTCTGTTTGATCACCAAAAACAAAATCCTAAATAAAATGCATCTAGTTTATGGTTAACACTTCAATGACGTATGGTCTTATGGCCTCAAATCCTATATTGATGGGATGAATCCGGTTTTTGGACACTGTGAGTCTTTATGCGGCTTATTATCTTGGTATTCATAAACATGAATATTTCAAATGCTTTTAGAGCTAACCCATAGTCAGTAAACTTGATCACTACTGTACATCGTACAAATTCATTACTAACTTGATCAAAATCCGTTGTTAGTCATACATTGTTCATCCCTTGCGCGCGTCTTAATACCAGTAAGAAACAGACCCCAGGGGATACAATGTGGGTAAGCCTACAGATGAACTTGTGCATACTCACTGTAGGTTCCCAGCCGGATCTACACAGGAGTATCTCGTAACACGAGGGTGCGGAATCCCCACGTAATACGATACGAGTGTAAGATAAGCAATACGTTAAATAAGTAGGTAAACACACGAGATAATACTTGAAAACTTGATGTATTACTATTGCCAACACGTGATGCACAAGATCACCAAAAACACGTTTAGCAAAAACCTTTTCGTGTATACATACCAGCGAACTTACATAATCAACAGTATTCGACACGTAACAAACAAACAAAACGATTACAAACACAGACAAAACACGAGATACTGAACTACTGATATCATGCACCAACAGACTCCCCCCTTGGCAGTAGCTTCATATCTCTATCTTCATTCTCGTGTCTGTAATCTCAAAATTCACGTGCCATCCGTCTTCAAGCATGAATGCCCTGCCTTACACAGACAGAGACCACCCTCTGGTACTTCTTGGCTTCATCCTTCCACGCAGGAATGTAAAATATCTTCTTATCATTCAGTACCTGCAAATCAGCCTGAGACAAATTAACCAAGTGCATGGGATCATACACTCTCAGAATCTCCTGTTCATCTTCATCTTCCATAACAGCTTCAGCAGTCTGGCAGTCAACGTACCACCACTTGAGATCCTTTAACACATTCTTGGGCATCATCTTCATCGGAACCTTTTTCAAGCAACGAATTGGCTTATACTTCATTACCATCCATGGCTTGCCATCAGCCGCATTCCCCGATCCTTATCTTCAACCAACCTTCCTTTTTGAGGCTTTAGAAGTTCAAACTTTTTCTCCTTAATAGCTTCCTTCCAAACTATCTTTCCAATTATTCTTGCAATATCATCATCACTCCTATTAATCAATCTCAAACGAGCCAAATCTTTCACCTCACACTCAGGCAAAGTGTTCAGTGATCTCAATGCCTTCTTAAAGTACTAAATCCCATCATTACGCTTAATCACAAAAAAACTTTAACTGCTCATCATATAGCCAGCAAATGATACCTTTCTTCGACTCAGCGTACCCCTTGATGTTGTAACTCTTCTTAAAAATTGTTGGAACTGCAGGCTTCTTTTTCTTGAAGAACCACTGAGCACAACCTTCTTACAACCTTCTCTCCATCTCGGCTGTTCTTCCCACTCGGACTCATCTGACATATTTGCATCCTGACTCAAGTTCACTTTATCAACATTCGGAATATCGTGCTCTACACCATCATCAACGATCTCCCCTTCTTCTAAATCACTATCAATCTGTATCTGTTCCCCAATCTTTCCAATCTCATCAGCTGACTCATCATCCCGGTCCAGCACTTCCTCATCATCAACAACCACCACATTTTCACCACCTGTTCCACCTAATGTACTAGGAGACTCCCCCTGAGATGTGGAAGTCCCAAGAGTTTGTTCACTTCTTGGCAACTCACCACCTGCACCTTCTGATAACTTGGGATCATCGTCTCTATCTTGCCTCTTTTTGGTTATCAACTCATCACCCTCGCAGCTCGTCTCCCCCTGAGATGCTAAGAACTGTTTTAGAGCATCAAATAGTTTACCGTGTTCAACAAGGAGGGACGATTGGATCTGATTTTCTGCCACAAGTCGCTGGATAGCTTGCGTCTGAATAAGATTGATCCGTGATGGCTCAGCAACTACCCGTTCAAGAGCCACAATTCGCTCGGAGTCAGACAGAGTAGAATCAAAGTCAAAACGCATGTTAGAAATATCTTGAGCATATGGCGGTGGAATTCCCAAACTAGCTGAAATATCAGAAGTAGTCTGAAGAGTAACCGCGGGTGGTATTGAAACAGGTAACCCCGCAGTAGAAACCAACTTCGAGTCAACAAATCTAGCAACAACCTCCGATGGAGTAAGAGTAGGAGGCGGCAAGGAAACTATGTCCGGTGCTTTAAACTGAAACGTGGTTGGAGGAGTACCAAAGGATGATGACGTTGTCACCAATGGAACACTTGGGGTTATCGGCAGTGTGACAGTTGAAGAAGCAGGAAACATAGTCATCCCCGATAATGAGGGTGGAGAAAAACGAACAACCCTCGAACCTTCACCAACTCTTGAACTTTCACTAACCCTTGCCTTCTTTGATCTTCGTACCATCCGATATAAATCCTCCTCATAATCAGATTCGCTGTCATTCGAATCTTTCTTTCTCTTGCCATGTATTCTTTCTTGTCTAGCAAGAATCTGTTGTGCTTCAATGATATCGTCCGTGGAGTTGTCAGAGTCGGTTCTCTCAGAATCCGCCACCGATGTAGCGACCATGGACACATTTACCCCAGACGCCTCAGCCACTGAGACATGAACTTCAACAGCTGGATGAATCTGTTCCATGTCAAAGAAACCTTGCCCTCCAAAGGCAACTTCAAGGTCAACCTGTTATACCGGTGCGGCAACAGGATCAGCAGGCGGTGCTTGCTGTACCACGGGTGGTGGTTGAACCACAGGAGGTGGTTGAGGAACATTTGCCTGTTCCGGTGCCGGATCAAGAAATTCATCACCTTGAGGAGCAACATACGCAGGATTCACCAAATAACCAAACAAGGCAGTGTGCCTCAGACGGAGTTCAGGTTTATTTCGAGCACTTGATGACTTACATTGCGCAAAGATCCTCTTGGACACACTTTCCACATATGAAATAGGACGTCTTTGTGGCAGATTAGGAGCTACATGATTCAGAATCATCTGTAGGAATCTCGGATACATCAAAAATCTTTCCCGCACAACAGCACGTCTTTGACGGTCAATCTCATAAAAAATCATCTGACCAAAGCTGTAAGGCTTGTTGTAGGTCAAGGCAGTCATTGCCGATTGCATTGTTGCACCCATACCATCTGTACCAGCTTTCCGACCGGACATGCACACTATCATCACATGCATAAGAAACCGCCACTGATCTAACAAAAAACCTTTCCTCCTCTGTGAGTCTCCCAACGGACCCGAATACCCCATACGTAGAAATGCACTATCTTTGAATGATGCCGGAAAGTCTGTTGGGTCATCAGTCGTCTCATTCCCAAACTGTAAGGCTTCCCTTATCTGATTAGCCGAGAACTGTATCGCTTGTTCATTGACCGTTGCTCGTATCACCGGTGGATCAACACGACAATCATACTCAACCGTGTTCCAAAAATCTTCAATGTTTGGTAGTGAGATCGGAAGAGTAGTAGTAATAGCATGAAAAATACGTGAGCGTATGAGAAACGAGATAATCTCACGGTAACTGTCAACTTCTTGAGCATCTGGATCTAAATTAATATACATGTTGTGTCCCGGGAAAAATTGACGGTTATTATCTCCTTCTTCATCACCACCAGCACCACCAGCTCCTGCCACAGCAGCCATATCTGCACAACAAACAGTTTAAGTCAGTTCTTTGTCTAAACAGGACATAACTTATTGTGAACTTCGCTTAAATCCCAACTTCGCCAGAGAAATAACAGACCAGAACACTTAAATCAAATTTTTATCAGTAGCAGGCGAAGTTAGTAATGTGGCGAAGTTAAGTACAACTTCGCTGAAACCCTAACTTCGCCTCTGTAATCGGCGCATCAAGATGATCCAATTGTAGCTAGGTTTGGCCAATTCGAGAATGAAGACATGAAGGAGGTTGTTCGATAGAGACTCAGATGACCATATTTGTTACTAAAACACTGTTAAAACGAATTGTAGAACGAGGGTTTAAAGGACTGTTCAAACGAGGCCACAACTCGGATCATCAAGACACTGATTATCACCATCTCTTACGAATTACGGGTCACAATGATCCTACAAACCTTTATCACGGGCGAGAAACGGATTAATATGAGGTTCGAATCAAATGGATAGGTTCGCCGAGGGTTAGTTTTTGAAGATGATTTGACTCATTTGACCACCGAAACCCTTTAAATACTTTAAAGAAACCCCAGGGGCGAAGTTGTGTTAACTTCGCCCAAAATTAACATCGCTTAAAGTCAAACTTGTGGTCAACTTCGCCTATGTAGCTTACCAGTTAACTTTGCCATTTAGTTAAGTTCGCCCTTATTAACTTACAAACAGAACCTTATTAATCAAATAGCACTTTTCTTTTTAAATTCTCCATAAAAGATTTAAACTTGACGATCAAAGAACCAAGTAACCAAGTTTTATAAAAGTAAACCATAAAATGAAATGCATAACGAAAATTTGAGTAATAGAATAAACGGGATCAAATTTCAGTCTTGGCGATAACCAGCATGTTTTAGAAAAGATTCGAACAGGAATCATACTAATTAAGTGGCTGTCACTCAGATCCATGTTCAACGGTATTATGGCATAAAGAAACAGGTTGTAAGCAGGTATAAAACTCAGTATGGTTTTCATCGCTTCTGTGATACGGATTAGGTTCAATTAAGCTCAAAATTTAGATGGACATCACATGAGAGATTGTGGTGCTTCCTATCTATTCTCAAGGCGTATTTCGCATTCCCCAAGTCACCTCGAGTTGACTTCGACCCGTAGTGTCTGATTAATCTGTAAGCACACATCGATCTTCGGATTCTTCTTCCCGTTATATCTCATACTTTGACCGATTCATCTTGCCTCTTTGTAGATATGTGAAATAAATAAGCTTCAGAAGGCTTAACAATAATAGCCATAGTTTTTTTTTTTTTTTTTTTTTTTTTTTTTTTTTTTTTTGATAAACACCTTTATTCAACTTCATAATTGAATTCAACTGCAAGTCCCGAATCTGGATCACTGCAGGTACTTAACACTATCTTCGCGGGAATCAGAACACTCACGGGCTCGTGTATGACTGGGTAATTACTTTTCTGCCTATCATTCTGAAAGATGTATATGGAGACATGCACAACTCAAAATGATTTTCCACATTAAATCGAGGAGATTTAGTTTGTATCACTACTACTTTTACGCACTATAGAAAGCTACCATAGCATACAATGACTGTTCTAGAGTCTTTTAGGCCTAATAACATCACCAGTTTAGCACACAAAATCAGTTTTCTATCACTTTCCAAGGTTGGATCAATTTTCTTTTAAACATCGTGTTGAAACTTCTTACGAAGTTATAGACTTGAAAAATTATATCATCTCCCAAAAAAAAATTTTAAATTCTATCGCCCCGATCAAGTCAAAGTCTTCAGGTAAACGGCTATCCTGAAGATCCAATGGATTAGCTGGACCGACCACATACGAGTATGTGTCCTTCTAACTAAGTATGAACGACTATTTTTCAGCAAAAGAAAAAAAACCCATCATAAACCGCCCCGGTCACTTTCAGTCATCTGGTTAATGGCTATCCTCATAATCTACAAGTATAAGTAAGGACCAAACATATCCGAAGATATGTCCTTCAAACTTAAGCAACCGACATAATTTTAAGCGATAGTGATGGTTTTTTTTTTTTTACTGAAAACAAGGTTACTTGGGATTGATCATCCCATTAAGCTCAACAAGATTTTGAAAACGGGATCCGTCAAACGCTTTAGTAAAAAGATCGGCAAAATTATCCAAAGAATCAACCTTTTCAAGCACAATTAATTTCTTCTCAGCACAATCCCATATAAAATGATGACGAATGTCAATATGTTTAGTTTTACTATGTTTAACGGGATTGTTAGTTACTGAGATTGCAGCAGTGTTATCAATGCAGATAGGAGTTTGAGTGAAATTCAGACCATAATCACGCAATTACTGTTGTATCCATAAAACCTGGGAGCAGCAGTTTGATGCTGCCATGTACTCTGCTTCGCAGGTGGAAATGGCTACTGAGGTCTGCTTCTTGCACTGCCACGACACCAATCTTCCTCCGAGAGACTGACATCCACCGGTTGTTGACTTCCTGTTCTGATTGCAACCTCCATAGTCAGAGTCGGTGTAAGCTACCAAATCCAATTCTCCCCCTTTCGTGTACCATAAACCCAACTTAGGCTTGCCTTTGAGATACCGCAAGATTCTCTTCACTCCCTTCATGTGAGATTCCTTCGGGTTTGCCTGAAAACAAGCACAAAGACAAACTGCAAACATAATGTCAGGTCTAGATGTTGATAAATACATTAAAGAACCTATGATTGCCCGATACTGAGTGGGATCCACATTATCATCACTGTCGGAATCAGCACCCAGTTTGTGGTTGACGCAGATTGGAGTGTCAAATGGGGTACTATCATCCATCTTGAAGCGTTTGAGCACATCATGGACATATTTCGTTTGATGAATAAACATGCCATCTTTCTTCTGATCTACCTGCAATCCCAAAAAGAAAGTTAATTCTCCCACGGCGCTCATCTCAAACCTCTTCTTCATGACCGCTTCAAATTCCTAACACATAGTGACTTTTGATGCAGCAAAAATGATGTCATCCACATAAACCTGAACTAGAAGAAACTCTCCCCCTTTTCTCCTGACAAACAGCGTACTATCAATCTTTCCTCTTTCAAACCCATTTTCTAGCAAGTAGTCTGACAATGTTGCGTACCAGGCACGAGGAGCCTAATGTAACCCATATAATGCTTTACTCAGTTTGTACACATGATCAGGAAAATCTGGGTCAGGGAAACCCGGGGTTTGTTCAACATATACCACCTCATCGACTTTACCATAAAGAAATGCGCTTTTCACATCTAACTGAAATACTTTCATTTCTTTGTGTGCAGCATACGCCAAAAACAGTCGGATTGCCTCCAATCTCTCTACAGGAGCAAACACTTCATTGTAATCGACCCCTTCCTGCTGATTAAACCCTTTCACTACCAATCTTGGCTTGTTCCGTATGATTATCCCCTTATCATCTCTCTTACATTTAATTACCCACTTTGTACCGATAGCAGTTACTTCTTGCGGTTTTTCAACTAATTTCCATAATTCCATCTTCTCAAACTGTGCCAGTTCTTCCTACATGGCTTCAACCCACGAGCTATCCTTCAGTGCCATTTGATAATTCTTTGGTTCAATCTGGCTGATGAAGCTGGTGTACAAGCATTCATTTATTATACCCATCTCTTTAATGCTTGCGTAAACGCATGTGTGTTCATCCAAACTTCTTCTTGTACGAACACTGTCAGAAGGATTACCGATCACATTCTCCAAAGGATGATTCTTGTGAACTCTAGTAGTCTGAATCGGACCAACTTCCATATCATTCTCAAGATTTGAAGAAAGTTCATCAGTGTGAGTCTGAGGTTGAGTGTGAAATGGATTATAGAACTCATTATCAATCGAGACAATAGGAGATTCAACCGCATTGGACGAGGTTGGTTGATTTTCATCATATTGTTGACGTTGCACAATGGTCTCCTCGTCGTCATACAGTATCTGCGAGGCTACTTTCTTATCAATGTCTGCAAAATCCAAGTAGGGCACATTAAAAGATTTGAAAAGCTTATCATAGTCGAAAGCCTCTGCTGGTCCCATGCTAGGCTTTAGTGATTTGTAACTAGTAATGTCAGTGTTACAGACCAACTCAACCTTGTTGTTCGATAGATTAAAGACTCTTCTGTTGGGTGTCCCAACAACATAGCCGACTAAGATACCTTCATTGGCTTTCTCACCAAATATAGAGTTAGTCTTTAATATCGAACATGGGGACCCGAAAGGTTCGAGACCCTTCAAGTTTGGCTTTCTACCATGCATAAGTTCATAACATGTTTTATTTAATCTTTTAACAGTTAAAACACGATTAAGGATATAACAGGCTGTAGCAACAGCCTCAGCCCAGAACACCACAGGAAGTTTAGCATCTGCCAGCATGGTCCTGGCGCCTTCGATTAGCGTTCTATTCTTCCTCTCAGCTACTCCATTTTGTTGCGGAGTATATGGGGCGCTGTACTGATTCTCTATCCCTTTCTGTAAGCGGAACATCTCCATCTGATAGTTCTTGAACTCTGTACCATTATCACTCCTGATGTACTTAACCTTTCTTCCAAAAATATTCTCAACAAAATTGAAGTTCTTGAAAGGAACCCCAATCGCCAACCCATTCTTGACTATGTAGTTCATCTTACGAAGATGTATATAACCCATTTTTCGGTGCCACAGTTCTGACTCAGATTCAGTTGCTTTTGACAGAAGGCATGATTCTTCTGTTGTCATCTCGGTTGATCTCATATCCATCACATACGTGTTTCTCTCTCTTGGAGCTCTCATTACAACCCATGTCTCTGGTATTTTGAAACCAGGATAAAGCACGAGTGCCTCATCTTTAGTGAAATGAACAGTGTATTCCTTATCACATATCTGAGAAACACTCAACAAGTTATGCTTCAACTCTTCTACAAAATTCACCTTTTCCAACTTTATTCTCCCATTTGTCACGGTCCCAATACCACTAATTCTTCCCCCACTTTCTCCAGCGAAACTTACTCTTCCTCCTTGAACAGACTTCCAGTCACGTAACAATTTCTTGTTACCAGTCATGTGCCGGGAACAGCCACTGTCAACAACCCACATATTGTTTACAGCCCTTTTTGACTGTTCCTGCACAATTAAAGAAATAGATTAAAATCTGGGGACCCAAGACCTTCTGGTCTTGGGTTGGGTAAACCTGTTATCCGGCATCTAGTACCTTGGTTGCCCAAAGTCAGTTTGAGGAAAGTTTCTATCTTCACTCATTAGAACAGTGTACATTTCCCATTTCGGTGGGAGAGCATCAAGAAGTTTCTCTATTACCTCTTCATCCTTGTATTCAATGGAGTAATTATTTAGTTCGGTCATCAAATGATATTATCGTGTGATGATATCATCAAGTGATTCATTTTTCAAATACTTGAATACAGAGAATTAGGTTTTTAGTAGCTTTGTCTTGGAAGTACGTATCCCCACATTACCTTCATATCTATTTTCTAGTGCTTCCCATTGCTCTCTAGCAGTTTTGTATTTCTTGAAGGTATGAAGAATCTCTTGTGGAAGAGCAATTGTTATAGTTGCATGAGCTTTACTCTCTGCCTCATACATTTTATTTTCGTCCTCTTCCATCTTACTGTACTTCTTAATCTGTTCACGACCTTCAAACATGGATGTTGGTGGAATGTACCCGTCTTGAATGCAGACCCACATCTTAGCATCTTGTTACTTCACATACTGTTCAAACCGATCTTTCCATGCGACGAAATCAGTACCGTTCAGTAGTTTTGGAGCTTTAGTTGCAGAACCAGCTTCAACCTCCATTTTTACTAGTTCTGTGATGTTTATCGAAGTCATTGTTGAAAAATTGAGATTCAAGAATCAAAAACAAAGTTCTGTGATACAGCTATAGCGAAGTTAGTATAACTTCTTTAGTATAACTTCACTGTCGTATAACTTCGCTGTAGTATAACTTCGTTGTAGTATAACTTCGCAGAGGTTTAACTTCGCTGAACAACTTCGCTAGCTTGTTATAAGTTCGCTTAAACCCTACTTTTTGTTACGGAGACTTCGCTTGATGAACGTCGGGTTTTGCAGGTTTTAGTTGGGTTGATTGCGAGGGACGCGAGGGTGATTTGGAGGTAAGTTTGATGAGGGAAGATGGGCAAGACACAAAAACGAGGTATTTCAACGTAAACTCGTTCCGCGAATAGTCAAACGGAACGATCTTAACACCCGTGTGATAATCCCGAACCACACAATCACGAGCAAAATGCTCTGATACCAATTGTAGGTTCCCAGCCGGATCTACACTCGTAACAAGAGGGTGCAGAATCCCCATGTAATACGATACGAGTGTAAGATAAGCAATACGTTAAATAAGTAGGTAAACACACGAGATAATACTTGAAAACTTGATGTATTACTATTGCCAACACGTGATGCACAAGATCACCAAAAACACGTTTAGCAAAAACCTTTCTCGCTCACATCTTAAAACCCGAATCTGAGGTTTAAATAGACCTCGAAAACGTCGCCAACAAGCTAGGCGAAGTTGTCATAACTTCGCTAGTTCCCCAAGTTCGCATATACATACCAGCGAACTTACATAATCAACAGTATTCGACACGTAACAAACAAACAAAACGATTACAGACACAGACAAAACACGAGATACTGAACTACTGACATCATGCACCAACACTCACTCACAATAAAGGAAGCATGGTTTATTGCTAGATAACGGGGGTATACCTTGTAGTGGGGATTATGAACTTAGAATGCTTATAAATCTATAAAACTTATATTTTCATCAGTAGCATAATGGTTTAAGTTAAGTTGGGTTGACAAAGTAAAAGTCAAACTAGGCTTGAACCGAGATTACGGGCTGATAGTTTCTGATATTTTGTGCCTTAGTTGAAAATTAAATCATATCACAAAAATACTCGAAGGTTTGTTATAAGATTTAAGTGTACAACAATATCAATAACCGACTTAATGCCAGTCATAATAACGCTGAAATATAAAACTGAGATGGAAGGGCGATTTAGTCAATATAATTCTCTGCTCAAATCAAAATAATATGTATTGCTTTGTTAGCCTAGTTTTCATATTTGTCTTTGTTTTATTTGTTTTAATTCAAAAATCCAAAAATATTGTGTTTTTTAGTTTCTACTCTATTTTCGATTTTCGAGTTAAAGGTTACAAATTTGAAAAATAAAATACCAAAAAGATATTCCCACATTATTATTCAATTTTTTTATTTAATTGTTTTAAGTTAATCGACTTTAAGGTAATTGTTTTTAACTTATTTTTTTTAACACAAAGCACGTTAAGGTATTGCGTCTTACTCTGAGTGGTAAGGTTCCTAAGGTAAAGTTCATCGGAACATGGGTTTCGATGCTTTATTTAATTCATTTCTTTATTGTTTAATTAATTAATTCATATTCGTTTGTTTGTTCATAAAGAATAGAACCTATTCGTTATCTTTGTTGATAACGAATGATGGTCATGCATATTTTATAAGGTATAACGAATGTATTCATTCGTTAACTTCATTCGCTTCCGCTTACACTGATAACGTATGACCTCATTCGTTATTAATATTAATAACAAATGAAGAACGAATCTTTGTTGATTCGTTACTGGTTCTAACTTATGACTCATTCGTTAACGGGGTTAACGAATGAGATAACGTATGTGGACCATTAGTTGAATTAACGAATGGGTTCATTCGTGTGTCTAGGTTTGCGTGCAAATCTGTCTTATATATTAAACAATGGTTGAACAAATCCACCCATTTGTTCATATCAATTATCACCCTCCTTAGCAAACCTCTGGCAAATTTTTTTCCAAATTTCCCAACCTTCATTAAACCTTGTTTCATTTATCTAGTAACAATCATAAGGTATAGATTATTCAATCTTTTCAACGGGTTTATATATTTGTTAAATGCAACAGTAAAACATGGTGTATGTGTAATCGGTTGTTTTGGAGTTAATAAGTGATGTTATTACGAGCCCTATGATGCAAATTTTGTATCGATTCATCGTGGAATTAGGTTTAATTGATTATTAGTATGCATGTTGACTGATTGAGTTTCAATCAATTTTGACTTTGACGATTGGGGTCAAAGTTGATAATTATTGATGCAATTCGTTATGGACAACGCATGGATGCTCATTCGTGTCTAAAGTTGACGAATTCACCCATTCGTTGTACTTGCATAACGAATTAACACATTCGTGTGATTATGTAATGAATGGACCTTCATTCGCTATATATAATCACAAATGGACTCATTCATTCATACCTCCTTCTCTATTGACTCATCGGTATTGTAAGTATAACGAATCAGTTCATTCGTCATAACGAATGACATCATTCGTTATAGCGATTGAGATAGTGAATGATTCTTGTAATTTTACACATAATTCAATGGCTGACAAAATTGTAATTTGATTTAAATTAAAATTAAGTTCGATTTTACTAATACTCGGGTTTTTGTGACTACAACAATGGCTGACAAAATCATTCCAGATGCTCCAACACAACAGATCACTCAACAGGATCCTGTGGCTCTAGTTGCTGAACCACAAGTTGCTGCTCAACAAGTACAGCCTCCAGCACAGCAACAAGAAGCTCAAGCTGCTCATGCGTTACCGTATGACAAGAAGCACAATATTTTTGCATTCGTACATGATAACTTTGCGGATCAGGACATATTTGGAGATATTATCGCATTTTTATGTCGATCCTGGATCTACTATGCTATAACTGCTAAGGTTCCTCTACATTTTAGCATGATCCATCCTTTCTAGGATTCAGCAAGTATGTAGAGTCCGAGAACCACATCGTTGCCGAGATCAATAAGACGACTATCATAATCACTCCTGGGGTGATACGTCGGGTGCTAAGATTTACTGATAATATGGATCTGCCATGTGAGTTAGATAAAGCACTAATCCGTTGATTATTCCCGCATTATTTTATACCGGAGCCCTGGATCATTCCCAATATAATAAGGCGTACTTGTGTAACCCATACAGGTACTAATTGCACGTTTTGATCCATTGCCTTGGGGGTGAGAAGGTGGTTATGACGAACGTCGGATAATGCTCCAATCCTCTTTCATTGCTCTAAAACGGAAAATGATGTGTTGAAATTAGAACATATGGCGGCTGATACGATGAAGAGAATGAAGACATATTGCAATCAAGCACCAGAGGATCATCCAAGGACCAAGCGTTTAATTGGTCATTTGGGGAATTCTGATTATGTATGTCCTTCTAATGATCATTGGATCCATGACGACTCAGATTCTAAATGTGAAGAGGGACCAGGTGGGAACAATGGTGATCATGGTGGTAAATGGGGGTGATGGACGATGTGCTGAAGTTGAGGCGGCAGTTCATTTGCTGCTCAACGTAAACGCAAGGGAAAGGAAAAGCTTCAAGATCAACAGCATAAGCGTTTCAGCTCTTTGCTATTAAAATAACTTATTAGCAAAGTGTACTCGGGAGTATTGTTCCTTGCTTGAGCTGAACCTTGCCCGATAATACTTAGTGATATTCTTTTAGATCATCAAGCATACTTAGATCATACTTATTAATGAATACCTTGCCCGGTCTTCCAATCACTTGGCTTATTGGACTTGGTTAACCAAACCTTACTCGGAAGAGTAATATACTTGGCTCTGAAGAACAGACTTGCTTGATAAAGTGAACCTTGCCCGGATTTACATAAACTAGTGTACCTTACTCGGCAATGCACTAATTTGCAAACCCTGCTCGGATATCCACTTAAGAAGACTACTTGAAGTAAACCTTGCCCGATAGGCAAAATATCGTACTCGGCCAAATAAAAGCTTGCTCGGAGGTCTAAGGTGTGCTCGGATCCATTACTTAGCAAATTCAGAGGAGGTTGAGAAGATTCCAATCTTTCATGTACTTCATTTAGGTCAAATCTTTGACTCAACAATCTCCCCTAAGGTAAATTTCTTGACCCAACAATCTCCCCCTAGATTGGAACACCTCAGCTGACATTATAAAAAAAAGTTGAAGACATTAAAAAACATAAACACAATTACATAATCTAAAATCAAAAATTACATATTCAAATAACATAAACACAATTACATAATCAGAAAGTTGTCCGAAGACATTACAAAAAAAAGCCTATTCAAAGATTCTTTAGTTTATCTAGAGATGCTTGTTTAGGCATGAAAAATCCAACTTTTCCTGCTCTCATAAGAATCTTAACAGTTCTGATTGCTTAGCACTTGTAGTCCTTTGCCCTACATTATATTCTGAGAGATGCAGTGCTGCAATCACAGATAATTGCCATAGATTGAATTTTCTGAAGTCATTCTTAGAAGATCTTCACAATCTCTCCATTTTCCATCATAACATTCAGATGTTCAGTCCTGGAGTCATAGAATACTCCACTTGGCATAACATTGTGGTTGACTGAATGGTTTTTGGCTTTTACTGCAACCTAGACAAAGGGTTTATACATATTCAAGTGCATCTGCTTTGATTTTTCTTGAGTCGTCACAGACATCTTCCTTTTCTTTGTACTGTTCTGTTTTGAGAGCTTGGATGTTGTCTGTTTGCATAATTTCTCTACTTTGGATTTCCCCTTCATTGTCATCCTTAATAGATCAACCATCTTTTTGGATACTCCTTTGTTCTTACCAACTAGAGACTGGGCAGCTCCCTTTTTCATGTTTAACTGCTGTCTTTTCATTTTCTTGAAGTTGCTCAAAATCTCTTTTCTTTTCATGATTTTTACATAATCAAAAGGAATTCTATTTTTAACAAAAAATTTTGGTTTACCATCATATTTGCTCAAGAACTTTTGAATGTTCATATCTTCTTCCAATTCATCTTTCATTTTGTCTTGAACAGTCTTTTCTTCATTCAAAGCCTTTGAAATCTTGTAAATGACAGTGTCTAGTTTCTCTTTTATCTCTTTCTCTGGTTCTTCTGGCTTAATTAGTTTGAGCAGAGAGATTACCACACCATTTGGAATTTCTTGATCATTCAAGCATTTTTCAATCAGTTCTTGAGGCACATCCTTCTGATTAACATTCTTCACTTCATCTTTTAGCATTTTCTCATCTTCAAACATTTTCAACAAACTCTCTTGTTCTTCAAGATCTTTGTTAGTTAGCCTTTGAATTAGAAGTTCTCTGTCATACATTTCTGTCATTCTTTGCATATACACTCTTTCTGCTTCTAATTCATATTAATTCATATTTGAGACCATTCTGTTTTCTTGAAAATTGATAGTCTGAGTTTCATCTTCTTGAGCAATTTCTTTTCCTTTTAGTTTCTTCCTTTTCTCTAGTTCTTTCATCTCATCTTCTGGAATGTTATCAAGATCATCATCTGAGCTGTTCTTTTCATATACTGAGAGAAGCTTCAGCGAATTCTCCCCTGATTCAGAGATTTCTCCCCCTGTTTTGGGGCAACTGAGATCTTCTCAACCTCAGACATTAGGGTTTGAACTCGTTGCAATGCTTTCTTCAGTTCTTCAGAAATATGATGTTTGTAGGAATTGGAATTACTTGGAGTTGGATCCATTGTTGATTTTATGTTATGTCAATGAACACACAATTATCAGTTAGATCTCAAAGTAAGTATTAAAAAAAATTAAGGAATAAATAATATTTCAATTCAAACCGTTGTCTTGAATGATATAGAAATCTGCACAAAACACAAATATAAGTTACTCTTGAAATGTGAAGTTTCAATTTTGAATAGCATATGCAGGTCTTCTTTTAATGAGAGTTAAGACAAATGTAAAGTACATATCTGCAATTTTTCTGCCAAAATTGTAGATAAAGTTCTTTTGTTTCTGCCTTTTTTCTTTTACATGCCAGGTAAAGTGAGAAATTTGAAAAGTGTTTTGTCTTTTAGCTTATAAATTCCTTATCTATTTAAGGAATGATTGCTTTGGAATATATATCCAGAAGTGGTAAAGTGTGTAAAGATAAGGTAAAGTGTGTTTCTTTGAGAGTAAGGATTTGTAGTGGAAGGAGAGAGAGAGAGGGAAATAATGTTGAAAAATTTGCCTAACTCCCTCTTTCATACTTTTTGAAAGTGGGTTTTAAATGCTCTTTATCCTTTTGTGAATTATTAGCTGTCAACCAGTAACATTATCCACTTGATATATTAAACATTTAATTTCATTTAAGTTCATAAGACCTTACTCGAAAGATTAATATATCAAAAGTCTACTCGGTATACTTCCACTTACAAACCTTACCCGGTCAAACTTTGCTTGGAAAATTTTCATTTTGGATATACAAAGTTTGCCCGAATTCGTCTATTTATAAACCTTGCTCGATCAAGTAAATTAATTTAAAGTTAATACATGATGAAGAAAGCTTACCCAAAATACTATATTTCTTGAGAAATTAATCACAAGGCAAATAATCAAGTATAATCATCAAATAAACATCCTTACAAAGAATCAATGAAGATCCCCACATAGATTTCTCATTTTCAAATTAAAACTATCCCCACATAGATTTCTCAATTTCAAATTAAAACTTATCTAGCATAAACCCTAATAGAATCATAATCAATTTTATCATACTAACTAACATATTCAATCAAGCATACTTGAAAAACATAGTGTGCCCGAGCAACCATTCAAGAGAATAGTGTGCCCGAACACCTTTCTAATGCAAAGTATACCCGAATAACCTTCATATAGTACAAAGTTTGCCCGGAAAAGAAATTCTAGCAGACAGTGTACTCGGAAAGTTAAGTTTTGAAATTACCAAGTATATTGAGGGAACAAAAGTGTACCTGGAATATAAAGTGTGCCCGGAAAACAAAGTCTACCCGAAAACACTTGTAATTTCAAAGAAATCATAAACACACATATCACAGAGCATGCTTGGAATGAAATTAAAACACATAGACATTTAATTGTGCTATAGTCTAAAATTTCATAGAGCTTGCCCGAAAATCCTATGTTAGCACTAAGCTTGCTAGGATAAACACATTCAATCATCAGGTATGCCCTTACCCGAGGGATTTCAACATGCCAAACCACACCCGAAAAAATGACAAACTTAAATAGTAATATCTAAGCATGCCCGGAAAGATTAACAAACCTTTCCTAACGACATATTCACACAAATCACAAAGCTTACTTGATGTACTTGACTAAGTTCATAAAGTTCGCTTGGAATCACAATCAGCATATAACATGCATAGCTTGCCCGAAACAAGAATTTCCTGTTAAAAGCTAGATATAATAACACATAATCATCTCAAGACTTCAAGCTTGCTCGGGAAATGAGTACAACAGTGTACTCTACCCGGAAAGTGTAAACACTTCAAAGCATGCCCGAAAATCATAAAGTTAGTCAAAAATGACTAAGCTTACTCGGGAAGGTTGAAAATTATCAAACCTTACCCAACAACATATTCACACATAATCAAATGTTTTGTACCCGGAAAGGTTGTAAATCATTAAACCTTACCCGAAAATACATAATCAAACAGTTTGTGCTCAGGAAGGTTATAGGTATCAAACCTTACCCGAACTTACATATTCAACCTATTTTAAGGTAAAATGCAACAATTTTTGACTTAAACCACTTTGTCAAAATATATTTTTTTTCTTTTCAGATCATAGTTTAAGAGCAAATGGTGCATTTAGAGATCAAATTTCAGTTATATTTCTCTTCAAAACAGTTTCTTCCATTTACTTAAAAGATCTCAAGAATGGGATTATATTGACTAAGTAGCTATCTCAATACTTCACTCTCAGCATTATTATGACAACATAGATAGGTTAACAGCGGGTATAAACTTAGCATGAATTTCATCTCTTTGGTGATATGATTTAGGTTCATTTAAAGCTTAATGCATTAATGGTCAACACTGTGCTATGATGCCTCATATCTCTTCTCAAAGCTTATTTGGCTTTCCCCAGATCACCCCAATTTGACTCCAACCTCCTGTATTTGGTCAAAAATAGTTTTTGTATGACAGAACTTATTGTATTTTTGTATTTTTAGATTCAAACATATATAGAGGTTGAACGTTGGGCTTAGAGTTAGTAACATGCCTTTCATTCAAGATGAGACAGATTTTGTCAACATCTTTGTAGTTCTTGTTGTAACCCTCTTGTTTGATAAAATATTTAAAACACTTATCAAATTTTGGTTGATTTATTCATTCTTCCCCTTGTTTTTGATATTTTCTCAAATTTTTCTTAAAGCATGTTCTTTGTCATATTTAAAGATGTTTCATTTTTGGTTGACCAAATAACAACAGGCTCGTGTATGACTGGGTAATCACATTTCTGCCTATCATTTGGAGAGATTTATCTTGAGACATGCAAAGACAACTATGCATCTCCACATAAAGATTAGCATATTCATTATGTTTATATCACCTTAGATTTAACATCATCATGGGAAAGCAACCACACATGTTAATGACTATACTAAGGTCTTTTTAGCCTATTAATTCCATATGATCAGCTAATTAGTCAATGTTCTATCATTTCCCAATAAACACAGTTTAATATTCAATCACCCCAATATCTCTTCATTGTCAGGTTAATGGCTATCCTGTTTGACCAAAAGTGGTCAACAGGACCAAACATACAAGTGAATATATGTCCTTTCAAAGTCAAAGTTATTGACATAGTTTTAAGTGAAGGAATAAGAAACAAGTCATAATTGCCCCAAATGCATTCAGTTTTCAGGTCAATGGCTATCCTTTGAATCTATAAAGATTTAAGGACCAAACATACACAAGTGCATGTCCTTCCAACTGGGAAAATGACATAGTTTTCAGCAAGAACAACTATTTGAGACTTTTCAAAAAAAAATCCTTCTTTTAAGCTTCTTAAAAGCTTGAACTGAATAATCTTATCATATCTCTTCACCATTAATCAACTTGCTCATGTTTTGACCAAAATAAAGTATTTATGCAAAATTCATTATAAAATTCATTGAATCACATAATTTTGACATAAAACACATTTTGACATAAACAGTTGCATCACACAATCAAATCTTAATCATTCTTAACATCATCAAGAAAACAGATTGTACTAACATTCAATGTCTATCCTATCTTAACAACATCAGAAGATCAGATAAAGAACATATTCAAGTAACCATAAACATGTGATTACTCATGACATCAGACAAGCATTCAATTTCACCCAAATAGATCAAACTACTTATCATAACATCATATTAGTTAACTTGATAGTTAATAATTATCATCAATTTCAAACAAATTGCACAGATAGTTACTTAAGCACCTATCAGTTAACTTCAAACCAGTGACATATTCAAAACATATTCAATCATTATTCAGTTGAAACATATTCAAAACATATTCAATCAACATTCAGTTGAAACACATTTAAAACATATTCAATCAACATTCAATTGAAACATATTCAAAACATATTCAATCAACATTCAGTTTAAACATATTTAAAACACATTCAATCAAAATTCATAAGGTGTAACCTCTGCCAAAATAATCAGTTAGCACAGAGAGACACACAACCAGGCACACATCCTTAATCAGATTTCATCAGAGTTGATCATTCCCAGGGCTTTCAGAAGAAAGTTGAACCTGGTTCTATCAAGTGGTTTGGTGAATAGGTCAGCCAAATTGTCACTTGTATCAACCCTTTGCATTTCAATCAAACCTTTTTCACTGCAGTCTCTGATGAAATGATGTCTGATTTCAATGTGCTTAGTTTTGGAATGTTGAACTGGATTTTTAACAGTAAAATATGCATCGTTATTGTCAATAAGAATAGGGGTGTTCAAGAAATTCAAACCATAGTCCAGCATCTGATTTTGAATCCATAAAACTTGTGCACAGCAGGCAGATGCAGCAACATATTCAGCTTCTGCAGTAGAGATTGAAACTGTAGTCTGCTTTTTTCATTGCCATGACACTAGCCTTCCACCCAAAAATTAACATCCTCATGAGGTTGACTTTCTGCTCATGTTGCAGCCATCATAGTCACTGTCTGTATATGCAATCAGATCAAAAGCTTGGTTCTTTGGATACCAAATCCCTAAGTCTGGTCTTCCCTTCAAATATCTGAATATTCTTTTAACAGCATTCATGTGGGAGACTTTTGGACTTGATTGGAATCTTGCACACACACATACAGCAAACATGATATCTGGTCTTGTTGCAGTCAGATACATCAGAGATCCAATTTTGGCTCTATATTCATGTTCATCTATAGGCTCCCCCTTTTCATCTGCAATCATCTTTTCTATGGTGTCCATTGGAGTTGAAGCAGTCTTGTACTCATGACAGTTGAACTTGTTCAAGATGTCCTGCACATATTTGCTTTGATGAATGAAAATCCCCTCAGCCTTCTGTTGAACTTTCAATCCTAGAAAGAAGTTCATTTCTCCCATAGAACTCATGCTGTATTTGGACTTCATTACCCCTTCAAACTCCATACACATTTGTTCATTTGTAGAACCAAAGATGATGTCATCCACATACACTTGTACCAGAAGTAAGTCTGATCCCTTTCTTTTGTAGAAGAGTGTCTTGTCAATGGCTCCTCGTTTGAAACCATTTTCAAGAAGATGAGTTGACAGCTCATCATACCATGCTCTAGGAGCCTGATGCAATCCACAAAGGGCTTTGTTTAGCTTATACACCCTGTTTGGATACATTGGATCCTCAAAACCTGGAGGTTGAGCAACATACACCTCTTCATCAATCTTTCCATTTAGAAATGCAGACTTAACATCAAGCCGGAACAATTTAATGTTCTTTGAGGTAGCATATGCAAGAAAAATCCTGATAGCTTCAAATCTTGCAACTGGTGCAAAGACTTCCTCAAAGTCTATTCCTTCTTCTTGAAGAGATCCCAGTGCTACAAGTCTAGCTTTATTCTTAATCACCAAACCCCTTTCATCCCTTTTGTTTCTAAAAACCCATTTGGTTCCAATGGCATATCTGTCATATGGCTTATCAACAAGATCCCACACATGCAGGTCTCTAAATTGTGCCAATTCCTCTTGCATTGCTTCCACCCAACTATTATCTTTTAATGCTTGTGCTATGTTCTTTGGTTCTATTTTGGATAGAAAACAAGAGTAAAGACAAATGTTTGCAATTTCGGAATGACTTCTTGTAACTCTTTCATGCAAATCACCAATGATGTTTTCAGAAGGATGATTCTTTTCCACATAAGGAGTTTGAACAATCATATCTGTAGACATAGTTGTGTCAAGATTTGACTCATTGAGTTCTGGTACTTCAATGATCAAATCAGTCTCTGCATCATGAAATTCTGGTACTTCATCATTATGTTGTCTTGAAGTAGATTCACCAATGTTTTCTAAGTTCAATCTTTGAAATAGATCTTCAAATCTTGTTGTAGATGCAGCTTCTTCTCCACTTGCTTGGTTGCTTGTGTCACCCTCATTCTGAACTTGATCATCCTGTACATCATGATTGTCTTGATTGTTCTCAGTATGATCATGTTCAACATTGTGATTGTTTTCTTGATTAGGTTCACCAATCTCACATGAGGAGTTCTTCACAAAAGTATATTCCTTTTCCTTTTCAGCAACCTTCTTCCATAATTCTTCCAAGTCCAATGACTTCTTCTTTTTCTCTTCAATTTCACTGGTCTGGTAGAAAGATTCATCAAAGTCTTCAGGATAAATCTTGAATGACCTTATTAACTTCTCATGATCAAACAGCCATGCTGTACCATCAACTGTATTGAATTGATTCTCGTTAAAAATGATGTAAGAAGATTCTATAACACTCAAGTAATCTTTTACATAGACTCTGTAGGCTTTTGAGTGTGTAGAATATCCAACAAAGAAAAAATCCAGGGACTTTGTTTGAAACTTGTTCAAATAGTCTCTTGTGTTCAGTAGGAAGCATTTTCATCCAAAGGGCTTGAAAAACTTAATGTAAGTCTTTCTGTTGTGAAATATTTCATATGGAGTTTTGTTAATCCTTTTGTTGACAAGTACCCTGTTCTGAATATAGCAGGCTGTATTTATAGCTTCAGCCCAAAAAGTGACAGGCAGATTAGCATCTGCTAACATGGTTCTTGCAGCTTCAATAAGTGTTCTGTTTCTTCTTTCTGCTACACCATTTTGTTCAGGAGTTCTAGGAGCTGAGAATTGTTGTTGTATTCCTTTTGCTTCACAGAATTCTTGCATAACTCCATTCTTGAACTCAGTGCCATTGTCACTTCTCATCATATTGACTGTCTTTTTCAACTTGTTCTCAATCATTGTTACACAACCTTTAATCAACTCTGCAGTCTCATCCTTGGTACTTAGGAAATAAACCCAAGTGTATCTTGAATAGTCATCAATGATCACCAGACAATATATTTTCTTCCCAATACTTGGCACACTCACTGGACCAAAGAGATCCATGTGAAGTAATTCAAGTAATTGATCAATTGAGTTGATGAGTTTTGACTTATGAGTAGATTTGTGTTGTTTTCCCTTTTGACATGAATCAAAATGATCTTCCAACTTGAATTCTCTCGTAGGTAAACCTATGACATGCTCACCTTTGACAAGTCTATTCATGTTCTTCAAGTTCACATGACACAGTTTCCTATGCCACAATTTTGACTCATTTTCAGTGGCTTTGGAAACAAAACATGCACCTCCTCTTGAAATAGCTTCTTTCATATTCAATTCATACAGGTTACCATTTCTTGGTGCCATCATCATAATCATTTCAGGTGGAATTACAAACTCAGGTTTTAAAATGAAACAGTGTGAATCATCAAAACTGACTTTGTAACCCTTATCACACATTTGTGATATACTCAGCAGATTGTACTGAAGACCTTCAACATGAAATACATTATAAAATGAGACTTTCCCATTTGTTAAGATTCATTTTCCGACAATCTTTCCATCATTCTCATCACTCCCAAAAGCTATTGGACCTTCATACTTCTCTTTATAATTGACAAGAGATCTCTTGTCACAAGTCATGTGCCTAGAACAACCACTATCCATATACCATATGTCATTTAGAGGAGTGGACTGTTCCTGCACATACAAAGAAAATTTGATTAGTTAAGTGATGATGTGCAAGCCTTATCAACTTGCAGTTCCTCGGATTCAGTTTCAAACACAGCTTCGGAAGTGAGTGTTGTTGGTTTAGGATCTTCATGAGTCAATTCTAAGTTGTCTGGATGATCAGTTTCATAACCACACTCTCTTGGAGTTTTAACAAGCGAGGTTGGGCAGTGGTATTCATCTGAGTCAGTGGCATACTCCTTTATCACATAGTCCTTCTTCTCAGAGTAGTCTCTCATATCAGCAACTTGCTCAACCTTACTCTCAGTCTTAGGTATCCAAAGGAAACCATGTGGTTCATATCCATGTCTTAGTAGAAACTTCTCATCACCAGTGAGTTCTGTTGGTTTATTTCTAGTATGTGCATCTTTTCTTCTTGTCTTCTCACTGCTTGATGATCCTTGAGAGCTATCAGATTTGACTGATTGAGTATCTTGCTTGATTTTCATAGACTGATAGTTCTTTTTGGTCAATTTCTCATTCTTCTTAGGAGATTTACTTCTTCTTGCTAGTTCAGCCACTTTCTTCTCAATCCTTATCTCCTTTTCAGATTTCTTCTATTCTTTGTTCATGATTTCATTTCCGCACAACTTTCCTTTTCCCATATATTCATCATACTTCTGTTTATACAGGACAAAGTCTTGGCCATACTTTGTTCCATCTGGTACATGAAATGGTTTGAATTTGAATCTTTCATTACATGAATATGTGTGGTGACCATATTCATCACACCTTTTGCACCAAACCTTGCCTTTGAATATTTCATGTTCTTTTGGTTTCTTGTATCTTTCACTTGGCTTAGGTGTCTTGACTCCTAGAGTCTTCTGATTCTTTAAACAATCAAAATCAATTGAAAAAGGAACAAATTCCTCAATCTTGATGTCTTGTCTTTCAAGTTTGCTTTTGACAAAGGCAATCTTCTCCATAATCATAGGTTCTTCATCACTGCTTTCTCTAACCCTTGACTGTCTTTTCTCATACTCTTCCGTAGTTTCCACTTCTCCAACATCCAACACCTCATGACTAGAAAAGATTGGATAAACTGGGATAAAATTTTCTGTATCAACTTTTTCAGTCACCATCTTCTTTTTGTTGTTTTGCTTTATCTTACCCAATACAGCCTTGCTTGGTGGTCTGACTGCATTGTAGTTTATCTTCCTCCTTTCACAAATATCAAAAGAAACATGTTCTCTTTTCATTTTATCATTATTTTTCTTCAATCTTGGTGGGACTGGTGGATACTTTGGAAGTTTATCAACAGATTCAGGTTTCTTATATTTTCTTCCTCTTTCAGCAGTTTTGATTTCCTTTTCAGTAATTTGATCACTCAAATCACTCAAATCATCTTGATCCAACTCAACTGAATCAAAGTCATCCTCAGAGACTTGAACTCCAATTGACTTATCCTCTTTTACTTCTTTCTTAATCACAAACTCTCCTTCTTCATTCACTTCTACCTTTTTGTACAAATCAACAAAATCTTCCTTGTCTTGAAAGACACCTCTGAATTGTTGCAAGTATGCATCTCTTTTCTCTTTGTCAACTTTTGGCATGAAGTTGTTGTTGAATGGAGGTGGTACTGTTTTGTATTTGTCTTGTTCCTTCACCTGGTTCAGTATACCACATATGTTACCTGTTGAGATCAAATTCTTCAGAAATTCAGTTTAGACCTTCAGTCTTGTGTTTTGCACCTTTTCTTCAACCAACATTTTCTTTAATCCATCAATCTCAGTGGTGTATCTTGTTTGAGTTCTGTAAATGATCATGGAATCATCTTCAAGGCTTTTAATATTTTCATCACTGATCAACTCACTTGCCTCATACTCATTGATGATGCTTTGTTTTCTAAAACACTCACTTTCCTGCTTACCTACTTTTGTTTTCAATTCAATGATAAGTTCATTTAAATCAACTGTAGGAGCAGAGTGTACCTGAGATGATGATCCTTTTTCTTTCTCAATTATGGCCATGAATGCCACATTTGCTTTCCTGATATCATCTGCAATGTCCTCTTCATGATTGCTCCAATCAAAATTTCCTTCATGTTGTGTAGTCACTGCCACATTTCCTTGATTTCTGATCTGATTTTGATTTGCTGGAACAGTGTTGTTTGGAACATTTTGAGCTGCTTGAAGGTTTTGATTGTTGTTCATCTGAAAACCTTGAGTCTGTTGCATACTTTGTTGTTGATTATTCATTTGAGGATGAAAGTTGTTGAAGTTGGGGTTGTAATTGTTGTTGGGATTGAAGTTGTTAAAGTTGTTCATTTGACTGTTGTTGTTGTTGAATCTTGGCTGATTTTGTTGGTAATTCTGCTGACCTCTTGGTTGTTGATATTGATGCTGACCTCCTGGTTGTTGATTCTGGAATTGATTCATTTGAAAGTTTCTTGGTTGATTTCATTCTCTTGCAAAATGACCAGGTTGCTGACAATTGTAGCATATTACTTTTGACTTGTCAAATCCAATCCTGTCATTAGGACCAGAAACCAGAGACCTACCAGTTCTGTTATACAGCCTTTTACTTCTCAAAACCAACATGGCAGGTTGCCACTTCAAATCCATGTCTTCCAAGTCATCTGCATCAATTTGTTCTAAATCATCTTGTACCACACTTGTGTGAATTAGATTCTTTGCAACAAATGCATTATATGACTCAGTAAACATAGACAACAAAGCTTGTGTTTCATTGCTTTGACCTTGTCCTGTGCCAGTATTAGGAACATTTCCACTTGGCATAGAGGCAGAATCAGTATCATCAATCAGTTGCACATTGAACCTTTGCTGATTTCCTTGATTACTTGTGCTACCTCCAATGAAAGATTTTGGAGTAACCATATTATGTTCAACTGGTTCTTCAATAATGGGAATTTGCTGTTGGTTCTTAGTAGACAGATTTCCCATGGGTGCAATCAATGCATTTGAAAAATTGAAGCAGGGTCTATCTTCCTTAATCTTCTCATTCTCTATCATTTCAAGTTCTGCAGCCTGAAGAAAGCATACCACATCATCCAATTTCAATTCATTGAAATTTTGCTTCTGAAGGATGAACTTGCAAGCAGTATACCATTCTTTTGGCATTGAGTTGAGTAACTTTGTATTCAAATCAAAGTCAGTCATTACATAATCAGTTGTCCTCAACTCATTCACAATACTTAGAAAACGTTCTAGTATTGATTTCAACCTTTCTCCATCCTTATACTTGAACCTTTCCAACTGTTGCTTCAATATTTGCTTCTTTATGTTCTTTAGTTCAGTATTCCCTTCATACATTTCAAGGATGGCATCATACATTTGTTTGGCAGTTTTGTGATGAGCCTCCTTGGTCAGAATCTCCCAAGACAAACCTAGCTTAATCATAGCTAAGGCTTTGTCATCCACCTTTCTCATTTTTTCTCTTACAGCAGCAGTTGCAGTTGCATTTGCACCTTCTTCAACAGCAGTTTGTGGACCATTCTTGATGGAGTTCCACATATCAATATCATTGTAGCATACGGCTGCTTCAAAGAGTACTTTCCATTTGATAAAGTTTTCCTGTCCAAACACATTGGTATCTTGTTAGTAGACACCTCTTGTTCCTCATATCCAAACATTTTGAGAAATAAAAAAAATCAGTTTCTTTGTAAAAAAAGAGTTTCAAAAATAATCAGATCTGGAAACGGAATGCTCAGATCTGATGTGTCTGATGTGATTAGAACAAGATTTAGATATAAAAATTAGAACTTTAATTGAAATAAGGAAGAGAAAACACCGGTAGATTGTAGATATGGAAGAAAAATGAAAAACAGGGCTGCAGATGTCACAAATCAATGGAACAGTGGTCTGCTTACGTTATTCTTCTTCAAATCTTCAATCAGCAACAATCTTTCCAAAATAGCAGTAACAAGCTCTGATACCACTTGTCGGTCCCCTCGATTTCAGCTGGATCTTAATTAATCATGTCATAACTAACACAGATTGATGTGTCGACAAGAGAGTTAATGATGGGTTGCTATATTTAAAAAGATATCCGTTTGTTAAAGGCGGAATCAATAACAAACATACGATTGCAATGAATAATCAAAGGTAGAAAGCACACTTAAGATTCACTCAAAAGATTTCCATTTATATAATATTAATCATACAAAAGGATAATCGATTTAGGGTTTTCTAGGAATCCTAAGACAGCCGTCACACAATATTCTCTCAATTAATGTGTCTGTCTTATCCGTATTGTGCCCCCTTTGGCGGCGTGCCCTAAACATTCTAATTATAGGCCTGCCAACCTAGGACAGCTGTCATTCCTTCTAGAAACCCTAAATACAGTCATACATATTCAAAATAAACTAAGTGTAAAACAAGTCTTCCGGGTAGGCTTTGCACCAATCTTGTCATTCCGAGTATGCTCGGCCATCCTTCATAACTTGGTAACATAGAAGTGTGCTCGGGATCAGTTTCCGGGTAGACTTTACTTAAAGAGTATTTCACTAAGTAAAATACTCACCGAGTAGACTTCAGTCTTCTTGAATTTGCCAGACTTTGCCCGACAACTCCTTACGAGCAACCTTGTTCTTCAATGATCCATTTCAGCTCTTTGCTATTAAAATAACTTATTAGCAAAGTGTACTCGAGAGTACTGTTCCTTGCTTGAGCTGAACCTTGCCCGATATTACTTAGAGATATTCCTTTAGATCATCAAGCATACTTGGATCATACTTATTAATGAATACCTTGCCCGGTCTTCCAATCACTTGGCTTATTGGACTTGGTTAACCAAACCTTACTCGGAAGAGTAATATACTTGGCTCTGAAGAACAGACTTGCTTGATAAAGTGAACCTTTCCCGGATTTACATAAACTAGTGTACCTTACTCGGCAATGCACTAATTTGCAAACCCTGCTCGGATATCCACTTAAGAAGACTACCTGAAGTAAACCTTGCCCGGTAGGCAAAATATCGTACTAGGCCAAATAAAAGCTTGCTTGGAGGTCAAAGGTGTGCTCGGATCCATTACTTAGCAAATTCAGAGGAGGTTGAGAAGATTCCAATCTTTCATGTACTTCATTTAGGTCAAATCTTTGACTCAACAAACTCCCCTTTAGGTCAATTTCTTGACCCAAAAAACTCTGATATTTGACCACTTTTGATATTTTGACATACCAGTCAGTTCATTAAACATAAAACTGTCGGTTTCGTTAAAACAATATATAGTTTAAATCTTTGATTAATCATAACTAACTATGCACTTATATATAAATTACGAAAATTTTTTTAAAAATAAATTAAAATATGTAGAATTTTATAAAAATACTTTCAAAAATTTTATGATTAATTATCTATTTATAAAAATTCATTTAATGTGTTATAATTAAGTAATAAATAAACCGTTTATACCAAACGACATCCAAAAAATCAGATAATTTTTTCAAGTGGTCTCAATATCAACACACAGCCCCTGAAAAATCTCCAGAATCTAACTCTTTGGCCAAAATGCCTTTTTGCGCGTTTTTCGGCTATTAAGACTCGATTAAAACACAATTACACAAAGGATACTTAGACATCTCCAAATGTTCTCAAAATTTGTCAGTAATCTTAACATAACATTTCTGTGTTCAAAACAAAATTTCATAATTTTTCATGAAGTTTACCTATTTTTCCCGAATAAACGCCAATAAACGGTAATAAATTCGCCAAATATTCTCCGTTTATCGAAACATTACCAAATTTGAACAGGGACTCACTAATGTGATACCTAATGTCCCTAAAAAGTTTCATAATCTAACAACAAGCACGTCACAATCTAAGCACAAACAGCCCCTAAACGAGTAATACGGTATTACCTTGTCGGTTTTTGGTAGCTTAACCGACTCTCCGGGTCTTGGGTCATAAACTCAGTGTATCTACATATCATATAACATCAAACCAAGCATAAATCATACATTTATCAGCCTTGTTAACTAGGGTTTCGGTTTTGGTTTCAAACCGAACTTTCAAACCGTAAAAACGTTGTATTCATTTTCTAATCCGCGTTTCTAACCAAAAATCTATATGATACAGATTTGTAGACATGTTTAACATAAAAACATGATTTTACTTGATTTTTATGGTTTTTGAATGGTTAAACATGATTAAAACTAATCAAGAACTAATTTTCTATGTTTAACTTTGTTTAATCAAGTATGAAAATCAAGAAATATGAAGTTTACCTCTAGGGTTTTGGTCAAGAGGTGAAGAACGCAGGCGTTAGGGAGTTGGTTTGAGGATTTTGTGCAAAATATCTAGATAAGACTTATGTAATAAGCTAAAACAAAACAAAAGGTTTCAACCCCTTTTTGCGGCCGGAATAAATAGGGGGGCCATTGGGCCTCCCTGCTTGGCCCAATAAAGCCTTGGATTCCATGTCACTCGTAAATCCGGTTCAAAATTTAATTCGGGTTTGTTTTTTCGCAAGAAAACTAGTTTGAGTGCGAAAAAAAGCGCGAAACCGAGTGTTTTTCAGCCTATTTTTTTAAATAAGAAAAACGTGTTGACTCATTGCAAAAATCCAAAATATTTTCACGGATTGCTTAGAACATGTCATATAAGTGTTTTATAGATCTTTTTTGGTTTAACGGATGCTACAATGCTCGTTTTGTTGTTAACGATTGCGTTTAAACTCATAGGGTATCAATAAACGAAACCTTTTTCGTTTAAAGAGTTTTAAACGTACTGGGGCCTAAATATTAATATGTTAGCCTCTATAATATATATATATATAAAAATCGTATATGACCCCTCAGTATATATATACGGGTCATAATAAGTATCAATCGGTTACCCGTTTAAGCACTACGAATTAACCGATTTATCGTTTACTCGCTACGTAGCGAATATAGTATACCTCGTTTTGTCACGAATGTCACATTATCCCCTCGTTAAGAAATTTCGTCCTCGAAATTTAATGTGTCAGGTTTTCTTTTTAGGGAACATGTGTGGGTATTTCTTTCGGAATTCGTTCTTTCGTTCCCAAGTATATTCGGGTCCTTGTTTTGAATTCCACCGAACTTTTACCAATGATATTTTGTTGTGTCGTAACTGTTTGGTTTTCCCATTCACAATTTCTACCGGTTCCTCTACGAAGTTGAGGTTTTCATTAATCTAAACATCTTTTAGTGGTACTATTTCCGTTTCATCAATCAGACACTTTTTCAGATTCGATACATGAAATACATCGTGAATAGTGCTCAATTCTAAAGGTAGTTTTAATCGGTAAGTTACGGGACAAATTTTTGCAATAACCTCGAAAGGTCCAATATATCTCGGGGCTAATTTTCCAGTATTTCCAAACCTTATAACACCTTTCGATGGCGATACTTTCAAAAACACCTTGTCGCCTATTTCAAAAGATAACGATTTTCTACGAATATCGGCATAACTCTTCTGTCGGTCCCGGGTGGCTTTCAATTTTTTTTTAATCTTGTGAATCTTATCGGTTGTTTCTTTAATCAATTCGGATCTTGAAATTTGAGTATCACCCACTTCTGTCCAACAAAGTGGCGATCTACATTTTCGCCCGTATAAGGCTTCATAAGGTGCTGCTTGTATACTGCTATGGTAACTATTATTGTAAGAGAATTCAATGAGCGAGAGGTGTTGATCCCAATTCCCTTTGAAGTCCAGTACACAAGCACGAAGTAAATCTTCTAAGGTTTGGATAGTTCGTTCAGATTGACCATCTGTTTGGGGATGATAAGCGGTACTCAGGTCTATTCGGGTTCCCATAGCTTCTTGAACTGCTTGCCACAAATGTGAAGTAAAGTGACTGTCTCGATCTAAAATAATCGAAAGAGGTACCCCGTGTCTAGATACAATTTCATCAATGTAAATTGAGCGAGTTTTTCGGTGGTGTAGTTGTTACGGATCGGAATAAAGTGTGCGGATTTGGTTAATCGGTCTACAATTACCCAAATCGCATTATGTCCTCGGGAGGTTTTGGGCAGATGTGTTACAAAATCCATGGTTATTTGTTCCCATTTCCATTGTGGGATTTCGGGTTGTTGTAACATTCCCGAAGGTTTTTTGATATTCCGCTTTAACCCTTGCACACGTTGCACACTTGCTTACATACAAGGCTATATCCTTTTTCATGCCAGGCCACCAGTAAAATTCTTTAACATCTTTATACATCTTATCAGAACCTGGATGAATAGAATATTTGGATTTGTGTGTTTCATCAAGAATAAGTTCGCGGAGTTTATGAAGTGTCGGTATCCAGACTCGGTTTTTGTAGTAATATATTTCATCAATTTTCTTCTCAAAATTCTTTTCATTCCCGTGTAGTTCTTCCTTTTCTAATTGATCTGCTTTTAAGGCTTCGTCTTGTGCAACACGAACTTGTTCGGTTAAGCTACTTTGGACAATCATTCCGAGTGCCCGTACCCTCAATGGTTTAACTCTGTCCTTTCGGCTTAAAGCATCAGCTACTATATTGCCCTTACCCGGATGGTATTTAATTTCACAATCATAATCATTTAACAGTTCTACCCATCTTCTTTGTATCATGTTCAGATCCTTCTAATCAAATATGTGTTGTAAGCTTTTATGATCAGTATAGATGGTGCATTTGGTGCCGTACAAGTAGTGTCTCCAGATTTTCAATGCAAAGATAACTGCTCCCAATTCCAAATCGTGGGTCGTGTAATTCTTCTCATGTACTTTTAATTGTCGGGAAGCATATGGTATTACCTTCTTTCGTTGCATCAACACACATCCTAAACCCTTACGCGACGCGTCCAATAGACCACCAATTCATCAGTTCCATCTGGGAGACTTAATATTGGAGCTTCACATAACTTTTGTTTTAACGTTTGGAAGGCCATTTCATGTACTTCTCCCCAATCATACGTTCGATCTTTCTGAGGTAGGAGGGTTAAAGTTTGAGCAATACTTGAAAAGTTTTCAATAAATCGTCGGTAATACCCGGCTAATCCCAAAAATTGGCGAATTTCTTTCGGCGATTTAGGTACTTGCCAATCTTTAATAGCCTCAATTTTACTGGGGTTCACTTGGATTCCTTGATGATTCACAACGTGTCCTAAAAATTGGACTTCTTGTAGCCAGAATTCACATTTGGATAATTTGGCGTATAGCTTTTCTTGTCTCAATAATTCTAAGATTACCCGCAAATGTTGTTCGTGTTCCACCTTACTCCTCGAATATATCAAAATGTCATCGATAAATACTGTCACGAATTTGTCAAGGTAGGGTTTGCAAACTCGGTTCATAAGATCCATATACACGGCAGGTGCATTTGTCAACCAAAACGGCATAACCAAAAATTCATAGTGACCATACCTAGTTCGAAAAGCTGTTTTTGGGCTATCTTCTTCCTGATTTCTTACTTGATGATAACCCGATCTGAGAACAATTTTCGAAAAGTACTTTGCACCCTGGAGCTGATCAAACAAATCATCAATTCGAGGTAAGGGGTATCTATTCTTTATAGTCACTTTATTCATTTCCTAGTAATCAATACACATCCGAAAACTTCCATCTTTCTTTTTCACAAATAACACTGGTGCTCCCCACGGCGAATAACTAGGTCGAATAAAACCCCTGTCCAGTAACTCTTGTAACTGGTTGGACAATTCTTGCATTTCAGAAGGTTCAAGTCGGTAAGGTGACTTAGCAATGAGTTCTGATCCCGGTATCAAGTCAATACTAAATTCAACTTGTCGGGTCGGTGGTAAACCAGGAAACTCATCGGGAAATACATCTGAATACTCATGTACCACTGGAATGTCTTCTATTCGCTTTTCATCGGGTTCCCTAACTGTTACACTCGCCAAGTATAATGTACAACCTTGGCGCAAATACTTTAATGCCTTAAGTTGGGATACGAGAGGCAGTATAGTACCAGATTTCTCACCTTGAACAATCATCACCTCATCATTCGGAAGAGGTATCCTAACAGTCTTATCCTTAAAAAATATTTCAGCTTTAAACTTAGATAGCCAGTCCATACCGACTATAACATCGAAACTTCCTAATTCCACTGGAAGTAAATCAATAAGGAATAGGTGGTTGTTTAGGATAAGGGAACAATATCGGACTATTCGGTTAACAAGTATAGACTTACCGTTAGCGAGTTCTATAGTATATGGTTTTGTTAGCTCTCTAACCGGCATATTTTCTAAGGGTAAAAAGTTAACAGATACGAAACTTCTATCGGCGCCCGTATCAAACAAAACTGAAGCATACTGACCGGAAACTAAGAATGTACCTGTCACCACATTCGGATCATGACGCGCTTCACCCGATCCAATTACAAACGCGTGTCCCCTAGCTGCGTTGGAGGTTGGGGCTTGTGCTTGGTTCTGCCTTCTCACTGCACCCTGGTTTAGCTTGGGGCAGTATCTCCGAAAATGTTCTACCACATTCGTAGCAAGTACGGCGGTTCATGGTGGGTGGGGTTTGTTGATTGAGTTGTGGCCGGGTTGGTTGAGGTCGAGGTAGTTGGGTTGGTTGTTTTGGTCGGTTTACATTATTTGTGGGGGTTCTGCAATTAGGGGCATAGTGTCCAGTTCTTCCACACTTGTGACAAACTACTGATTTACAATCACCCGTATGATGAAGATTACATTTCACACACTTTGGAAAAAGTCCCCTTATAAGTCTCTTGTTTCATATTCGAACTGGTCAGGGCATAATTTGGGGTATTTGGACGGGCTCGTTTATTTTGAGGGTTCTCTTGCATCCTTGTCCCATAATCAGATCGTTTCAAACTCGATGTTTCCCCTGGCATCCTTATCACACCACTTATCATAAGATCAAAAGTAACAACACCCGCTTGAGATACAACACTTTCTAATGTTAGGTGAGCTACTGAATTAACTATACTTCTCACGGATGGGGTCAGTCCCCAAATATAGCACTCAATGCGCTTGGATTCCAGAATAATTGATCATGGTGCTAAACGAGTCAATTCATTGAAACGATTTATGTAACTTAAATGATCAGCCCCTCTCATTTTCAAATTCCAAAGTTCGTGATCTAATTTCTGGATCTCATTTCTTGGGAAAAATGTTCTAATACGAGGGTTTTAAGTTCAGGCCATGTCATACTGTTACTCGTTTCTCTTCCCTGAGTTTGTACAATCATATTCCACCACATCAAAGTATGATCCAGAAACATATTAGTAGTGAATTTGACTATATGCACTGGTCAACATTCACTAATGTTAATTATGGACTCGGTCTTTTCAATCCATTTCACCAATCCGCTAGGTCCTCCGTACCACTGAAATTTATAGGTCTACACGACATAAACTTTTCATATAAATATTCTCGACGCGAGGAATTCGTGTAACCAGAATTATTAATTATTAGTATATAGTGGGGAGTTATATTCGTGACATTATTTGTATTCAACGTGGAAATAGCATTCGTAGCTGCATTAGTGTTCGGCAGAGGTGTAGTATTATCGATTGTATCGGTGCTCGACAGTTGGTTAACGGTTGTATTTTCAAGAATGCCAGCAGTGACTAGCGCTGCAATAGTCAGTATCATTGCTTGTAGTTGGCGAGCATTCATTTCGCCCGCCTCCACCTCAGATATAGTATTAGTTTTCTCCGGGGCCATTCTATAACAATAATCAGAAACACACAGCTATGCCAAAGAACCCATTTGTATTACCCATAACTGTTACTGTACGTATTTATTCCAAAATCAACGCATAGGCTTAACCTGGTATAGGCCGGCAATTTAAATAGACATACTAAAATTTGTCACTATATAAAGGCTTAACCCGGTAAGGGTCAGTGCTTGTAACAATAGTATATTAAGAACATCCTCCATGTCAGCGCAATATGCTACTACTAGTGTTGCATGAGGTATCAAAAGACTACGTATAACAAACCATACTACTTTTATTTATATTTATCCATATTTATATAATACAATAACCACACACAAACAACAATTTAGGCTGCAATAATTACTTGACAACCGCATAACTTGTTTGTCACTCTGTCCAAGAGCCGTCAAGAATGAGTATCGGATCAATGTAAGTTAATTACTACTTGTTGTATTTCCAGCATGTAATCATATAGCTCTCGTCTTCTTCATAAGTTGGTAATTATAGCTATTAAGTGCCCTAGTATCTGATCAGTCAATATAGCTAACCAGGCTGGGTCGGCTAAATAGGGAGGTTCTTGATTGGCTATAGGTATACTCCATGTAGGGAAAGTTAACCAGGATACAGAAGGTTCTTCCCCTATGATAAGTCAATCTGGGTGGGGAAGGCATACTATCAGGTGGTGGTACTCTCGTACAGTCAGTCTGACTAGCTCTATGAGTGGATGCAGTCACCGGGGGTATGATGTGATGATGGTGTGGGAGATCTAGGAGTTCTAGTGGTAAGTACAGGTGAATCCTACCTCATACTTAGGTGATGTTCTAGGGAAATAATTGTCTCATCTATAGCCTGATAAGTAAGGCTTACAATGGCGCCTCAAATGGAATCACCTCATTTCTCTCATTTCCATCTGTTTCTACATATATGTTCTCCTCTGAGTTTTTTTCTCGTTCTTCCTTCTCAAGAGATAGTGTTGGTACTTGATCAGTTGCATCATATCTGGTTCTCGGCATCTTTCTGTACAAAGGTTACTATAATAATAACAATTCTTGATAACATTAATTATAATAATGTATAATATTAATTACAGTTTAGTACTTACATGTATTCGTACACAATAGCACAGATAATCCTTTATATAGATATATATATTTATTTAATATTATATTTTATACACATATGTTGCTGTTTTTACCTATTAGATTGTTCAACGACTCCTTCTCGAATTCCCTAGTACAAACAAGTCCGTTATTACGTTCCGGACCATAATAACCCACTTGTCCATTCGAATTAATCTGGAGAATCATCAGTATATATTATTTAATATTATTTTATTCCCAGAGCTAATCGAGCTTAGGTTATATTAGGGTATCCTAAGGGACTTCCTAATTCTTTATAACCAATGGCTCTGATACCAACTTCTGTCACACCCCGACTAGGTAGTTGCGGAAGCGTAATACGGGAATGTAACAGATAATACTGGTATCAACCACATGGTTTATAAAGAAATTCAACAAACTAATTTACATCATATTACATTGGTAGGTACTATGTTTACAAACTAGATGAAAATCACATAACCGGTTCTCGTGATTGCTTATTCATTAGTATGTATTTGCATCTATTCACAGATATTCAACTTTGCTTCTAACACCAAGCACGTAAGCAATTCATTCCAACTTCGGCTTACCTAAAAAGCATGTTCAAACGGGTCAACTACGTCTAGTTGGTGAGTTTCAAGTTTCACGAGTACGAACAAAGTCAGTATACGAGTTCGTAAAGTTCATAGTATGTATGTATATATGTATGTGTATGATGTATTATACTAAGCCACAAGTGAAACCGAAACGAGCTAAATCACATGCCTCCCCTGCCCATACACTCCCGTTGGCATTTAACAGCCACTTTGCCCCAAGTATGTACTATGTCTAACACCACATAGAAGTATGTAATAATTTTAAATGATAATGTGCAACTGGGTTAACATGTTCCGACATACCCCACCGGCCCTGTCAGTTGGGTTTGTCAAACCGATAGTACTATCCACACGTCACCGGCACGAAGTTAATCACTTGTGTTTGTGGGGACTTTCAAGTGTTAGTACTTAGATAATTCACATCATCACACGTTTGCATGTATATAAGTATATGTAAACATTCTTTCCACCCTAAAAGTTTGTAAAACAGTTTAGAAAGTGGGGTCATGAAACTCACCTTTGCGTAGTTCAAGCTGGTAATACGTATCAGTAAGTAATGTGTCTCGATTATAGCTTGAATCATATAACCGGTATCTTACTGTTAATACTAGTATAGTGTTTAAGCTAAAGTGGGCTGTTTAACTAGTCTGGGTATAGCTGTTAGGCCCAGAACATGACCATAATCTTAGATTGTGACGTTGTATACTATGAAATGTTGAAAACCAGATTTGGCTCAGTTTCACCGTTTTCCAAGTTGATCGTTTATGCGTTTTGGGATTAAGTAAGATCACATAAACTTAAGTAAACATATTTATTGATAAAATGATTTAATTTATAAAAGAATGTTATGGTTTTGGTATCTGGATTGATCACAGGGTTTGTTTCCGTTTTCACACGGGTTTGATTATACAAAACACGTACAATCCACCCGAATTGTCCGGATTTGTAGGTTCCCTGGACGGATCACACGAGATATCTCGGTCTACTCAGGTGCGGAATCCCTGCGTAGATCGTTACGAGCGTAGAAAGCAAACCAAACAAACACACACGAATAAACCGTAACACGTTATATATTAATAACTGAACTCACGTGATATGAATCACTGATACAGACTCTCGTCCTCACGTTACAATGAACTCGATTAACCAAAACGACTTACTTTCAACACTAAGCCGTAACCTAGTATAAATACACGACAACTTCGCCTGATATGTTCAGGCGAAGTTGTCCTCGCTTGTTCAACAAGTTCGCCTAGGCGAACTTGTTAACAACTTCGCTTAAACAAAAACATAAATAACATTACAGACTCGATTACAGACACTAGACTATGAACTACTGACATTTATGCACCAACAGACTCCCCCTTGGCAGTAGCTTCATATCTTGATCTTTAAGCACTTGTCTTGTAATCTTCACGCATGCACTCCTTCTCTAACACATACCGTGACTACTCGCTGATACTTCCTCGCTTCATCTTTCCAAGCAGGAATATAGAATATCTTCTTTTCATTCAACACTTGCAGATCAGCTTTCGATAAGTTAACAAGATGCATCGGATCATACACCCTCAGCACTTCTTGTTCGTCTTCGTCTTCCATCACGGCTTCAGCAGTCTGACAATCAACATACCACCATTTAAGATTCTTCAACACATCTTGAGGCATAATCTTCATTGGAACCTCCTTAATGCATCGAATCGGTTTGTACTTCATTACCATCCATGGCTTGCCATCTGCTCTCATTCCCCTTTCTTTATCTTCCACTAGCTTTCCCTTCTGTGGCTTTAATAACTCAAACTTCTTCTCTTTTATGCTTTCTTTCCACACGATCTTCCCAATAACCCTTGCCATGTTGTCGTCACTTCTATTGATCAGCCCCAATCTAGCCAAATCCTTCACCTCACATTCAGGCAATGTATTGAGAGATCTCAACATTCTTTTAAAATACTGAATCCCATCAAAACGTTTCACCACAAACAACTTTATCTGTTCATCATATAGCCAACAAATAATTCCTTTCTTCGACTCAGCATAGCCTTTGATATTATAACTCTTCTTGAACATGGTTGGAACAGCAGGCTTCTTAGTTCTAATAAACCAATGAGCACAGCCTTCCTTCCACCTAGGCTGCTCCTCCCACTCAGTCTCATCATTTTCCATCTCAGTACCCATATCGGCTTTCTCAACATCTGGGATCTCGTGTTCAACATTTTCTTCAATTATTTCACCTTCTTCAATCTCATCTTCAATCAAAATCTGTGCTCCAATCTTCTCAATCTCCTCAATAGGTAGCACATCATCATCAAACATCACATCATCCTCTAGCATATCATCATCCAATTCTTTCAACGCATCGATCACATCATCATCATCATCAACCATCACCACCTCATCACCACCAACTGCACCCGCAGACTCCCCCTGAGCTGTGGAAGTCCCAAGAGCTTGAGTAGTTCTTGGCAACTCACCACCTGCACCTTTTGGTGCATTGGGATCATCGTCTCTGTCATTTCTCTTCTTTGTCCTTAACTCGTCGCCTCTACAGCCTGTCCCCCCCTGAGATGCCAAGAACTCCTTCATAGCATCTATAATTCGCCCATGTTCAACCAGGAGGGACGACTGTAGTTGATTCTCTGCTACAAGGCGCTGAATAGCCTGGGTCTGGATAAAGTTTATCCTCGATTGCTCTGCCACGACCCGTTCAAGTGCAGCTATTCTCTCCGAGTCTGAGAGGGTTGCATCGAAATCAAACCTCATGTTAGATGTGTCTTGAGTATACTCAGCAGGGATCTCGAATGTAACCGGGACATCAGAACCAGTTGTGGACGTAACCGCAGGTGGTATCGTGACCGACAACCCTGCAGTTGCAACGACGGTAGACTCTACAAATTGTGCCACCACCTCTGAAGGAGTAAGCGTTGGAGGTGGTAACGACACAATCTCCGGAGTAGTCGTCTGTAGTGTGATGGATGGGATGCCGACAGCTGATGTAGCCACCACGGGAACATCCGCAGCGCTTGTAACCTGTACAGAAGTAGGAACAATCGACATACCTGACAGTGCGGATGGAGCGAACCGTACAACTCTTGAAGTCTCTCCAGCTCCCATACCTGCACCTGTCCTTTCACGTCTTGATCGTCTAATCAGCTTGTGGATATCTTCTTCTTCTTCTTCTGACTCACTATCATCCACCGTCCTCTTTCTCTTCCCTAACGTTCTCTCTCGTGTCACCAACATCCTTCTCGCCTCATCCATAACATCGTCAAGATCTGAGTCAGCCACCGTCGTAGCTGCTCTAGTAACAATCACTTCCCGAACCTGTGCAGCAGAAACCTGCACCTCTTCTTGTGGATCAAAACGGTCCATGTCGAAGAATCCTTGGCCGCCAAATGCAGCATCAAGGTCAACATCCTCCTCAGCCGACACCACAGGCACAGTAGGTACATCTCGAGTTGCTCCTGCTTGTTGTGGTTGAGGGTCTCTGAACTCATCCCCCCGAGCTGGCACATACCCCGGGTTTATTAAGAACCCAAAGAGTGGAGTATGCCTTGGACGAAGTTCAGGCTTGCTCCTCGCACTCGAAGTACGGCATTGAGCAAAGATACGTTTGCTCACACTCTCCACGTATCGTATTGGGCGTCGTTGAGGCAAATTTGGAGCCACATGGTTCAAGATCATCTGGATGAATCTTGGATACATTATGAAACGCTCACGAGCCATCGCCCTCCTCTGTCTGTCGATCTCATAAAAGACCATCTGACTAAAGCTATAACGTTTGTTATAAGTCAGAGCAGTCATTGCTGACTGCATGGTCGCACCCATTCCGTCAGTACCCGCCTTCCTCCCAGACATACACACAATCATGACGTGCATGAGGAAGCGCCACTGATCTAGAAGGAAACCCTTCCTCCTCTGGATATCACCTAATGGACCAGAGTAGCCCATTCGGAGAAACGCTCCATCACGGAACGGAGCCACAAACTCTGTAGGGTCATCCCTAGTCTCTTCACCGAATCGTAAAGCCACCCGTATCTGTTCAGATGAGAACTGAACCTCCTGATTGTTGACGGTTGCTTGCATAACCGGGGGCTCAACGCCGCAATCGTACTCCACAGTCTGCCAGAAGTCCTCGATATTGGGTAAGGATATCGGCAGTGTCGTCGTGATAGCGTGGAATATCCTCGAGCGAATGAGGAATGTGATTATCTCGCGGTAGTCTTCAACTCCGCTCGCTTCCGGGTCTAAGGTAATGTACATATTGTGACCCGGAAAAAATTGCCTCTGGTTATCTCCGTCATCGCCTCCAGCACCTCCAGCACCTGCTACTGCAGCCATATCTGCAACAAACGAACCAAGTTAGATACACGTTAAGGTTTAACACAAGTTCGCTTATTACCATGAGCGAAGTTGTGATAACTGCTGTATAGGCGAAGTTAAAGTTGGGGCGAAGTTGGGAACAACTTCGCTTCATCTTTAAGTTCGTCTAATAATTAAAAAATTAAAAGGTCCAGGCGAAGTTAATGTTAACTTCGCCTCACCACAACATCGCCTCAGGCGAAGTTTAGACTCAGGTGAAGTTACGGATAACTTCGCCTAAACCTTAAGTTCGCCTGAATCTGAATCGGCGACAGTGAGATCGATTCAAACATCGAAAATCTGGTGTTTCGGCCAATTTAGACGATTAAGGAGACTAAAAAACATGATAGTAAAGTAATCCGGACGATCAGTTTGTTCATGAACACGTAAAACAAGTTTTGAAATCGAGTATAGGTTTCGAACATCCGAGGTCGCTAACCGGGTGTCGAAACAACCTAGGATTAACAACATTGAACATCGAGTATAAGATATAGAACCCAAACACACCTTGAATATAGATTGAAATCGGAAAAAAGATAATCGGATGAAAAACGGATTAAGTTCGCTGTGATAATCGAGGATAAGTTCGCTGTGATAATCGAGGATAAGTTCGCTGTGATAATCGAGGATAAGTTCGCTGATATTTCAAATAATGAACTGATGACCTTTGAAAATCCTTATATAGGGGCGAAGTTATACAGGCGAAGTTACGGTTAACTTCGCCTAGGCGAAGTTATTCACAAGTTCGCCTGTTTAACAACATCGCCTATATTTACAAAATCAACCCTTATAATTTGAACATTTTGCAATTAACTTTTAAAACTTCCCTTTAAGAATTAAATAACATGATCAAGTCCAAGTAACCAGTTATAAAATCATAAACTACCTAAGTACGAAAAAAACTTTTTTAAAAATTAAAGTACAAGGGATCAAATTTCAGTCTCGATAGGGACCACTACGTTTTAGAAAAGATCCGAACAGGAATCATACTAACTACGTGACTGTCACATAGATCCGTGTTTAGCTGTATTATGACATAAAGAAACAGGGTGTAAGCAGGTAATATACTTAAGATGGTTTTCATCGTTTCTGTGATACGAGTTAGGTTTAATTAAGCCTCAAAATTTAAGTGGGCAACAATTCAGAGATTATGATGCCTCCTATCTATTCTCAAAGCGTATTTGACTTTCCCCAAGTCACCCCGAATTGACTTCGACCCTTAGTGTCTGATTATGTTTGTAATTATTCTTCATCTGCTTCCCGTTCTCTTTCTTACTCCAGATTAAGAAGTCTTGATATTTGAACTCTAGAATGTTCCAATAACTCATAAGTTTTTTTTTTTTTTTTTTTTTTTTTTTTTTTTTTTTTAATCAAACACTCATATAGACTTCAGAGTAGTAAACAACTGCAAGTCCCGAATCTGGATCACTGCAGTTTCTTGAAACGCTATCTTCACGGGAATCAGAACACTTACGGGCTCGTGTATGACTGGGTAATCGCATTTCTGCCTATCATTCGGAAAGATATATATGAAGACATGCAAAACTCGTAAGGAGTTTCCACGTAAAATCAAGTAGTTTTAGTTTGTATCACATCTACTTTTACGCACCATAAAAAGTTACCATGACATACAATGACTGTCCTAAAGCCTTTTAAGCCTAATAACTTCACTAGTTAAGCACACAGAATCAGTATATCTATCATTTTCCAAGGTTGGATCAATTTTCTGTTAAACATAGCAAACGAACTTCTTACGAAGTAGTAGGCTTGAAAAATAATTTCATTTCCCTTTTAAAAATTTTAACATTAATCGCCCCGACCAAAACAAAGTCTTCAGGTAAACGGCTATCCCGAAGATCCAATGGATCAGCTGGACCGACCACATACAAGTATGTGTCCTTCTAACTAAGTATGATCGACTAATTTTAAGCGAAATAATGAAAACTCATCATAAACCGCCCCGGTCACTTTCAGTCCTTTGGTTAATGGCTATCCTCAGATTCTACAAGTAGAAAATGAGGACCAAAACATATCCGAAGACAAGTCTTTCAAACTGAGGCAACCGACATATTTTTAAGCGATAGTGACGTTTTTTTTTTTAAATATTATAACTTGAAAAGCATGGTTACTCGGGATTGATCATCCCATTCAACTCAATAAGGTTTTGAAATCTCGTTTTGTCAAACGCTTTAGTATATAAATCAGCGAAATTATCAAGCGTATCCACCTTTTCAAGCACAATCAGTTTCTTCTCAGCACAATCCCGTATAAAATGATGACGTATGTCAATATGTTTAGTTTTATTGTGCTTCACGGGATTGTTAGTTACTGAGATAGCAGCTGTGTTATCAATGCAAATAGTAGTAAGTAAGAAATTCAGACCATAGTCGGGCAACTGTTGTTGAATCCAAAGAACCTGGGAGCAGCAGTTGGATGCTGCCATGTATTCTGCTTCACAGGTTGAAATTGCGACTGAAGTCTGCTTCTTGTATTGCCACGACACCAATCTGCCACCAAGAAACTGACATCCTCCAGTTGTTGACTTCCGACTCTGATTGCACCATCCATAATCAGAATCTGTGTAAGCGACTAGCTCCACGTCTCCTCCTCTCGGGTACCACAACCCCAGCTTCGGTTTGCCCTTGAGATACCGCAAGATCCTCTTCACACCCTTCATGTGAGATTCCTTTGGGTTTGCCTGAAAACGAGCACAAAAACAAACAGCAAACATTATATCAGGCCTAGAAGCAGTTAAGTACATTAAAGAACCTATAATAGCCTGATACTAAGTTGGGTCCATATCTGCATCACCGTCTGACTTAGCACCCAATTTGTGATTGACGCAGATTGGAGTGTCGAATGGAGTGCTGTCCTCCATCTTGAAGCGTTTGAGCACATCATGGACATACTTGGTCTGATGAATGAACATCCCATCCTTCTTCTGATCAACCTGCAATCCTAAAAAGAAAGTTAGTTCACCCATAGCACTCATTTCAAACCTCTTTTTCATGACGGCCTCAAAATCTTGACACATGGAGACTCTTGATGCAGCAAAGATGATGTCATCCACGTAGACTTGCACTAGCAGGAAGTCGCTTCCATCTTTCTTGAAGAACAACGTGCTATCTATCTTCCCTCTTTCAAACCCATTTACAAGCAAGTAATCTGATAAAGTTGAATACCAGGCACGAGGTGCCTGATGTAGTCCATACAATGCCTTGCTTAACTTGTACACGTGATCAGGAAAGTCTGGGTCAGGAAAACCCGGAGGTTGCTCAACATACACTACCTCATCAACTTTCCCATTCAGAAACGCACTCTTCACATCCAACTGAAATACCTTCATCTTCTTATAAGCAGCGAACGCCAAAAACAATCTAATGGCTTCCAACCTTGCGACAGGAGCGAACACTTCATTATAATCAATCCCCTCTTGTTGATTAAAACCTTTAACGACTAGCCTCACCTTGTTTCTTATGATAATCCCTTTCTCATCTCTCTTGCACTTAAACACCCATTTTGTGCCTATCGCATGCACATGCTTCGGTTTTTCAACCAAAGTCCAAACTTCCATTTTCTTGAATTGAGCCAACTCTTCTTGCATAGCTTCGACCCACGAGCTGTCCTTGAGAGCCATTTGATAATTCTTCGGTTCAATCTGGCTGATAAAGCAGGTGTACAAGCATTCGTTAATTATCCCTGTCTCCTTGATGCTTGTGTAAACACAGGTGTGCTCATTCAAGCTACGTCTTGTTTGTACATCGGAGGACACATCACCAATCACATTCTCCAAAGGGTGATCTTTATGAATTCTCGTGGTCGGAACAGAACCGACATGCAAATTGTCTTCCAAGTTAGAAGAGAGCTCGTCAATGGTTGTATCATGCTGAGAGTGAAATGGATTGAAAAATTCTTCTTCAGTCGAGGCAGCAGGGGTATCGACAGCATTTGATGAGAAGGGTTGACATTTATCGATCAGCTGTCTTTGTAATAGGTTTTCTTCCTCATCAAGGATCATCTTCGTAGCAACTCTCTCTTCTTCTTCAGCAATATCCAAATACGGTATGTTAAAAGACTTAAAAAGTTTAACATAGTCGAAAAACTCCGCAGGTCCGTTGCTTGGTTTTGGCGGTTGGTAACTTGTGATATCGGTGTTACACACCACCTCAACCTTGCTGGTCGATGTATTGAAGACACGTCTCTTGGGAGTCCCAACAACATAACCGACTAAGATTCCTTCATCGGCTACTTCACCAAATTTAGAATTTGTCTTCAAAATCGAACAAGGGGACCCGAACGGTTCAAGACCACTCAAGTTGGGCTTTCTCCCATGCATAAGCTCATAACACGTTTTACCAAGTCTTTTAACAGTTTGTACTCTATTCAGAACATAACAGGCTGTAGCAACAGCTTGAGCCCAAAACACCACAGGAAGCTTTGAATCAGCCAGCATTGTTCTGGCTCCTTCAATTAATGTTCTGTTCTTCCTTTCAGCCACTCCATTCTGTTGCGGTGTATACGGAGCGCTGTATTGGTGTTCAATCCCTCTCTGAAAGCAGAAGATCTCCATCTCAAAATTCTTGAACTCCGTTCCATTGTCACTCCTGATGAACTTAACCCTTTTATCCATAACGTTCTCAACTTTGGTAATCAAATTCTTCACCATCTGAGCCGTTTCGTCTTTTGATTTCTGGAAATACACCCACGAATATCGTGAGTAGTCATCAGTGATCACCAAGCAATAAGAAGTTCCTCCTAGACTTTTTGCATTCACGGGACCGAAGAGATCCATGTGAAGCAATTCTAGAGTACTGGCAATTGAATTGACTTTCTTGGTGAGATGGGATTTCTTGTGCTGCTTTCCCTTCTTGCACGCTATACATTTATCTTCAAAATTGAAATTCTTCAAGGGAACGCCCAGCACAAGTCCATTCCTGACAATGTGGTTCATCTTCCGAAGATGAATGTGCCCCATTCTCCTATGCCACAATTCGGACTCTGATTCACTCGCTTTTGTCAAAAGGCATGATTCTGCCGTGGCCATTTCAGTTGATCTCATATCCATAATATATGTATTTCTTTCACGTGGAGCCTTTATCACAATCCACTCCTCTGGTATCTGAAAACCAGGTTTCAACACAATCGCCTCATTCTTTGTAAAATGAACGGTGTACTCCTTATCACAGATCTGCGACACACTCAGCAGATTGTGCTTAAATTCTTCTACAAAGTTAACCTTCTCCAAAGTCATCTTTCCGTTTGACACCGTTCCCATTCCAGTAATCTTGCCACCACTTTCACCGGCAAAGCTCACTCTCCCTCCTTGAACAGGTTTCAAATCGTGTAACAAGTATTTGTTACCCGTCATGTGCCGGGAACAGCCGCTATCTACAACCCAAAGATTGTTGGCAGCCCTGTTCAACTGTTCCTGCACAATAAAGCAAAAGATTAGAATTTAGGGACCCAAGACCAATTGGTCTTGGATCTATACATCCCAAACTTTGGCTTTCCAAAGTTAGTATCTTGATAATTCCTGTAAGTCCTACTAGGATATCTCATTGAAGATTGATTGTGAGGCCTTCCAAACCTTTGTGAATTGAAAGAATTATAGTTTGTAGTTTGGTTATTAGCAGTGTAAAACTGAGATTTGTTTCTTTGAAAACCTGAATTAGTCACATTTTTGAACTTTAAGTGGTTTTCATTTTTAGCAGAATGATAATTACTATTAGGTTTATTCTCAGCTTTAGTAGGCCTTACACCTCTGAATCGCTGCTTCAGAGGGCAATTTGCAACAAGATGTCCTAATTGATTACATCTAAAACAACACCTATGTTCAACCTTTTTATCAACAGGTGTTTTAGATGTCGAGGCTATATTACCGCCCGTTCGTCTCACATATGGTGGGACGTACGGGTTTAGTGGAGTACTCCTTTTATTTGTTTTATCTTTTTCTCCACTCTTGGGTAACACAACCTCCTCTTTTGCCTTACCAGACTCGGATGACTTATCCGAATCTGACGAGACTGGACTTTGATCAGAAAATTCAACACTTGAAACAGGCGAACTTGTTTCGCCTCTACTAACATTTGGTTCTTTAACAGTTACTTTAATTGGCACTGTCTGAGCAACCTCAAAGTCAACAGATTTCTGAACACTAGGGTTAAAAGTGTAATTGTGATTGTACGGTGGTGGAACCTCATGATAACCGATTCCTCCCCTCTTGACAGAGGAACCTTGATCACTAACAAGGTGATCAAGAATAGCAGAGAAATTTCTGAACTGCTCCAGTTTTCGATTCAGTTCCACCACTTTCACCTGGTGGTCAGCAATCTGTTTTTCTCTCTCAGCAATTAGTTTGGTCTTTTCTTCCAAAACTTCATAGCTTAAATCAATCACTTCAATTTTTTCAGCAAGTTTTGTTTTTAGACTTTTAACATCTTTTTCACAAGCTTTTATTTTGACTTTATAGCTATTTTCTCTTGCTTTTGTAAAATGATGATCTTCTTTTAAGGTTTTAAATTCAGCATCCAACCTAACATACTGATCGGTTATAGTTGCTAATTGCTCAGACAAGTTTTCACATTTTGAGCATGTAAGTTTAGAACATACCTCGGAGAGCTGGTCATTAACGTCTGCCATAAGAGCTTTTTCCTCTCCGGTAACCTTCTCACTTTCTTCAGTTTCTACCTTTGCCAAATTTGCCTGCTCAAAAGTTTCTTTAGAAAGCAGGTTCCAGTTGTATTCACCATCTTCTCTGGACATCATGGCACTATAATCTTTTCTACCCTCACTTTGCTGTGGAGACCTACCCTGACTTCGTTCCACACGCTCATTCCTGCATTCTTTTGCAAAGTGACCGTTTTGCTGACAATTGTAGCATCTCACCTTTGCCTTGTCAAACCCCGGCTTTCCACCGACAAACTTCCTTCCCGTCTTTCTCATAAACCTTTTTACTCTTCTCACGATCATGGCCATTTGCCATTGTAAATCCATTTCTTCCATATCGTCAGCATCAATCTGATCGTAATCTTCATCCAACATAGCTGGATCAACAACCTTCCCTTGAATGTAGTTCTCATAGGAAGCAATGAAAGAAGCATAGAGACCAAACTGCTCTTCAGCAGACTTGACACTCATAGGCATCTTGGAGTAGTTGTTGCTGGGAGAACTTGGAGAGCAACAACTCTTGCTTACCTGGGGTTGAGAACCACTCGATCCAGCTGCTACATAGCAAACATCCCCATTTGTGTTAACTGACACATGCCCCTCATTTGATGAGTTGGGGCCCGACTCTCCCTTTGTGTAGTAGGCAGCAGATTCAGTCTTCGATCCTGAGCTAGTGTTGACTTTAGCTCCATACATACCTGGATCTTGAACCTGATCCATAGGTGTCTCTTTTCTGACCATGTTAAGCTCAAAGGTTCTGAGCTTGTTGACTGCCGTTTCAAGATCATATGTGGGAAAGTCCTTGTCTTCCCTCATCAGCACAGTGTACATCTCCCATTTTGGTGGGAGAGCATCTAGAAGCTTCTCAACTATTTCTTCTTCTCGGTAGGAAATTGAATAGTTGCTCAATTCAGTCATTAGATGGTAATATCGAGTGATAATATCATCTAAGGATTCATTCTTCAAATACTTGAAGACTGAGAACTGGTTTTTGAGCAATTTTATCTTTGAAGCACGGATTCCTACATTCCCTTCAAATCTGTTCTCAAGAGCTTCCCAAAGCTCTCTTGCTGACGTATACTTTCTGAACGTATGAAGGATCTCTTGAGGAAGAGCAATAGTAATAGCAGCATGAGCCTTGCTCTCGGCCTCATACATCTTTTTCTCTTCTTCTTCCATTTTACTATACTTTTTTAATTTGATCACGACCTTCATACTCCATAACTGGTGGAATGTAACCATCCTGGATGCATACCCACATCTTCGCATCCTGGTATTTGACGTATTTTATGAACCGATCCTTCCATGCAACGAAATCGGTTCCCTTCAGCAATCTTGGGGCCTTGGTAGCTGACCCTGCTTCAACTTCCATCTTCACTAACTCAGAGATGTTGATCGACGACATCTTTCTCGAAAAGTAAGAAACCTGAAAAATTAAGAAATATTTTTTTTTATATTAAAGTACTGTAGGCGAAGTTACGGATAACTTCGCTTGAAGTAGGCGAAGTTGTAGAGAACTTCGCTGAAGAACTTCGCTGATAACACTGCTGATTAACTTCGCTGATTCTTAACTTCGCTTGAGGTAAGCGAACTTAAGAGGTAGGCGAAGTTGTAGAGAACTTCGCTTGAGAAGGTAGGCGAAGTTGTAGAGAACTCCGCTTGAGTCAGGCGAACTTGAGAAGATAGGCGAAGTTGTGGATAACTTCGCTTAACCTTATATCTTCGCCGAAACCCTACGCACAGTGACGGCAACTTCGCCTGATGAACACGGAAGATTTGCAGATCTGTAAATCGGATTTTAACGAGGTTTTTGACGGTGTAAAGGCTTGAACACAATGGTAGGAGGTAAGAATGATCAAAAACACAGAAAACACGTCCCGCGAATAGTCGAAACTGGACGATTTCTACACCCGCGTGAATATCCCGAACAACACAATCGAGCAAAAGCTCTGATACCAATTGTAGGTTCCCTGGACGGATCACACGAGATATCTCGGTCTACTCATGTGCGGAATCCCTGCGTAGATCGTTACGAGCGTAGAAAGCAAACCAAACAAACACACACGAATAAACCGAAACACGTTATATATTAATAACTGAACTCACGTGATATGAATCACTGATACAGACTCTCGTCCTCACGTTACAATGAACTCGATTAACAAAAACGACTTACTTTCAACACTAAGCCGTAACCTAGTATAAATACACGACAACTTCGCCTGATATGTTCAGGCGAAGTTGTCCTCGCTTGTTCAACAAGTTCGCCTAGGCGAACTTGTTAACAACTTCGCTTAAACAAAAACATAAATAACATTACAGACTCGATTACAGACACTAGACTATGAACTAATGACATTTATGCACCGACAGGATTTCTTGTAAAAAGTTCGTTTTTATCAAATTCATTCGAAACTATGATATTTGACCACTTTTGATATTTTGACATACCAATCAGTTCGTAAAACATAAAACTGCCGGTTTCGTTAAAACAATATATAGTTAAAATCTTTGATTAATCATAAAATAATTATGCACTTATATATAAATTATGAAAATTTTTGTAAAAATAAATTAAAATATGGAGAATTTTATAAAAATACTTTCAGAAATTTTATGATTAATTATCTACTTATAAAAATTCATTTAATTTGTTATAATTAAGTAATAAATAACCCGTTTATACCAAACCACATCCGAAAAATCCGATAATTTTTCCAAGTGGTCTCAATCGAAGCACAAACAGCCCCTAAACGAGTAATACGGTATTACCTTTTCGGTTTTCGATAGCTTAAACGACTCTCCTGGTCTTGGTCGTAAACTCAGTGTATCTACATATCATATAACATCAAACCAAGCATAAATCATCCATTGATCAGCCTTGTTAACTAGGGTTTCGGTTTTGGTTTCAAACCGAACTTTCAAACCGTAAAAACGTTGTATTCGTGTTCTAATCCGCGTTTTTGACCAAAAATCAATATGATACAGCTGTGTAGACATGTTTAACATAAGAACATGATTTTACTTGATTTTTATGGTTTTTGAATGGTTAAACATGTTTAAAACTAATCAAGAACTAATTTTCTATGTTTAACTTTGTTTAATCAAGTATGAAAATCAAGAAATATGAAGTTTACCTCTAGGGTTTTGGTCAAGAGGTGAAGAACGCAGGTGTTAGGGAGTTGGTTTGAGGATTTTTGTGCAAAATATCTAGATAAGACTTATGTAATAAGCTAAAACAAAACTAAAGGTTTCAACCCCTTTTTGCGGCCGGAATAAACAGGGGGCCCATTGGGCCTCCTCTTGGCCCAATAAAGCCTTGGTTTCCATGCCACTCGTAAATCCGGTCCAAAATTTAATTTGGGTTTGTTTTTTCGCAAGAAAACTAGTTAGAGTGTGAAAAATAGCGCGAAACCGAGTGTTTTTCAGCCTATTTTTGTAAAATAAGAAAAACGTGCTGACTCATTGTAAAAATCCAAAATATTTTCACGGATTGCTTAGAACATGTCATATAAGTGTTTTATAAATCTTTTTCGGCTTAACGGATGTTACAATGCTCGTTTTGATGTTAAAGATTGCGTTGAAACTCATAGCGTATCAATAAACGAAACCTTTTTCGTTTAAAGAGTTTTAAACGTACTGGGGCCTAAATATCAATATGTTAGCCTCTATAATATATATATATATATATATAACTCGTATATGACCCCTCAATATATATATACGAGTCATAATCAGTATCAGTCGGTTACTCGTTTAAGCACTACGAATTAACAGGTTTATCGTTTACTCGCTACGTAGCGAATATAGTATACCTCGTTTTGTCACAAATGTCACAAATTCGTTATGAAGATATAAAGAATTAGACTTAACTTAAAGAACTAGAGCATATGGCCTATATATAGGCTAATCCATGCACATTTTTAAAGTGATCACACACATGAGAGAGTGTGAGAGATCCTAGATCTATTATTTATCCTCTCCATAACTTATTATGTATTTATCCTATTTATCAATAAACCGTATTTAAAGTATTCATGTTCGTATTGTATAATCGATGTATCGACGCGGCTAGATCCATGGAAGGTTTTCATAATTATCAAAATAAGGATTACAACATGGTCAAAACAGGTTACAATAATATAAATTATTTTCTAGGAGGCTGGGGCGGACTCGTCCTCATGATCTTGAGTGTTTGGAGACGAAGGTGGAGTAGATGGAGTCCCATCAGATTCTTCTTCTAAGTACTCCTTTAGGCGGTGCACGCCGTCACCCGCCGCCGTGAATTCAGGAAGTATGTCTTGCAGAGGGAATGACAGGTTGTCATACTCGTTTAAGAGCATCTCATACTCCTGGGCGACGTCAAGTCCGTGCAGCGGATGTTCTTCAACTGCGGATGACATACTCGTTTAACCATGAGATTCCCTTTAACTACTTTCCACTGCCCATTCCCGAGCTTAATATCATGCCCCTGGTCATCCAACTGCCCAACTGAAATCAAACGTTTCATTAAGCTTGATATAACCCTCACGTCTTTCAAAGTCCAAGAAGTACCTGCTGAAGTTATCAAGTCAACATCTCCCATACCCTTAACCTCTAGAATATCATCGTTCGCAATTCGAACCTTACCAAAATCCCCAACCTTAATATTCTTCATCATTTCACTAAAGTGAGTGGCATGAAACGATGCACCAGAATCCATCACCCAATCATCAACGATACTCTCAACACTAAGAACTAAAAACTCATCCTCTGGGCATTCTTCTACAGTGTTGACTTCTTTCTTTTCATTCTTATCATTCGTACACTGATTACTAAAGTGTCCCTTCTCTTCACAACCCCAACATTCAATATTTTTATGAGTCTTGGACTGAATCCTCTTCCTGCTCCCAGTGCCTCATTGTTTTCCCCTACCTCTACCTTCTGTGACTAAAATATCATTTGATGATTCACCTGAATTTTTGCATCTTGAATCTTCTCCAAGTATCAAATCCCAAATCACATCAAAAGTAATTTTTGTAGACGAACTACAAACCGCAGTCACCGTTGCGACCAACTGTCGGGCAAAGAGAATAACAACAAAAGACCTTGAACTTCATCATCAAACTTAACCACGAGATTCCTTTTAACTACTTTCCACTGCCCATTCCCGAGCTTAATATCGTGCCCCTGGTCATCCAAATGCCCAACTGAAATCAAACGTTTCATTAAGCTTGGAATAACCCTCACGTCTTTCAAAGTCCAAGAAGTACCTGCTGAAGTTATCAAGTCAACATCTCCCATACCCGTAACCTCTAGAATATCATCGTTCGCAAGTCGAACCTTACCAAAATCCCCAACCTTAATATTCTTCATCGTTTCACTAAAGTGAGTGGCATGAAACGATGCACCAGAATCCATCACCCAATCATCGACGTTACTCTCAACACTAAGAACTAAAAACTCATCCTCTGGGCATTCTTCTGTAGCGTTGACTTCTTTCTTTTCATTCTTATCATTCGAACACTGATTCCTAAAGTGTCCCTTCTCTTTACAACCCCAGCATTCAATATTTTTACGAGTCTTAGACTGACTCCTCTTCTTGCTCCCAATGCCTCATTGTTTTCCCCTACCTCTACCTTCTGTGACTAATATATCACTTGATGATTCACCTGAATTTTTGCATCTTGAATCTTCTCCAAGAATCAAATCCCGAATCACATCAAAAGTAATTTTTGTAGACGAACTACAAACCGCAGTCATCGTTGCGACCAACTGTCGGGCAAAGAGGATAACAACAAAAGACCTTGAACTTCATCATCAAACTTAATGCCGACTGACACTAAGCGGGAGAGATTCGAGTTAAGATTACTAATATGCGTTGTAACTGGCCCACCCTCTTTCATTCTGGTTGTCACTAGCTCCTGGATAAGGTAGACCTTATTCGCTGCCGAAGGCTTCTCATACATGTTGGATAGTGCCTCCATCATACCACGGGTTGTGGTTTCTTTCATGACATTAAACACCACATCTTCCGACAACGACAATGTAATACAAGCCCTAGCTTTCTTGTCTAACTTCTTCCAATCTGCTTCTGAAAACTTTTCAGGTTTTTCATCCTAAAACACTACATCCAATTCTTTATGACAAAGTAGTATATCAATCTGCATCTTCCACCAACCAAACTTCTGTCCGTCAAACTTCTGTATCGAAACCTTTCCATCTTCTGCCATGAAAATGGCTAAAACGAAAACCTGGATAAAAAACAGAGATAGACACAACAATGGTACGGGCCTGAACTTAACGGTTGTTCGACTGAACACTGTTAAACAATCAACCTATTTAAACTCAACGGAATAACGAACTAAAAATCAGAAGCTGAAACTTTAAACTTAAACGATAAAACTGGACAAACACGGGTGGCACTGGTTCTCGGTTTCTTTAACGCTTCTTTGGATTCAACAACTGTTCTTCAAAAATAGGATCTGATTCAAATGTTCTTGACTCGTACTTTGACCCAATAATTGTATCTTAGCCTAATTAGCCCACTAAAATTAAACAAGCTGATGGCAGCCCACTTAATTAATAACAATGAAACTTAGACTAATACTTTGGTCAATGGATTCACTTTGGTCAAACACCAAATAAAATAAAAAGAACACTTTTCTTTTCTTTCTTACTTTGCTGTGAGGAACAACGAGCACAAGAACAAAGAGATTGGTGCTTCTCTTTTCCTTGAAAGCCGACTAGAAAAGTCAAATAATATAACTTCTTCGTCTTCTCTTTCTCAAATTCAAACAACAATAAAAAAAGAAATAATCTCGTTCCTTCAATAATCTACAAAACCTAATTGAAATCACCCTGCCTTCCTCTTCTTCTCGATTCTGAAACCTGGACGCGGCGGTTTTCAACGGCGATGTTGGCGGAGATATACTGGTGGTGGTGCGGTGATTAATTGCTTTCTGATAAATAACAGAACCCAACAACTACAATCGTCGACGACGAGCGCGACAGCGGACTGTGGTGGCGGCGAGAGTTGACGACGATGGCGGCGTAAACCCTCAAGCTGACTTGGTTGGTTCTCGTGTGTAACGAACCTAAACTCTTGATACCACTTGTTAGGATTAAACACATACACGAACCGAACACAAACACGAAAGCAATAAACGGACAAGAGGATTTAACGTGGTTCGGTCTAAACTTACCTACGTCCACGGGTGGCAACTAGATATTCTTTATTGAGTGACAACTATTACAAGTACATAATGTTAAATATATATAGAGATACGACTAGGGTTTGTATCTTATTAAACAAGAAATCAAAATTGCGCCGGGCTTCGGTTTGGCCACCCTACACCCGTCTACCCTTTGGACTTCATAAAATAAACCAGACCAACAAGGCCTACGAACCCAACAGATCTATCATCTCCGAGGACGATTTGAAGAACATGTCGTATCTGAAAGCAGCCATCAACGACTCATTTCGATTGCATACTCTCGGCCCGCTTCTTGTTCCTTGGGAAATGTTACAAGATGTGAAACTAATGGGGTACGATATTCCATCACGCACACAAGTTCTTGTCAATGCTTGGGCAATAGCAAAAGATCCCGCGGTATGGGATAACCCAACATAGTTTAGGCCAAAAAGGTTCTTGAAGAGCGCGGTTAACTATTGAGGGTATCATTTTGAACTCACTCCGTATGGAGCGGGTCAAAGAATATGCTCGGGCATGGACTTTAGTATAGCGATTATCGAACTTTCGTTAGCAAATTTGGTGTACAAGTTTGATTTTACGTTGCCAAATGGAATGGAAAATAAGGATTTGGATATGAGTGAGGTGTATGGAGTTTCAGTGCATAGGAAATACCCACTATTGGTTAGAGTCGGTCCTCGGTTGTAGAGGTTTATATGTTATGATAAACTACATAAACACTTATACGTAGTACTGGTCAGATATGATGAGAACAAGAAAGATGATAGATTAAGAGGTTACATATACATCTTATATATTACGTACATTTGAAGCAATTGGTGTGTATGTTTATTTGTTTATCGTGCTTCTGTGCCCATTTGAGTGTGTAATGAAAACATAATCATTGTTTGTTTGTGTTTATGATATTGTTGGTAATGAAATTGTATTACATTTTATTTCAATAAAATTAGTGATATATGTTTTCGTTTCTTCTCGAAAACCTTACTCTCAATTTTAAAATATCACTCATAGCCTTGATTGGAAAAATGGAGAAAATATTTCCTAGAGTAAAACCAATGGTTATAGCACCTCCAACAAACGGCGGCTAATTTGATTTTCATAAAAAAACAAAACAAAAAAACATCATTTTGTTTATAAAACACCAACGACTCTTATGGTTTTGAAAAGAAAATAAAAACAGACACTTTAAATTTAAAATACACACCCACTCTCATTCAATCATTTTAATCTTAAACTCAACCTACACACTTGCATCTCAACACACTTACATTTCAAACCATTTTAATCTTAAACTCAACCTATAGACAAACCATTTAATCTTAATACCCCTATTCTCTAAAGAAAACACTTTGATAAAAAAAAAAGAACAAGAAAGAAAAATAAAAAAAGAGGATGATTAAACTCCATTTCAACAAAGGGTAAAAGATGCTATTGTTGGATTTATGGACCGGTTCAGATTAACTCAACGCGGGCCAACCCGGTAATGACCCGTCAGAGTTACACCGGGGATAACGAACATCGAGCTCACATAATTAGTTAACCGGACCAGACACAATTAAAGAAGATTAATTATAGTGGATAAGGCTTTTAGTGGATTGATTGGGCTTAAGGCCTATTGGATTTAGTGGTGATTAAACCTAGTTTATGCCTATATATACCTTGCATATTATTACATAATATGAATCCTAACACACAAGTCACACTCCACTAAACCCTAGCTGTCACCGGAATATCAACCATCGCCGGTCGCCGCCTCCACCGCCGGACCGCCGCCGTCGGACTTCCGCCGAACGCCAGACCGCCGCTGCCGCCGCCGCCGCTTCTACCGGAACTCCGTCGCCGGAATTCTTGTGTCCTCCTAGCTTCGTTCGTTATACCTCCGTGTCTCAACCGGTTATTTATTAACCGAGGTAAACATAAATACCGTCATTTAATGTTTATCTTTGTTTGAACGTTTGACTCGTGCTCATATAGTTGTAAACGTATCCTGCTTAGTTCTGTTTTGATGGTTACTCGTTTTGTTTTCTGTTGTGTTTTGTTTACTTGTTTACATGATTAATAACTTTGAAACAAATCTTAAAATAATCAGGTTTTAATCGTTAAACCATTGACTGACCACCGTTGGAACCCAACAGTGGTATCAGAGCTTTGGTTAAAACGTACGAGTCGATTCCGGTCTTTTCACCGGATCTACATCATAAACTTTAAAATAGTTAAAGTATTTGATATAGACATTATTTTAGGGCAATCTTGGTTTGGTCAAAGTTTTGTTTATATTTAAATCGGGCCTGACCATTGTGTGCTTGGATGTTTGAGCTTCGTTTTTGGCCATATGGTTGGTTCAAATTTGTATTTATATTTTGTTATATTTTTATGGTTTTCTTTTGGCCATATGGATGGTTCAAAATTGTAATAGAAAAAATGTTAGTATTTAATTATATTTTGTAACAAAGAAGAACCGAAGATAACCGAGGACAAGCTCACGGGATCGTTGGAGTTAGTGGGAATCTTGACAAGATGACGGGATGCACCAAGAGTCCATCCTTATGGTTGTTTGTGTTGTGACCCCCTTGACCCGATCGGTCTTGCTAATTGGCTCAAGCAAGACCGATCACCTTTATTGGCCATTTGGGATTTACATATTCTTATTTGCTATTTTGGTTGCTTGTTCGATTACAATAGATTATAATAGCACCAACCTAATACCAAATGAATTTAAAATAAATATTTTAATTAACCAATTATGTTTTTGCAAATTAAAGGCTATTTAATTATCAAAAGCTAATTAATTAACAGATTTTCTATTAACTTAAAATTGGTTAGTCATATCGCGACAAACTTAGTTTTAATAAGTTATTTAAAACTAAGTGTCCTGAGAGATGAAATGGTTCATCAATTTGTCCCGATAATATACAGTAAAATTTGACTTTTACTCTATTCGGTAATTCTAAAATTAATCCCAATATGAAATCAATAGTCTATGTCATCCCACTATAAGTCACACTTGAGGCATACTGCGAAATTTCAAGTGTTTGGAGCTACAGCACCGCACTTGATTTCTAGCATATCCCATCAAGGTGAAAGCGTTTCGTTGACACATTCGACCCTTATACATGTGACTGTACTAGGACGACTATTAATTTACTTTTCTGTTACGTGCTACAGTTGTCTGAAGACTTAAAGTGGGCATAGATGAGGCTAAACGTATATATTTAGACAATCGTTGTGCTCTATTCACAATTGGCAATCGTTGTCAGTCTGCATAACCACTTATTAATGTTGTGTAACATCACGACTAAAGCAGAATACGCCTGAGTGTGACGTACAAATTGCTCAAAACACATGTGACACTATTAAGTGACAATATTATCATTAATTAATTTAAACATCAAGTACACTAGTTTGTAACAAGAAATACAAGGAAAATACAAAGAAATACACAATTAAGCAATTCGTCCATTTAAGTTGAATATCCTAAGTACTAATGTATTTGTCACGACACCATCCTCTAAATAAGGTACATGTAGCAAACATATAAAATAATGTCAACTAAATGAATAGTTAGTGAGTTCACACAATTTTTGATATAAGTACATAAAAATCTACAATTCCATGAACAAGTATAAATTAGCAAGTAAAGTCCTTTCCAGTTGGGATTGTGCACCAACGTACTCGGATAATAGCGCAAGCGAGTGTCTTTTCCATTGGTAAAAACCAACGTACTCGGATCGGTGGTCCCTATTCCACTCATAACATCGAGGTCCTGAGTGCATAGGTGAGCGTATGATCATACTTAATGAGGAAACCATGAGCACGTAATCTTTGAGCAAGTAAACAAATAAACACACAAGTCCATGATAACGAATTGTAGTTTGAAAATAATGAATAAAAGAAATTGTAATTTGGATAGGATATATATGCTACCCCCAAAAGTAGTAAACGAGTAAAAAGGGGGTGTGAGAAACTTACCTTTGAGATTGAAGACAACTTGAAACAATAACCGAAAGCGCGTTTAAGAAAATTGAAATGATCGAACCTCACAAACTATAATTAAAAAGGAAATACAAAATTTAAAGACTAACTATCGGGATTATAATATTGGTTTTAGGAATTGTGCATTATTTTTAACATCTATTTCATTAACTTATGGCAAATGGGGACTTGGAGATTTTTAATGAGTTTAACAAAAATGAATAACGTTTATAAAAATCATTTGATGTTTATTAGTTGAAGAATGATTTGTAGATACATAATTATTACTTATTAATATAAGATTAAATAACAATATTAATAATAATTTGAAACTGAACGTTCTTTTTTTCAAGTAACTTAATTAATTAATTTACTAATTAACTAACTTAAATATTTTGCATGAATTCTTTCAAAGAAATTATAAATATCAGTTTATGTTGAAATAAAATAAAAAATTATTTAATTTACTCAATTATTAATTTAAAGATATGAAGTATGTTATATCGATTGTGAAATATTTCAAAAAACATAAATTTTTATAAATCATCTTATTTAAAAGAATGTTTATAAGTTTATGACGATCAACAAATCATAAGGTTTAGATAAATATATATTCATGCTTGTTCTTGCAAAATAACTAGGTTTGATCCACGATTTAGAAAAATCATAGTGTTTATCTTGGATATCCATGATCATAATGATTCTAAAAAGCAATATATAAGATTTATATGATAAAAGTAACAAGATCATGAAGAACAACTTATGAACAAATATGAACATTCAAGATAAATGTCAAAACAATAGCTATAAAATGCATGAAATGATTAAAACTTACTTGTTAGTGCTCTTAAGCTTAAGAAAATAATGTATTGAGGTGTGAAAATAATGAAGGATTTGTCCTCCTTTTATAGTGAAAATATAAAGTTATTATGTCTTATGGAATTAAATAAATTAAATCATATTTAATATAACTAAAACACAAATTAAAAATAGTTTAATGGGACATTCAAAAGGTTTAACTATTTTAATAAACTTTATTTAATTAAAACATTCATTAGTTTTTAGTTAGTTAAGTAACATAATATGAAAAGATGATGATGATGATGATAATAATAATAATAATAATAATAATAATAATAATAATAATAATAATAATAATAATAAAAGTAGTAGTAGTAGTAGTTAAATAATAATTCTAGTAAATTGCATGGGATATGTACATAAGTATTTGATTTTTGAATATTTTAAATGAGTATGTAATACTACAAGGGTGGTGAAAAGTATAATTGCATAGAAATGAACATATAAAATACATTAACAAAAATTGAGATTAATTAATAATATTATAAAAATATATAAATTTAAATAGAAACAAAACCAAAAATTTAAACCGGGTCGGGTTTTCGGTTTTGAAAATTAACGAATGTTACATATTGTGTGCTACAGCTGCCATTAATAACTTGAAGCTAGATTCTCACATTCCTATTTTATTAATGTTAATTGGGTCATTAATAATAGGATTACATCGTCGAAAATACTAATAAACTTTACCTTTGCTTTATTAATCAGATGCCAACTAACGAAAACTCGTCATACGCCCTTAAGTCTATGCTTTAGAAGGATAAACTAAATGGCACCAACTTCATCGAATGGCACCGCAACTTGAGACTTGTTCTCACCATGGCAAAGAGACTGTATGTTCTCGATGGCCCCGTTCCAACCGAGCCTGAAAACAATACAGTTGTTGTTCGAAAAGTTCTTGAGAAGCATAGGGATGACTCGACTGAGGTCTCCTGCATTATGCTAGCCACCATGATATCCGAGCTTGCTAAAGGCTTGAAAGACTTTGGGGCATGTTTCAGAAACAAGGCCGTTAAGAACGTTTCGACACCATGAAACAGCTCATTAGCTGCATGATGGAAGAGGGGTCTTCCGTCAGTAAGCATGTCGTTAGGATGAAAGGGCACATTGATCAACTCAAGAAAATTTATTATCCCCTGCCAGATGAGATGGCAGCGAACTTCATATTGAACTCTCTCCCTAGCTCTTACAACCAGTTCGTAATGAATTTCAACATGAATGCCTGGGTGAAGGCAGCGTCGGAGCTTCACAACATGCTCAAGACGGCTGAGATGAATATTCCCTCTAAAACCAATCAAGTTCTGATGATCTGATCTGCTAGTGTCAAGAAGCCTAAACCAAAGGCAAGAAGAAAGTTACCATTGCTGCCAGTCGCACCACCAATGCTAACAAACGGGTTCCAAAGATACCACCGCCGTCGTTGAGGAGCACCAGTGCTACCGATGCAACCAAATGGGACACTGGAAGCGTAACTATCCCGACTATCTTGCTGAGATCAGGATGAAGAGAGCCAGTAGAGAATGCTCCTCTAGAGGTATTTCCATATACGTTATTGAACTTTTCATTGTCTCTAGCAACACATGGGTATTTGATACCGGATGTGGTTACCACATTGTTAATGTCTTGTAGGAGCCTGAAAACAGGAAGAAACTGAAGTAAGGTAGCATGGAACTCATCGTTGGTGATGGGAAGAGAGTACCAGTTCTGGCAACTGGAGTATTTCATTTTACTTGTCCAATTGGCCTTGCCGTTACTTTGAATAATTGTTTGTATGCACCTAGTTTGACCAGAAACATCATTTCAGATTCTTTGCTTTTTGAACAAGGTTTTAAGTATGGTTTTAATGGCATTGCTATTTCTGCTTACTTGAATGATATCTTTTATTTTAAGGCTAAACCTCGAAATGGTATTTATGAGATTAATGTTCAAAATGATAATAACGTATATAATCTTTAAAAACGTATCAGATATGGCATCAATGATACATTTCTATGGTATTTCCGACTTGGTCACATAAGCAAAGCACGAGTTAAAAGACTCCAATCCGAAGGGGTTCTTGAATCCACATGACCCGACTCTTTTAACGACTGTGAATCTTGTTTAGCTGGCAAACTCGCAAAGGACTCCTTCACTCATAACAATGAACGAGCAAAAGATCTGTTAGGAGTCATACATACTGATGTGTGTCGACCTTTCAGAACCATGTCTAGAAATCATGAAAGATACTTCGTTTCTTTTATCGATGATTATAGTCGATACGCTTATGTGTATCTCATGAAACATAAGCATGAAACTTTTAAAAAGTTCAAAGAGTTTCAGAATGAAGTGGAAAACCAACTTGGGAAAACCATTAAGATACTTCGATCAGATCGGAGAGTATCTCAGTTTAGGGTTCATCTGTCATCTAAAAAAGCGCGGAATTGTTTCACAGCTCACTCCACTCGACACACCCCAACATAATGGCGTGAGTGAGAGGAGAAATCGAACTTTGCTAACATGGTTCGATCGATGATGTGTAGAAACATAACTTGCCTCACTCCTTTTGGAGTTTCGCCCTTATGATCGCCACCCGCATTGTCAATCTGGCTCCAACTAAGAAGGTGAGCAAAACTCCATATGAGATATGGCATGGGCGAAAGCCCAATTTGTCTTTCCTTAGAGTATGGGGATGTGATGCATTTGTCACAAGTGAATCTGATGACAAACTCGATCCCTGCGGGGTAAAAGTCGTTTTCGTCGGATACTATAACCTAAGCGGTTATTACTGTAACACCCCGTAACCGCAGCGGAAACGTAAACGGGATGCTACAGACACGTCTGATATCAACAGCATTGCTCATAAAGAAAACACCACTACATTAATTCACACCATATTACATTGTTCCGAGTTTAGTTACCGTCTAGGCGTTAACACATAAGTTTTACCAACAGTACATTAACATAATTAATACAAAAAGATCATTAAGCTTCCACAAAAAGCACGCATCATCAAGCATGTAGCATTTATTCCAGTTTGGGGGTACCTAAAAAGCATGTAAAGAAAACGGGTCAACTACGAATAGTTGGTGAGTTTCACAATTCGAGTAAACCATGATAAATCAATATCAAAATATAATATTATCGATGTAATTATGCTGAGCCCACAAGTGAAACCTCTGACTATCCACACACAACCCCGTGGCATACTCCGCCCACGAACCTGCCCCAAACCGCTATGTCTAACATTACATAGCAAAATAAATAACAACAAAATAGACATGTGCAACTGGCTGGGAAACATCAGCAAATCCATGCCGGACCAGTTGGGTTTGTCAGACCAATAGTACTATTCACACTCTACCGGCTTTCAGCTAATCACTCGTGTTGCGGGGCCTTACAATGTAAGCAACTCAGACAATTACCATCTTAGTACATTTCCGTACGATTCCCGTACAATAAAATATATATAAATACATGCAAATCCATGCGTTCAGTATGTACTTAAACATTTCAGTGGTAACATGCTTCCGCCCTGAGAAAATATTTAAAAACAATTCAGAAAAAGAGGCTCGTGAAACTCACCTTAACGTAAGCAAGCAGTAACACAATACACAGCTACTAATCCGGATCTGTAATACGATCCCTAAATTCGTTACTATTCAATCACTATTAATATAAATTTAACCGTGTTAACCGGTACATCTAGGGACACTGTTAACCCAGTACTGTACCCGTTCTGGGGGCAATGTTAACCCAGAAACACTTCTCCGGACTCAGATTGTGATATCGTTTAGAGTTCAATAGTTAAAATTATTCTTAGTTCATTTTCCCCGTTTTGCGTGCCTAGCACGTTTATCCGTTTTTACGTTTCAAAAATGAGTTTGGTCACACACGACCCGAACATTGTTGTTGATTGATGATTTAATTATAGTTGTGAAATTAGAGCTCGGTTTAGACGCCCCGATTGGCCGCGGGACCCGTTTCCGTCTTTAGCGTACCGGAAACTGTTAAATCGGTTAAAATTACTCAAATCATCCGAATTATTTTCGAATGATTTATTTTTACTTGTTTAACTCAGTTATATGATAATAGTTCATTTTTAGGGTTTTTATACACCGGTCAGCTCGTTTAGGCGAACTTTAGCGGTTTACGCGTTTTAAGCTTTAAAAGTTTGTTTTTGTTTTCTTTTTAGCACAAGTAATTATCCGTTTTAATCTCGGATCTTGAAATTTTGCACAAATCACTTTTTGACATTGGGGAATTTTATAAAAATATTTCCAGAATTAATTTTTATATTTAAAATTTATTTATCTATTTTTAAACACCATTTAAACACTAAATATGTCGTAAATACCAAACGATCTTAGAAAAATCCCAAATTTTTCCTGGATGACCCCTGCCATCCCCATAGTCCCCTTTAATATTTCCAGAACCAAAATCTCTTTTTACATGCCATTTTCACTAAAACCGAGCTAGAAAACCCTAGAACTCGTTTAACTGAAAAGCCTACTTTGACTTCTCCAACGGACCTAAAATTTTGTGTGTGACTTTTACATGTTATAAAAAGCTTATCTGGAATTTTCCAGAATTTTTCATGATATTTAACTATTTTTCACCATTTTTAGCCAAAACCGAGCATTAAATTCACCAAATATTCATCCTATGTCCAAAAGTTACCAAAATTTCTCAGATCTCATATTTTCATGTGTAGATCATCTCTGTAAAATTTCATGACCTAACTCTAAACGAATCACAATCTGTCCAAAACACAAACATTATACAAAAACCGAACTACCTTGTGTTTCTAGCTTCAAATCGCAAGGATCTCGCTTTCTAGCCTTTGCTAACAACTAGATACAACACCTACAAGCACAATAACACCACACCAAGCAAGTTACACCCACAATCAAGCCATTTCTTTCATGGTTTCGGTTATGATTTAAAAACAAAGATTTAACCGTAAAAATTCGTTTTTGGTTCGTTTAACTCCTTTCTTGGACCAAGATCCCTTGTATAACCCGTATACATCACTTGATCATGCAAGAATCGGTTTCATCTCGGGTTTTCACCCTTTTTCACTTGAAACCTCATTTTCTTGCAAATAAACTCGAGAAACGAAGATGAACACGTAAATAACACGATTTTTACCTAGGTTTTCTTGCTAAAACTTTGGATTTTTGGATCTTGGTGTGGAGAGAAAAGAGGATTGTTGAATGTTTGTTTGGAAAAAAGAAATAAGAGGCTAAGGGGGTATCCCCTTGGTCCGATCGGCATTAAGGGGGAGGTGGGGTGGGACCCACCTTTCCATTCTTAGCCACACATTTGGATTCTCGAAATCCGGATAATGTTTTGGATAATCTGGTTCAGTTCGTTTTTTGGTTAAATGTCTAATTCGGCTTAAAACGAGGCTAAAACGGTCGTTTTCGGCTTAAAAATGAAATTTATTTAAAACCAATTTAAAAACTTTAAAAAACTTAAACCATGACTTTCATTAACTTAAAACATCATATTATTAATAATTGCGCATCTTTTTCGGCTTGATCGATCGTCTCTTGCTCGGTTTGGTATTAAAGGTTTCGTTTAACGTACCGACGTATCATTAAATCGAAAATTCTTTTTCTGTGCTTTAATTCACTTATCCCGAAGCTTTAATATTTCTTAAACAACACTAAATATCATATATCTCGTCTATAATGTATCCTCGATTCGTTCGGGCTTCAATAACCGTTATTCGGTTAATCGTATTTCCAATACGATTAACTGTATAATCGAGTATAATCCGTAATGTGAATCATACATACTCGTATAAGCGCATTATAAATCATATATTCGTTATTAAATAACAAATAAATAGTATATACCGGCTAGGGTATACCTGATTTTGCCGGAATCGTTACATTCCCCCCCCTCCGTAAAACAAATTTCGTCCTCGAAATTTAACGCATCGACTACTTCCTTTTGAGGAAATAGGTAGGGGTTTTTCTTCCGGAATTCGTCCTTTCGTTCCCATGTATATTCTGGGCCTCGTTGCGAATTCCATCTAACTTTGACCAACGAAATCTTATTGTGTCTAAGTTGCTTGATTTTCCCGTCTACTATTTCTATGGGTTCCTCTACGAAATTGAGCTTATCACTTATTTGGACACCCTCTAAAGGTAACACCGACGTCTCATCTGCCAGACATCTTTATAAGTTCGATACGTGAAACACGTTGTGAACTGCACTTAATTCATCGGGTAGTTCTAATCGGTATGCTACGGGACCGATTTTTGCAGTAATATTGAATGGTCCAATATATCTCAGGGCTAACTTCCCCGCCTTTCCAAATCTGACTACACCCTTCCAAGGTGATACCTTCAAATACACTTTATCACCTTTCTCAAAGGACAATGGTTTTCTACGGGTATCGGCATAACTCTTCTGCCGATCCTGCGCGGCCTTCAGATTGTTCCTAATTTCAAGGATTTTGCTGGTCGTTTCCTGGACCAGGTCTGATCTAATAATCTGAGTGTCGCCCACTTCAGTCCAGCAGAGTGGTGATCGACACTTCCGACCATACAATGCTTCGTAAGGCGCTGCCTTTATACTGCTATGGTAGCTGTTATTATAGGAAAATTCAACGAGTGGGAGGTGTTGATCCCAATTTCCCTTAAAATCCAGTACGCATGCACGAAGCAAATCCTCCAGGGTTTGGATGGTCCTCTCGGACTGACCATCGGTCTGAGGGTGGTAAGCTGTGCTTAAATCAATACACGTTCCCAGCGCTTCTTGGACAACTTGCCAAAGATTGGAGGTGAAATGGCTATCCCGATCGGAGATGATTGAGATGGGTATCCCATGACGAGACACAATTTCATTTATATAAATCTGCGCAAGTCTCTCAGTGTTATAATTATTTCTAATCGGGATAAAATGTGCCGATTTGGTTAATCGATCCACGATTACCCAAATTGCATCATGTCCTCGGGACGTCTAAGGGAGATGTGTCACAAAATCCATCGTGATTTGATCCTACTTCCATTCGGGAATTTCCGGTTGTAACATCCTCGAGGGTTTCTGGTACTCTGCCTTAACTCTCGCACAAGTCGTACACTTACCGACATACGTTTCTATATCCTTTTTCATACCCGGCCACCAGTAGAACTCCTTCACATCCTTGTACATCTTATCCGATCCCGGATGTACGGAATATTTCGATCTATGCGCTTCGTCCATGATTAAATCACGAAGGTCATGGAGGGTCGGGATCCTAACCCGATTTTTGAAATAGAGAATTTCGTCCACGCGCTGTTCGAAATTCTTCTCATTGCCGTAAAGTCCCTCCTTTTCCAATTGTTCGTCTTTCAACGCCTCACGTTGAGCGACTCGAATCAGGTCCGAAAGGTTCGACTGGACTATCATCCCCAGCGCTCGCACTCGCAATGGCTTAACCCGATCTTTCCTACTCAAGGCATCGGCTACAACGTTAGCCTTGCCGGGGTGATAACGGAAGTCACAGTCATAATCGCTCAACAACTCGACCCATCTTCGTTGCCTCATATTCAATTCTTTCTGATCGAATATGTGCTGCAAAATTTTATGATCGGTGAAGATGGTGCACTTCGTACCGTAGAGATAATGTCTCCAGATTTTAAGTGCGAAGATAACCGCTCCCAGTTCTAAGTCATGAGTAGTGTAATTTTTCTCGTGTACTTTTAACTGTCGGGAAGCATATGCTATAACCTTATTATTCTGCATCAACACGCATCCTAACCCTCTACGCGATGCGTCACAATACGCGACAAAACCATCGTCTCCATCGGGGAGACTTAAAATCGGCGCTTGGCACAATTTTTGCTTTAACGTTTGAAACGCCGCTTCCTGCTCTTCTCCCCATTCATACTTTCGATCCTTTTGAGTCAGGAGAGTTAAAGGTTGGGCGATGCTGGAAAAGTTCTCTATAAATCGACGATAATATCCAGCTAAGCCTAAGAATTGGCGGATTTCCTTTGGCGATTTAGGCGCTTGCCAATTCTTAATTGCTTCAACCTTACTCGGATCAACGTGTATTCCTTGATGGTTTACAACGTGACCGAGGAATTGCACTTCTTGTAACCAGAAGTTACACTTGGAGAATTTTGCATACAACTTCTCCTGATTCAGAAGCTCTAAAATTATTCTTAAGTGTTGCTCATGCTCCTCTTTACTTTTCGAGTAGATCAAAATATCGTCAATAAACACGATGACGAATTTGTCGAGGTAGGGTTTACAGACTCGATTCATGAGGTCCATGAACACTTCCAGCGCATTTGTTAGTCCGAAAGGCATAACTAAGAACTCGTAATGGCCGTAGCGAGTCCGGAATGCGGTTTTTGGGATATCTTCTTCCTGAATTCTAACCTGATGGTATCCCGATCTAAGATCGATTTTTGAGAAATAGCTCGCACCTTGCAGCTGGTCAAAGAGATCATCAATTCGGGGAAGAGGGTACCTATTTTTGATTGTTAACTTGTTCAACTCCCTGTAATCAATGCACATTCTAAGGCTCCCGTCCTTCTTTTTCACGAATAATACAGGTGCACCCCACGTGGAATGACTAGGACGTATGAATCCTTTATCCAACAATTCTTGCAACTGATTGGATAATTCTTGCATCTCGGACGGTGCAAGTCGGTAGGGTGCTTTAGCTACAGGGCCAGCTTGAGGTAGTAAATCGATTCTGAATTCGACCCGTCGGGTTGGCGGTAATCCAGGAAGTTCTTCTGGGAAAACTTGTGGAAATTCGCGTACCACCGGGATATCATCCACCCGTTTTTCCTCAGAATCTGTGGCCGTCAAGCTTGCTAGATACGCTACGCATCCCTGACGTATATGTTTAACACCTTGAGGTGGGATATAAATGGTATCATTGCGCCCGACTTCTCTCCTTGCACTAACACCTCTTCGTCATCAGACACCCGGATCTTGACGATTTTCTTTTCACAGTTTATTTCCACTTTGTTACGTGCTAACCAATCCATTCCCACTATTAGGTCAAAACTACCTAATTCTACCGGTAATAAGTCAATCAGGAAGGATTGATCGTTCAGAATAAAAGGGCAATTCCGAACTATCTGATTAACTATCATGGTTTTACCGTTAGCGACTTCTACGGTATAAGGTTCTATGGTTTCACTAATTGGAAGGTTTGCTATCGATAGGAACTTAACGGAGACAAAACTTCTATCGGTGCCCGTATCAAATAATACAGAAGCGTAATGATCAGAGACGAGGAATGTACCTGTCACTACGCTGGGGTCCTAGCGTGCTTCGTTCGCCCCCATCACAAATGCTCGACCTCTCGCCGGATTGGACGACGATGCCTGACCCACGGTTTGACTCCCATTTCCTCCCTTGTTCAGTTTCGGACAGTTTCTCTTTAAAGTGATCTGTGCTGCCGCATTCAAAGCAAGCACGGCTGGTGGTCATCATTTGGTTTCCTTGTGGGTTTTGTTGTCGGGCTGGTTGGGTCCTAAATGGCTGCGCACAGATAGGTTGCGGTTGTCGGTTCAGATTATTCAGGTTTGTCCTACAACTCGGTGCGTAGTGCCCATTCCTGCCACACCGGTGGCACACTACCCCCTTGCACACGCCACCATGCTAGTAACCGCATTTCCCACACTTAGGGAACGTCCCTTTCTGCGATTCTTGCCTTCCGCCTGAACTAGTCATGGCGTAGTTCTGGGTAGCGGGCCGAGCACGTTTATTTTGCTGCTTCTCCTGGATCCTATTGTCATACGTACCTCGCTTTCCCCCAGCAGACTCTCCTGCCACCTTCAGTGACCCACTCCTCACGAAATCGTATGTGACGATACCAGCTTGTGTCACCGCACCCTCAAACGTCTTGTGTCCCCCAGAGTTGACTATACTCCTTACTAATGGAGTTAGTCCCCATATATAACGCTCAACCCTCTTTAACTCTGGGGTGACCAACCATGGCACCAATCGCGAAAACTCATTAAATCGGTTCGTATAACCCAAGTGGTCTGCCCCCTGCATCTCCAGGTTCCACAATTCGTTTTCTAACTTCTGCAGTTCGTTTTTCGGGCAGAAATGTTCCAGTACAAGGGCCTTGAGCTCTGCCCAGGTCATGCGGTTTGTCGCTGCCTGACCGCGAGTTTGCACTATTATGTTCCACCATGTCAAGGCATGGTCCTGTGAACGTGCAGGTAGCATACTTAACAACGTAATCCTCAGGGCAGTTGCTGATATTCACAACAGACTCTATTTTCTCAATCCACTTAACCAACCCATTTGGTCCCTCAGTCCCGCTAAACTCTAGGGGCTTGCACAACATAAAATCTTTGATTGAACAACCCTTTGTTGTAGGAGTCGGTTCAGTGCGGTTCGTTTCTACACTAGGTATAGGGCCATTACTATCTGTAACGACACCCTAGGCGGTGCGTCATTGCTCGGAATCGGGTTACCGTTCGGTGGAGGATTAACATTTTGTTCCCCATCATTATTGGTGGTCGTTTGATTGCTCGCAGGGGCTGGATTGGTCGTATTGTTAATACTGGCGGCGATGCGCGATACTATATCCGGTATCACCGCCTCTAACTGTCGAGCAATCAGACGACTCACATCCACTTCTGACATTTGAGCCGATCGTTTTGGTGCCATTCTACACAACATTAAGAAAATACATATAATTAATACAAATTCCAATCTCGATACACAACACACATTCCATTCATTAATAAACATCAGTACATATTACATAAACATCATCACATTACATTCCTACTATCATCACATAGATTAAGTTTTTATACATCGGCCCTACATCGGCATCATTTCGACATAACCCGCTATGGGTCAGTGCTTGAATGATACACCAAAAGTATCTACAATGACATCCCCAAAAGAGACCCCTTATGGGCTAGTGGCTGTACTATAACTACCCAAGATTCACTCTATGTTAGCATCGCCACTAACTGCTTACACAGAGTATGAAAAAGCGGACCCTGACTACTACCACCATAACATAACTAAACATGGTGGTATACCAACCACACCAACACTGCCACCATCACCACCAACACCGCCATCAAACCCCAGATCCGTGCCTCCATCCGGTCAATCATCCACTGGGAGTATGCGCCCTCCCTCCTCAGCTGGCCAATCGCGTACTGGCTGTCCAGTACGCAGTCCGCCAGGTGTCTCCTCCTCTGGATCCCCACCGTCAAGGCGATGGTGTGCTCAACCACTTGCTCGTGGAGCACTCGGAGCCATGCAGCCTCGGAGGAGGGACGCTCATCCCTCTCCAGCCTAGGGGTACCCCACACGGGTGGAGGCACAGGCTCGGGCTGGGGGCGGGAGGACTCGCCCCTGTGGAAAGTAGGTCTGGGTGGGGTAGAGGTAGGTGGGACATAGGGGACACTGATCCGCGCCGTGAGGCGGGGTCCGTGCCCGAGAGGGGTAGAGGTGGCCTGTGGTGCGGGTGGGGTGGGGAATCTGGCAACCCCAGCAGGGGAGGACAGGCTAGCACTCCTACGGCTAGTCTCACTAGGCTCAGTGCTGGATGCTAAGCGTAAGCTCCTAGAGTTCCCGGAACTGACTTCCTCCGGGTCCTCCTCCACTGACAGACTTCGTGATCTCGACATCCTTACCTGTACACAAGTTAGCAAACATATAGTTTCTTTCATAATGTAAATCATAATTAATATACACATACTTATACAACTTTGTCACATAAAAATATTATCATATACTTACACATATGTTGCCGTTTTTACCTATTAATGTTCCCCGTGACTTCCCCTGAATTCCCTCGTGCGGACAAGTCTGTTATTATGTTCCGGACCATAATAACTCACTTGTCCATCCAAGTTCATCCAGATCTCGTCACTATAAATTATTAGTTGATATTCAGATCCTATAATACTCGAGCTACTGGTTATATTTTAGGTATCTTTTAAAGACATCCTAATTCTTTATAACCAATGGCTCTGATACCAAGTTCTGTAACACCCCGTAACCGCAGCGGAAACGTAAACGGGATGCTACAGACACGTCTGATATCAACAGCATTGCTCATAAAGAAAACACCACTACATTAATTCACACCATATTACATTGTTCCGAGTTTAGTTACCGTCTAGGCGTTAACACATAAGTTTTACCAACAGTACATTAACATAATTAATACAAAAAGATCATTAAGCTTCCACAAAAAGCACGCATCATCAAGCATGTAGCAATTATTCCAGTTTGGGGGTACCTAAAAAGCATGTAAAGAAAACAGGTCAACTACGAATAGTTGGAGAGTTTCACAATTCGAGTAAACCATGATAAATCAATATCAAAATATAATATTATCGATGTAATTATGCTGAGCCCACAAGTGAAACCTCTGACTATCCACACACAACCCCGTGGCATACTCCGCCCACGAACCTGCCCCAAACCGCTATGTCTAACATTACATAGCAAAATAAATAACAACAAAATAGACATGTGCAACTGGCTGGGAAACATCAGCAAATCCATGCCGGACCAGTTGGGTTTGTCAGACCAATAGTACTATTCACACTCTACCGGCTTTCAGCTAATCACTCGTGTTGCGGGGCCTTACAATGTTAGCAACTCAGACAATTACCATCTTAGTACATTTCCGTACGATTCCCGTACAATAAAATATATATAAATACATGCAAATCCATGCGTTCAATATGTACTTAAACATTTCAGTGGTAACATGCTTCCGCCCCGAGAAAATATTTAAAAACAATTTAGAAAAAGGGGCTCGTGAAACTCACCTTAACGTAAGCAAGCAGTAACACAATACACAGCAACTAATCCGGATCTGTAATACGATCCCTAAATTCGTTACTATTCAATCACTATTAATATAACTTTAACCGTGTTAACCGGTACATCTGGGGACACTGTTAACCCAGTACTGTACCCCGTTCTGGGGGCAATGTTAACCCAGAAACACTTCTCCGGACTCAGATTGTGATATCGTTTAGAGTTCAATAGTTAAAATTATTCTTAGTTCATTTTCCCCGTTTTGCGTGCCTAGCACGTTTATCCGTTTTTACGTTTCAAAAATGAGTTTGGTCACACACGACCCGAACATTGTTGTTGATTGATGATTTAATTATAGTTGTGAAATTAGAGCTCGGTTTAGACGCCCCGATTGGCCGCGGGACCCGTTTCCGTCTTTAGCGTACCGGAAACTGTTAAATCGGTTAAAATTACTCAAATCATCCGAATTATTTTCGAATGATTTATTTTTACTTGTTTAACTCAGTTATATGAAAATAGTTCATTTTTAGGGTTTTTATACACCGGTCAGCTCGTTTAGGCGAACTTTAGCGGTTTACGCGTTTTAAGCTTTAAAAGTTTGTTTTTGTTTTCTTTTTAGCACAAATAATTATCCGTTTTAATCTCGGATCTTGAAATTTTGCACAAATCACTTTTTGACAGTGGGGAATTTTATAAAAATATTTCCAGAATTAATTTTTATATTTAAAATTTATTTATCTATTTTTAAACACCATTTAAACACTAAATATGTCGTAAATACCAAACGATCTTAGAAAAATCCCAAATTTTTCCTGGATTACCCCTGCCATCCCCATAGTCCCCTGTAATTTTTCCAGAACCAAAATCTCTTTTTACATGCCATTTTCACTAAAACCGAGCTAGAAAACCCTAGAACTCGTTTAACCGAAAACCCTACTTAGACTTCTCCAACGGACCTAAAATTTTGTGTGTGACTTTTACATGTTATAAAAAGCTTATCTGGAATTTTCCAGAATTTTTCATGATATTTAACTATTTTTCACCATTTTTAGCCAAAACCGAGCATTAAATTCACCAAATATTCATCATTTGTCCAAAAGTTACCAAAATATCACAGATCTCATATTTTCATGTGTAGATCATCTCTGTAAAATTTCATGACCTAACTCTAAACGAATCACAATCTGTCCAAAACACAAACATTATACAAAAACCGAACTACCTTGTGTTTCTAGCTTCAAATCGCAAGGATCTCGCTTTCTAGCCTTTGCTAACAACTAGATACAACACCTACAAGCACAATAACACCACACCAAGCAAGTTACACCCACAATCAAGCCATTTCTTTCATGGTTTCGGTTATGATTTAAAAACAAAGATTTAACCGTAAAAATTCGTTTTTGGTTCGTTTAACTCCTTTCTTGGACCAAGATCCCTTGTATAACCCGTATACATCACTTGATCATGCAAGAATCGGTTTCATCTCGGGTTTTCACCCTTTTTCACTTGAAACCTCATTTTCTTACAAATAAACTCGAGAAACGAAGATGAACACGTAAATAACACGATTTTTACCTCGGTTTCCTTGCTAAAACTTTGGATTTTTGGATCTTGGTGTGGAGAGAAAAGAGGATTGTTGAATGTTTGTTTGGAAAAAAGAAATAAGAGGCTAAGGGGGTATCCCCTTGGTCCGATCGGCATTAAGGGGGGAGGTGGGGTGGGACCCACCTTTCCATTCTTAGCCACACATTTGGATTCTCGAAATCCGGATAATGTTTTGGATAATCTGGTTCAGTTCGTTTTTCGGTTAAATGTCTAATTCGGCTTAAAACGAGGCTAAAACGGTCGTTTTCGGCTTAAAAATGAAATTAATTTAAAACCAATTTAAAAACTTTAAAAAACTTAAACCATGACTTTCATTAACTTAAAACATCATATTATTAATAATTGCGCATCTTTTTCGGCTTGATCGATCGTCTCTTGCTCGGTTTGGTATTAAAGGTTTCGTTTAACGTACCGACGTATCATTAAATCGAAAATTCTTTTTATGTGCTTTAATTCACTTATCCCGAAGCTTTAATACTTCGTAAACATCACTAAATATCATATATCTCGTCTATAATGTATCCTCGATTCGTTCGGGCTTCAATAACCGTTATTCGGTTAATCGTATTTCCAATACGATTAACTGTATAATCGAGTATAATCCGTAATGTGAATCATACGTACTCGTATAAACGCATTATAAATCATATATTCGTTATTAAATAACACATAAATAGTATATACCGGCTAGGGTATACCTGATTTTGCCGGAATCGTTACAATTACTTCTTTCATCCTGATACAAACTCGATTTCTGTCAAGAGGAAAGGCTACTTCCTCGAGAAGGAATTTATCGATCGAGGAACTGGTGATAACATTGTCGATCTTGAAGAAATTCAATAACCACAAACAACCACTGAGGAACTTGGAGCGTCTGATCAACAAGTTGTTGTTGCTGATACATCAGACATGAGCACGAGCATTCGCAGAAGCAGTAGGACTTCCATAGCAAATTCTAGATACTTATGGCATTTGTTAATGCACGGTTTTGGTTTCCGTAGCGATCGCATAAGTTATAGGTTGTCTAGTCTTTGTATTTAATGTATATTTATTGTAACATGGCTCATTCGCTATGGATTGTATAGCGAATGACGCCCTTTCGCTATAGGCTAGACTAGTTCGTTAAGGTATAAGCCCATTCGTTATGGAAGCATAACGAATGAGGGATAGTTCGTTAATATTATTACCATTTGTTATGGAATCATAACGAATGGAGTCTAATTCGTTATGAAGATATAACGAATTAGGCGTAACTTAACTAACTAGAGCATATGGCCTATAAATAGGCTAATCCATGCTCATTTGTAAAGAGATCACACATATGAGAGGTGTGAGATCCTAGAACTAAGTTATTATCCTCTCCATAACTTATTATGTATTTATCCTTTATCTATCAATAAACTATGTTTAACGTTTAGATCTCGTGTATTCGTATTGTATGATTGATGTATTGATGCGGCTAGATCCTAAACGGGTTTCTCAATTGGTATCAGAGCAGACGGATGCTCTCAGTGCATTGATTAAGGTATGAATCTGAGTTTTTCGTGTTCTTCATGTTCTTTGGGTTTTGGACTGATTTGGTCAGATCTGGAGTAAATTAGTGTGTTATTGGTGGAATTGATAATAGATTCGTGTTTGTTGAGGTAATACGAATCTTCTGTGTAATTTGGTGATAAGTTATGGTGTATTGACGAATTCATCATGGAAGAGCATGTTACAATTTGATTCATTTTATGATGATTTAGTGATTGTTAAGTTGAATGGATGATGGATTTGTGTTTATAATTGAAATCCGCGTGTTTATGTGGATTTTGGTGGTTAATTATGGTGAATTGAAGATTTCACCATTGAAGAGCATGTTATGGGTTGATTTATTTGGCGATGAATAAGTAATCGTTAAGTTATTTGGATGATAGATTCGTGTTTAATTATGTGTTTATGATGAATATGCCATGGATGAAGCTTGAAAATGCAGATTCCGGCCAGATCTATGATTTTCCGGCGAGATAACTGATTTTTTCGGTGAAATGCGTTTTTTCCGGCGAGCAGTTCAAATCCAACAACCAATTTGTTATGTTACTGTAGGTATTTCGTTAAGAAAGTTTAACGAATCTACTATAGCAATTCGTTATGGAAGTTTTAACGAATTAAGGTAATTCGTTATGTTGATTCGTTAAGTTAAGAGGATAACGAATTAAGGTAATTCGTTAAGAAGATTCGTTAAGTTAAGAGGATAACGAATTAAGGTTATTCGTTAAGTTAATTCGTTAAGGTAAAAGTAACGAATTAAGGTAATTCATGAAGTTAATTCGTTAAGTTAAAAGATAACGAAGGTAATTCAACGGATCCTTGCATAACTTAATTCGTTAATTTAATTCGTCAAGGTAATTCGTTTGGTAACTAATTAAGGTAATTCATTATGTGTATGACGAAGTGGATTTCTTAACGAATTGAAGGCCATTCATGTAACTGTTATAACAAATGAGGTTATAATGAATTAGAGTTGGTAATTATAACGAATTGAGTTAGAGAATGGAGAGCACGAACTAAGTTAACGAATGGGGTGGATATTTATAACGAATTGCAGAGGTGATTCGTTAAAAAAAAATAAAATAAAAAAATATTTGGCGGGAAAATTTTTCTTGCGCGAATTTTTTCCTGAATACTCCTCGTAAGTGAGATTTCATTCTTGAAAATTTTGGCAAAAATTTTAATTTTTTGATAATTTTGGTGAATTTTTGGTTGGAAAATCGGGAAAAATTTTCTTAATTGAAATTTTTCTGGGATGTTCCTAATGAATTTGGTACTCTTCTCTCAAATTTTGGTAGCATATTTTCCGGTCGATTTTTTTACGCGTTTCTACAGGCCGAGGGGGAGTCCGCGAGTAATTTAAGGAGGAGTTTGTTTGTGAAGTTTGAAGATTATTCAAGATCTTGCTAAATTTTTCAAGAAAAGGGGGGAATAAAACTTTCATTTGAGATTATTTGGCTTGTATCTTCCTACGTTTGCAAGGTTTCTTGAAAAATTACTACAATTCGGGTGGTAATTCATGGCGATAAAGCTACGTTTGACTGAGTTCAAGACTGCAATTGTTTTTCGATTGGTGAGAGATTTATTCAAGATTGAAATCTGACTATGTGGGATATGAGTGTCTGTCTGTTTACTTCTTTTTGAGGGACTTTGATCCTTACTATGTTGGCTACGAGTAAATGACGGATTACTTCTGTTGAGGGTGACGATTCTCGAACGGGTTGATCTTATTGAAGAATATACGAGCCTTGTTATTGGATTGAAGAACTAGATCATTTGGGGTTTATTAATGGAGGTTGGAACTCTGAATCAAATGCCCAAACATTAGTGCATCTCTGCGAATGGGATGTGGAAGAGCTTCAAAGAGTTATTTGGGATAAACGTTATCAAGAGAGGTGTTGGTGCATAATGTCAGTAGTTCATATTCGTGTGTCTGTAATCGAGTCTGTAATGATTAATTATGTTTTATATGTCTTAAGCGAAGTTACTAACAAGTTCGCTGTTTAGGCGAACTTGTTAGTCAAGCGAAGTTATGGACAACTTCGCCTGAACATGCCAGGCGAAGTTGTCGTGTATTTATATTCTGTTGGTACATGTATGTCAGTAGTTCATAGTCTAACGTTTGTAATCGAGTCTGTAATGTAATTATGTTTTTGATTATGTTTATGTTTATGTAACGAGCGAAGTTGTCAACAAGTTCGCTTAGGCGAACTTGTTGAACAAGCGAAGTTGTTAACAAGTTCGCTCAGGCGAACTTGTTGAACAAGCGAAGTTATGAACAACTTCGCCTGAGGCGAAGTTGTCGTGTTTATATATACTGTTCACCGTAACAGTTGATGTGAGTTCGTGAGGTTGGTTAGGGTTCGTTTCAGTTGATTAGTTCGAGAGTTACGTGTTTACAAGTCAGAGTCTGTAATAGTGACCTCGTGTCACGTGTTCGGGTTATCAATATAACGTGTTTTGGTTATTGCTCGTGTGTTTGTTTTATACGTATTCTACGCTCGTATCTACCTACGCAGGGATTCCGCACCTGCGCAGATAGCGACATCCCGTGTACGATCCGTCCAGGAACCTACAATTGGTATTAGAGCCATCGGCTCGATTGTGAGGTTCGGGATTTCACGCGGGTGTAGAAAACGTCTCGTTTGACCTATTCACGGGACGAGTTTTTGTTCGTGTTGAGTTCTAATCACTATATACAGTCATTTTGAAGCCTTTACAACGACCGGAAACTGCAGAATCGTCGACAACAGATCTGAATATTTTCAGTGTTCATCGGGCGAAGTTACTGTTCTTCAGGCGAAGTTGCCGTCACTGAAAGTAGGGTTTCGGCGAAGATATAAGGTTAAGCGAAGTTATTCACAACTTCGCCTGCCTCATAAGTTCGCCTAAGCGAAGTTATCCTCAACTTCGCTTACCTGCTAAGTTCACCTAAGCGAAGTTATCCTCAACTTCGCTTACCTGATAAGTTCGCTTACCATAAGCGAAGTTATCTCAACTTCGCCGAGTCACACACGAATTTAAGAATTTTTCCAGCGAAGTTAACACTTAAGCGAAGTTATTCTTAACTTCGCCTTTAGTACTGTTTGGACAAATTTTTGAATTTTTCGGGTTTTTGAGAAGATGTCACAAATTAACATCTCTGATTTGGTGAAAATGGAAGTCGAAGCGGGGTCAGCCACTAAGGCCCCAAGGCTGTTAAAAGGAACCGACTTTGTTGCATGGAAGGATCGGTTTATTCAGTATATTAAATACCAGGATGCAAAGATGTGGGTGTGCATCTAGGATGGATATATTCCACCGACCATGGAATACGAAGGTCGGGATGTGATAAAGAAGTACAGCAAGATGGAGGAAGAGGAGAAGAGATGTACGAAGCCGAAAGCAAGGCTCACGCAGCTATCACTATGGCTCTTCCACAGGAGATCCTTCATACTTTCAGAAAGTATACATCGGCTCGAGAGCTTTGGGATGCTCTTGAAAATAGATTCGAAGGGAATGTGGGTATTCGTGCCTCGAAGATTAAACTGTTGAAGACTCAGTTCTCTGTCTTCAAATATTTGAAGAACGAATCTCTGGATGATATTATCACTCGATATTATCATCTAATGACAGAGCTAAACAACTATTCGATTGCTTACAGAGAAGAGGAGATAGTTGAAAAGCTTCTCGATGCTCTCCCACCGAAGTGGGAAATGTACACAGTTCTGATGAGGGAAGACAGAGACTTTCCTAATTATGATTTGGAGACAGCAGTAAACAAGCTCAGAACCTTTGAGCTTAATATGGTTCGTAAAGAGACACCAACAGATCAGATTCAAGACCCTGGTATGTATGGTGCCAAACTTAACTCAGGCTCAAGTTCGAAGCCTGAATCTGCTGCTTACCTACTCCAAAGGAGAGTCAGGTTCTAACTCTTCTCATGAAGGAAACGTTTCAGTAAACATGAACGGTGATGTTTGCTTTGTTGCTGGAGGTTCAAGTGCTTCGAAACCTCAAACATCCAACAGTAGTTTCTCTCCCAGTGCCTCAAGCAATAACTATTCCAAGATGCCAATGAGTGTCAAATCTGCTGAAGAGCAGTTTGCAGTCTATGCATCTTTTATTGCTTCATATGAGAACTACATACAAGGGAAGATTGTGGACCCTGCTGTTTTGGATGAGGATTATGACCAGATCGATGCTGATGATCTGGAGGAGATGGATTTGCAATGGCAAATGGCCATGATAGTGAGGCGAGTCAAGCGTTTCATGAATAAGACGGGGAGAAAGTTTGTTGGTGGTAGGCCCGGATTCGACAAGTCTAAAGTGAGGTGCTATAACTGTCAACAGTATGGGCACTTTGCTAAAGAATGCAGAAACGAGAGAGTTGAACGGGGTCAAGGCCGGTCTGCACAGCCTACTGGGATTAGTAAAGAAGTCAAGGCCATGTTGTCTAGAGAAGCCGGTGAATACAACTGGAACCTGCATGCGAATGAAACTGGTGAGCAGGCGAATATGGCTAAGGTAGAAAATGAAGATTGTGAGAAGATGACTGGAGAGGAGAAAGCTACTGGTAAGGAGAAAGCTTTCATGGCAGATAACGATGGTCAACCCTCCGAGGTAAGTTCTAAACCTGTTTGTACAAAATGTGAGAATTTGTCTGAGCAACTTGCTACCATAACTGATCAGTATGTTCGTTTAGATGCTGAATTTAAAACTCTTAAAGAAGATCATCATTTTACTAAGGCAAGAGAAAACAGTTACAAAGTTAAAATAAAAGCATGTGAAAAAGATGTCAAAAGCTTAAAAACTAAACTTGCTGAAAAAATTGATGTAATTGACCTAAGTTATGAGGTTTTAGAAGAAAAGACTAAACTTATTGCTGAACGAGAAAAGCAGATTGCTGACCACCAGGTGAAAGTGGTGGAACTGAACCGAAAACTCGAGCAGTTCCGAAATTCCTCAGCTATTCTAGATCACCTCGTTAGTGATCAAGGTACCTCTGCAAAGAGGGGAGGAATTGGTTATCACGAGGTGCCACCACCTTATAACCACAACTACACTTTCAACCCCAGTATTCAGAAATCTGTGGATTTTGAAGTTCCTCAGACAGTTCCAATCAAGGTTACATGTAAAGAACCAACTGTTAGTAATGGCGAAACGAGTTCGCCTGTTTCTAGTGTAAATATTTCTGTTACGAGTCCAGCCTCATCGGATTCGGATAAATTGTCCGAATCAGGTAAGACGAAAGAGAAGGTAGTGTTACCCACTGGTGGAGATAAAAATAAATCTTCTAAAAAGAGTACTCCACTCAACCCGTATGTCCCACCTTATGTGAGACGAACGGCTGGTAACACTGCCTCTACATCCAAAACAACATTTGAAAAGAAAATGGAGTATAGGTGTTGTTTTCGGTGTAATAAGGTAGGACATCTTGTTGCAGATTGTCCTCTGACGCCGAAATTCAGAGGCGTGAGGCCTATTAAAACTGAGCATAAGTCTACTGGTAATTTTAATGCTGTTAAAAATGAAAACCCGTTAAAGTTTCGAAACGTAACTAATTCAGGTTTTCACAGAAACAAACCTCAGTTTTTCAACCAAACCACAAGATATAACACTTTCAATTCACATAGGTTTGGAAGGCATCACACTCAATTTTCAAGGAGATTTCCTAATAGGACTTACAGGAATTATCCTGATGCTAACTTTGGAAAGCCAGGTTACGGGACGTATCGATCCAAGACCAATTGGTCTTGGGTCCCCAAATTTTAATCATTTTTGTTAGTGCAGGAACAGTTGAACAGGGCTTCCAATAATCTTTGGGTTGTGGACAGCGGCTGTTCCCGGCACGTGACTGGTAACAAGAATTTGTTACAAGATTTAAAACCTGTTCAAGAAGCGAGAGTCAGTTTTGCCAGTGAGAGTGGAGGCAAAATAACAGGAAGGGGTATGGTAACTAACGAGAAGATGACGTTAGAAAATGTGAACTTTATTGAGCTGAACGGGATGATCAATCCCGAGTAACCATGCTTTTGTGTTTATTAAAAAAAAAAAAAAAAAAAAAAAAAAAAAAAAAAACATCACTATTGCTTAAAATTAGTCGGTTACCTCAGATTGATGGACATATCCTCGGATATGTTTTGGTCCTCGTCTCTACTTAGAGAATGAGGGTCGCCATTAACCAGATGACTGAAAGTGACCGGGGCGGTTATGATGTGTTTTCTTTCTGTTGCTGAAAATTAGTCGGTCATACATAATTAGAAGGACACATACTTGTATGTGGTCGGTCCAGTTGATCCATTGGATCTTCAGGATTGCCGTTTACCTGAAGATTTTGACGTGATCGGGGTGACTGAAGTCAAAATTTTTTTGGGGAAATGAAATTACTTTTCTAGTCTAATACTTCGTAAGAAGTTCTTTGCTATGTTTAACAGAAAATTGATCCAACCTTGGAAAATGATATATATACTAACTTTGTGTGCTTAACTGGTGAAGTTATTAGGCTTAAAAGGCTTTAGGACAATCATTGTATGTCATGGTAACTTTTTATGGTGCGTAAAAGTAGATGTGATACAAATTAAAGTTTACTTGATTTTATGTGGAAACTCCTTAAGAGTTTTGCGTGTCTTCATGGATATCTTTCCGAATGATAGGCAGAAAAGTGATTACCCAGTCATACACGAGCCCGTAAGTGTTCTGATTCCCGTGAAGAAAGCGTTTCAAGACACTGCAGTGATCCAGATTCGGGACTTGCAGTTATTTATTACTCTGAAGTCTTAAGTTGGTTAAAAAAAAAAAAAAAAAAAAAAATAGTACTTATGAAGTTATTGTAACATTAGAGAGTTCAAGAGATCGAGACTTCTCATTCATGGAGTAAGAATACGGGATCCAGACATTGAATACTTACAAGTTAATCAGACACTATGGGTCGAAGTCAATTCGAGGTGACTTGGGGAAAGCCAAATACGCTTTGAGGACAGATAGGAGGCATCAATATTTCTGAGTTGTTGCCCACTTAAATTTTAAGGATTAATTGAACCTAACTCGTATCACAGAAACGATGAAAACCATCTTAAGTATATTACCTGCTTACAACCTGTCTCTATATGTCATAATACAGCTAAACACGGATCTATGTAACAGTTACGTAGTTAGTATGATTCCTGTTAGGATCTTTTCTAAAACGTGGTGTCCCTGACTAGACTGAAATTTGATCCCTTATTTGTTAAATTTTTATAAGTTTTTCCTATTTTTGTAGTTGTATTATTTTTTTTTAACTGGTTACTAAGAATTGATCATGTCGGGAAAGTTATAGATGCCTTGAAGGTCTTCTTGGCATCTCAGGGGGAGATGAGCTGTAGAGGAGATGAGTTGAGGACAAAACGGAGAGAAGATCATGACGATGATCCCAATGCACCGGAAGGTGCAGGTGGTGAGCTGCCAAGAACTTCTATAGCTCTTGGTACTTCCACAGCTGAGGGGGAGTCTACAAGCGCAGCTGGTGATGATGTGGTAGATATTGATGATGATGATGATGTAATCGACGCGTTGAAAGAGCTAGATGATGATGATGATTTTATGCTTGAAGAAGATGTGCTGCCGAGTGATGAGATTGAGAAGATCGGTGAGCAAATTATTGTTGAAAATGTGATAGAAGAAGGGAAGATAGTAGATGAAGATATTGAACACGAGATTCCAGAGGTTGAGATGCCCGATATGGGTGATGAGACAGTTGTGGAAGATACTGAATGGGAAGAGCAGCCGAATTGGAAGGAAGGTTGTGCTCAATGGTTCGTAAAGACGAAGAAACCGGCGGTCCCTAAAATGTTCAAAAAGAGTTACAATATTAAGGGATACGCTGAAGCAAATAAAGGTATTATCTGCTGGATATATGATGAGCAGCTGCGGCTCTTCGTGATCAAAAGATATGACGGGATTCAGTACTTCAGGAGAACTTTGAGATCATTAAACACACTGCCTGAATGTGAGGTTAAAGACTTAGCCAGATTGGGGTTGATAAATCGAAGTGACAATAACATGGCTAGAGTTATCGGAAAGATCGTATGGAAAGAGAGCATTAAGGAGAAGAAGTTTGAGCTGCTGAAACCACAAAAGGGGAAACTTGTCGAAGACAAGGATAGAGGTTTGAGAGCTGATGGAAAGCCTTGGATGGTTATGAAGTATAAACCGATCCGGTGCCTTAAAGAAGTACCGATGAAGCTTATGCCCAAGGACGTGCCCAAAGACCTAAAATGGTGGTTCGTGGATTGTGAAACAGCGGAGGCGGTAATGGAAGTTGAGGATGAACAAGAAGTGCTTAGGGTTTACGACCCGATGCATCTTGTTAATCTATCGCAAGCTGATCTGAAGATGCTCAACGAAAAGAAGATCTTCTACATTCCTGCTTGGAAGGATCAAGCAAGGAAATATCAAAGGGTGGTGTCGGTATGTGTTAGAGAAGGAGCGCACGCGTAAAGATACAAGATTACAAGACTCAAGCTTTGAAGATCAAGATATGAAGCTACTGCCAAGGGGGAGTCTGTTGGTACATGTATGTCAGTAGTTCATAGTCTAACGTTTGTAATCGAGTCTGTAATGTAATTATGTTTTTGATTATGTTTATGTTTATGTAACGAGCGAAGTTGTCAACAAGTTCGCTTAGGCGAACTTGTTGAACAAGCGAAGTTGTTAACAAGTTCGCTCAGGCGAACTTATTGAACAAGCGAAGTTATGAACAACTTCACCTAAGGCGAAGTTGTCGTGTTTATATATACTGTTCACCGTAACAGTTGATGTGAGTTCGTGAGGTTGGTTAGGGTTCGTTTCAGTTGATTAGTTCGAGAGTTACGTGTTTACAAGTCAGAGTCTGTAATAGTGACCTCGTGTCACGTGTTCAGGTTATCAATATAACGTGTTTTGGTTATTGCTCGTGTGTTTGTTTTATACGTATTCTACGCTCGTATCTACCTACGCAGGGATTCCGCACCTGCGCAGATAGCGACATCCCGTGTACGATCCGTCCAGGAACATACATATTCCTAGGTTACGGTCTGTTTATAAGTTGATCGAGTTGTTTATCGAGTTGTTCAGTGAGTCGAGAGACGTGTATTCAGTGATTATATCACGTGTTCGGTTATAATATAACGTGTGTTCGTTTATACGTATCGTGTGTTTGTTTGATTCGTGTTCTACACTCGTAACGACCTACGCAGGGATTCCGCACCTGTGTAGATTGAGATATCCCGTGCAGATCCATCCAGGGAACCTACAATTGGTATCAGAGCTTTTGCTAGATTGTGTGGTTCAGGATATTCACGCGGGTGTAGAAATCGTCCCGTTTCGACTATTCGCGGGACGTGTTTTCTGTGTTTTTGTGTCATTCTTACCTCCTACCATAGTATACAACCCTTTACACCGTCAAAAACCTCGAAAAATCCAGATTCCAGATCTGCAGAAACTTGGTGTTCATCAGGCGAAGTTGCCGTCACTGTTCGTAGGGTTTCGGCGAAGATATAAGGTTAAGCGAAGTTATCCACAACTTCGCCTACCTTCTCAAGTTCGCCTAACTCAAGCGAAGTTATCTACAACTCCGCCTATCTCCTAAGTTCGCTTACCTCAAGCGAAGTTAAGAATCAGCGAAGTTCTTCAGCGAAGTTAAGACCTAAGCGAAGTTATCCGTAACTTCGCCAACAGTACTTAGTCAAAAAAAAAAATTTATTTTTCGGGTTTCTTAGTTTTCGAGAAAGATGTCGTCAATTAACATCTCTGAGTTAGTAAAGATGGAAGTAGAATCAGGCTCAGCTACAAAAGCACCAAGGTTGCTGAAGGGAACCGATTTCGTTGCATGGAAGGATCGGTTCGAACAATATGTCAAGTACCAGGATGCAAAAATGTGGGTATGCATCCAGGATGGTTATATTCCACCAACTATGGAGTACGAAGGTCGTGATCAGATCAAGAAGTACAGCAAAATGGAAGATGAAGAGAAAAAGATGTATGAGGCCGAGAGCAAGGCTTATGCTGCTATCACTATGGCTCTTCCACAAGAGATCCTTCATACTTTTAGAAAGTACAAAACAGCAAGAGAGCTTTGGGAAGCTCTTGAGAACCGATTTGAAGGAAATGTGGGAATCCGTGCTTCGAATATCAAATTGCTGAAAACCCAGTTCTCAGTCTTCAAGTATTTAAAGAATGAATCTCTAGATGATATCATCACCCGATATTATCATCTAATGACTGAACTGAGCAACTATTCAATTTCTTACCGAGAAGAAGAGATAGTTGAGAAGCTTCTTGATGCTCTCCCACCAAAATGGGAGATGTACACGGTGCTGATGAGGGAAGACAAAGACTTTCCCCAATATGATATGGAAACGGCAGTTAACAAGCTCCGAACCTTTGAGCTTAACATGGTTAGAAAGGAGACACCTACGGATCAGGTTCAAGATCCAGGTATGTATGGTACTAAAGTCAACTCTAGTTCAGGTTCGAAGACTGAATCAGCTGCCTACTACACGAAGGGAGAGTCGGGCGCCAACTCATCACATGAGGGGCATGTGTCAGTCAACACGAATGGTGATGTTTGCTTTGTAGCAGGTGGATCTAGTGGTTCTAAACCGCAAACAAGCAAGAGTAGTTGCTCTCCAAGTATTCCTAGCAACAACTACTCTAAGATGCCTATGAGTGTCAAATCTGCTGAAGAGCAGTTTGCTCTCTATGCTTCTTTTATTGCTTCCTATGAGAACTACATTCAGGGGAAGATTGTTGATCCAGCTATGTTGGATGAAGACTATGACCAGATTGATGCTGATGATCTGGAAGAAATGGATCTGCAATGGCAGATGGCTATGATCGTGAGAAGAGTGAAAAGGTTTATGAGAAACACCGGAAGAAAGTTTGTCGGTGGAAGGCCAGGGTTTGACAAGACGAAGGTAAGATGCTACAATTGTCAGCAAAACGGTCACTTTGCAAAGGAATGCAGGAATGAGCGTGTAGAACGAAGTCAGGGCAGGTCTACGCAGCAAAGTGGGGGTTCTAAAGATTATAGTGCCATGATTTCCAGAGAAGATGGTGAATACAACTGGAACCTGCATTCTGAAGAAACTTTCGAACAGGCCAATTTGGCGAAGGTTGAAACTGAAGGAAGTGAGAAAGCTACTGGGGTAGATCAAGCGTTAATGGCAGATGTTAAAGACCAGCTCTCCGAGGTATGTTCTAAACCTACTTGTTCTAAATGTGAAAACTTGTCTGAGCAATTAGCAACTATAACTGATCAGTTTGTTAGTTTGGATGCTAAGTTTAAAACTCTAAAAGAAGATCATCATTTTACAAAAGCAAGAGAAAATAGCTATAAAGTTAAAATAAAAGCTTGTGAAAAAAATATTAAAAGTCTAAAAGCAAAACTTGCTGAAAAAATTCAAGTGATTGATCTAAGCTATGAAGTTTTGGAAGAAAAAACCAAACTAATAGCTGAAAGAGAAAAACAGATTGCTGATCACCAGGTGAAAGTGGTGGAACTGAATAGAAAACTTGAGCAGTTCAGAAATTCCTCAGCTATTCTTGATCACCTTGTTAGTGATCAAGGTTCCTCAGTTAAGAGGGGAGGAATTGGTTATCATGAGGTTCCACCACCGTATAATCACAACTACACTTTTAATCCTAGTAATCAGAAATCTGTTGACTTTGAGGTTGTTCAGACAGTTCCAATTAAGGTAACTAGTAAAGAACCAGATGTTAGGAGAGGCGAAAAAAGTCCGCCTGTTTCAAATGTTAAAATTTCTGATCCGAGTCCAGTCTCATCAAGTTCGGATAAGTCATCCGAGCCTGGTAAGGCAAAAGAGGAGGCGGTATTGCCAAATGGTGGAGAGAAAGATAAAACAACTAAAAAGAGTTCTCCGCTAAACCCGTATGTCCCACCTTATGTGAGACAAACGGGCGGTAATAAAGCCTCGTCATCTAAAACACCTGTTGATAAAAAGGTTGAACATAGGTGTTGTTTTAGGTGTAATCAATTAGGGCACCTAGTTGCAGATTGCCCTCTGAAGCAGAGATTCGGAGGTGTGAGGCCTACTAAAACTGAGAATATGCCTAATGATAATCATAATACTGGTAAAAATGAAAACCATTCAAAATTCAGAAATGTGACTAATTCAGGTTTTCATAGAAACAAATCTCAGTTTTACACTGCTAATAACCAAACCACAAGCTATAATTCTTTTAATTCACAAAGGTTTGGAAGGCCTCACAATCAATCTACAAGGAGGTATCCTAATAGGACTTACAGGAATTATCCAGATACTAACTTTGGAAAGCCAAAGCTCGGGATGTATAGATCCAAGACCAATTGGTCTTGGGTCCCTAGATTCTAATCTTTGCTTTAATCGTGCAGGAACAGTTGAACAGGGCTGCAAACAACCTATGGGTTGTGGATAGCGGCTGTTCCCGGCACATGACGGGTAACAAAAACTTGTTACACGATTTGAAACCTGTTCAAGGAGGGAGAGTAAGCTTTGCTGGAGAAAGTGGAGGCAAGATTACAGGAATGGGTACGGTGTCTAATGGAAAGATGACTCTAGAGAAAGTAAACTTTGTCGAAGAATTGAAGCACAATCTGCTGAGTGTGTGGCAGATTTGTGATAAGGAGTACACCGTACATTTTACAAAGAATGAGGCGATTGTGTTACATCCTGGTTTTCAGATACCAGAGGAGTGGATTGTGATGAAGGCTCCACGTGAGAGGAATACTTATATTATGGATATGAGGTCGACTGAAATGGCCACGGAAGAATCATGCCTTATGACAAAAGCGAGCGAATCGGAGTACGAATTGTGGCATAGGAGAATGGGGCGCATTCATCTTCGGAAGATGAACAACATTGTAAAGAATGGACTTGTGCTGGGCGTTCCCTTGAAAAGTTTCAACTTTGAAGACAAATGTCTAGCGTGCAAGAAGGGAAAGCAGCACAAGAAATCCCATCACACCAAGAAGGTCAATTCTATTGTCAGTACTCTAGAGCTGCTTCATATGGATCTCTTCGGTCCCGTGAATGCAAAAAGTCTTGGAGGTACTTCTTATTGCTTGGTGATCACTGATGATTACTCACGATATTCGTGGGTATATTTCCTGAAAACAAAAGATGAAACGGCTCAGATGGTGAAGAATTTGATTACCAAATTTGAGAACGTTATGGATAAAAGGGTTAAGTTCATCAGGAGTGACAATGGAACGGAGTTCAAGAATTTTGAGATGGAGATCTTCTGCCTTCAGAATGGGATTGAACACCAGTACAGCGCTCCGTATACTCCGCAACAGAATGGAGTGGCTGAAAGGAAGAATAGAACGTTAATTGAAGGAGCCAGAACTATGCTGGCTGATTCGAAGCTTCCTGTGGTGTTCTGGGCTGAAGCTGTCGCTACAGCCTGTTATATTCTGAATAGAGTCTTGACTGTTAAAAGACTTAATAAAACGTGTTATGAGCTTATGCATGGGAGGAAGCCCAACTTGAGTGGTCTTGAACCATTCGGGTCCCCTTTATCGATTTTAAAGACAAATTCTAAATTTGGTGAAGTAGCCGATGAAGGAATCTTAGTCGGTTATGTTGTTGGGACTCCCAACAGACGTGTCTTTAATACATCGACCAGCAAGGTTGAGGTGGTGTGTAACACCGATATCACAAGTTACAAACCGCCAAAACCAAGCAACGGACCTGCTGAGTTTTTCGACTATGATAGACTTTTTAAGTCTTTTAACTTACCGTATTTGGATAGTGCAGAAGAAGAAGAAAGAGTTGCTACGAAGATGATCCTTGATGAGGAAGAAAATCTAGTGCAAAGACAGCTGTTTGATAAATGTCAACCTTCCTCATCAAATGCTATCGATACCCCTGCTGCCTCTCCTGAAGAAGAATTTTTCAATCCGTTTCACTCTCAGCAAGAAACAACCATTGACGAGCTCTCTTCTAACTTGGAAGACAATTTGCATGTCGGTTCGGTTCCGACCATGAGAATTCATAAAGATCACCCTTTGGAGAATGTGATTGGTGATGTGTCCTCCGGTGTACAAACAAGACGTAGCTTGAATGAGCACACCTGTGTTTACACAAGCATTAAGGAGACAGGCATAATCAATGAATGCTTGTACACCTGCTTTATCAGCCAGATTGAACCAAAGAATTATCAAATGGCTCTAAAGGACAGCTCGTGGGTCGAAGCCATGCAAGAAGAGCTGGCACAATTCAAGAAAATGGATGTTTGGACTTTGGTTGAAAAACCAAAGAATGTGCATGCGATAGGCACAAAATGGGTTTTTTAAGTGCAAGAGAGATGAGAAAGGGATTATTATCAGAAACAAGGTGAGGCTAGTCGTTAAAGGTTTTAATCAACAAGAGGGGATTGATTATAATGAAGTGTTCGCTCCTGTGGCAAGATTGGAAGCCATTAGATTGTTTTTGGCATTTGCTGCTTATAAGAAGATGAAGGTATTTCAGTTAGACGTAAAGAGTGCGTTTCTGAATGGGAAAGTCGATGAGGTAGTGTATGTTGAGCAACCTCCGGGTTTTCCTGACCCAGACTTTCCAGACCACGTGTACAAGTTAAGCAAGGCGTTGTATGGACTACATCAGGCACCTCGTGCCTGGTACTCAACTTTATCAGATTACTTGCTTGAAAATGGGTTTGAAAGAGGGAAGATAGATAGCACGTTGTTCTTCAAGAGAGAAGGAAGCGACTTCCTGCTGGTGCAAGTCTACGTGGATGACGTTATCTTTGCTGCATCAAAAGTCTCCATGTGTCAGGAGTTTGAGGCCGTCATGAAGAAAAGGTTTGAAATGAGTGCTATGGGTGAACTAACTTTCTTTTTAGGATTGCAGGTTGATCAGAAGAAGGATGGGATGTTCATTCATCAGACCAAGTATGTCCATGATATGCTCAAACATTTCAAGATGGAGGACAGCACTCCATTCGATACTCCAGTCTGCGTCAATCACAAATTAGGAGCTGATTCAGACAACGATGCAGACGTGGACCCAACCCAATATTGGGCTATTATAGGTTCTTTAATGTACTTAACTGCTTCTAGGCCTGATATAATGTTTGCTGTTTGTCTTTGTGCTCGTTTTCAGGCAAACCCAAAGGAATCTCACATGAAGGGTGTGAAGAGGATCTTGCGGTATCTCAAAGGCAAACCAAAGCTGGGGTTGTGGTACGCAAAAGGAGGAGACTTGGAGTTGGTCGCTTACACAGATTCTGATTATGGAGGGTGCAATCAGAGTCGGAAGTCAACAACTGGAGGATGTCAGTTTCTAGGTGGCAGATTGGTGTCGTGGCAATGCAAGAAGAAGACTTCAGTCGCAATTTCAACATGTGAGGCAGAATACATGGCAGCATCCAACTGCTGCTCCCAGGTTCTGTGGATTCAACAACAGTTACGCGACTATGGTCTGAATTTCTCACTTACTCCTATTTGCATTGATAACACAGCTGCTATCTCAGTAACTAACAATCCCGTGAAGCACAGTAAAACTAAACATATTGACGTACGTCATCATTTTATACGGGATTGTGCTGAGAAAAAACTGATTGTGCTTGAAAAGGTGGATACGCTTGATAATTTCGCTGATTTATATACTAAAGCGTTTGACAAATCAAGATTTCAAAACCTTGTTGAGTTGAATGGGATGATCAATCCCGAGTAACCATGCTTTTTGTGCATAAAAAAAATGTCACTATCGCTTAAAATTATGTCGGTTGCCTCAGTTTGAAGGACATGTCTTAGGATATGTTTGGTCCTCATTTCTACTTGTAGAATATGAGGATAGCCATTAACCAGATGACTGAAAGTGACCGGGGCGTCTTATGATGAGTTTTCATTCTTTCGCTGAAAATTAGTCAATCATACATAGTTAGAAGGACACATACTAGTATGTGGTAGGTCCAGTTGATCCATTGGATCTTCAGGATTGCCGTTTACCTGAAGACTTTGACTTGATCGGGGCGATTGAAGTTAAATTTTTTTAAGGGAAATGAAATTATTTTTCAAGTCTACTACTTCGTAAGAAGTTCTGTTACTATGTTTTAACAGAAAATTGATCCAACCTTGGAAAATGATAGATATACTGATTCTGTGTGCTTAACTAGTGAAGTTATTATGCTTAAAAGGCTTTAGAACAGTCATTGTATGTCATGGTAGCTTTTTATGGTGCGTAAAAGTAGATGTGATACAAACTAAATCTACTCGATTTTATGTGGAAACTCCTTAAGAGTTTTGTATGTCTTCATATATATCTTTCCGAATGATAGGCAGAAAAGCGATTACCCAGTCATACACGAGCCCGTAAGTGTTCTGATTCCCGTAAAGATAGTGTGTGAAGAAACTGCAGTGATCCAGATTCGGGACTTGCAGTTGTTTACTACTCTGAAGTCTATGTAAATGTTTATTCAAAAAAAAAAACAAAAAAAACAAAAAAAAAACCGTATGAGTTATTGAAACATTCTAGAGCTAACAATGTCAAGACTTCTCAATCATTGAGTAAGAAAGAGAACGGGAAGCAGATGAAGAGTACTTACAAACTTAATCAGACACTATGGGTTGAGGTCAATTCGGGGTGACTTGGGGAAAGCCAAATACGCTTTGAGAATAGATAGGAGGCATCATAATCTCTGAGTTGTTGCCCACTTAAATTTTGAGACATAATTGAACCTAACTCGTATCACAGAAACGATGAAAACCATTTTAAGTTATTTACCTGCTCATAACCTGTTTCTTTATGTCATAATACAGCTAAACACGGATCTATGTGACAGTCACGTAATTAGTATGATTCCTGTTCGGATCTTTTCTAAAACGTAGTAGTCCCTGTCGAGACTGAAATTTGATCCCTTGTACTTTAATTTTTAACAGTTTTTTGTACTTAGGTAGTTTTATGATTTTATAACTGGTTACTTGGTCTTGATTGCATCTTTTAACTCTTTAAAGGAAGTTTTTTGCAAAATGTTCAAAGTTTAAGGTTTGATTTTGTAAATAGAGGCGAAGTTGTTAAACAGGCGAACTTGTGCATAACTTCGCCTAGGCGAAGTTATCCACAACTTCGCCTGTATAACTCCGCCCCTATATAAAGGAATTTTTAAGGTCAATTGTTCATTATTTTCAAATATCGGCGAACTTATCTTCCGAAATTCCAGCGAACTTATCCGAAATTCCGGCGAACTTGTCGTTCTTTCCGATTCCTTGATCTTTTTCTCAGATTCCGTTACGATTCAAGGTTCGAGGTGTCAATATATCGTATAACCCATGTTCTTTCTTGTTTATCAAAGGTCGTGTCGAACCGTTTCGAAACCTCGGACCGTCGAACTTTTGAACCCGATTTCAAACAAGTTTTTACGTGTTCATGAACGAACTAACTGTCCAGATTATTTCAAAATCAAGTTTAACGAAGTTCTCGATCTCCAAAATCATCAACTGCACGTCGTTTCGTAAACCTAACAGTCGCCGTTTCAGATTCAGGTGAACTTAAGGATTAGGCGAAGTTATCCGCAACTTCGCCTGAGGTTTAACTTCGCCTGAGGTGATGTTGTGAGGCGATGTTGTGAGGCGATGTTGTGGTGAGGCGAAGTTATCATTAACTTCGCCTGGACCCTTTTTACTTATTAGTTATTAGACGAAGTTCAGGTTGAAGCGAAGTTGTTCCCAACTTCGCCCCAACTTTAACTTAGCCTATACAGATTTTATCACAACTTCGCTCATGGTAACAAGCGAACTTGTGTTATGCCGTAACGTTTATCTAACTTGATCTGTTTGTTGCAGATATGGCTGCTGTTGCTGGTGCTGGAGGTGCTGGTGGCGATGATGGGGGAGATAATCAAAGGCAGTTCTTCCCTGGGCATAATATGTATATTACATTAGACCCAGACGCGAGTGGTGTCGATGATTTCCGCGAGATCATCACATTCCTGCTTCGCTCGCGGATATTCCACGCGATCACAACTACTCTGCCGATATCCTTACCCAATATTGAGGATTTTTGGCAGACGGTGGAATACGATTGCCGCGTTGAGCCCCCGGTTATGCGAGCAACCGTCAACAATCAAGAAGTTCAGTTCTCTTCTGAACAAATCCGGGCGGCTTTACGTTTCGGGAATGAGACCAGGGATGACCCGACGGACTTTGTGGCTCCTTTTCGAGATGGAGCGTTTTTACGAATGGGCTATTCGGGCCCGTTGGGCGATACACAAAGAAGGAAGGGTTTCCTACTCGATCAGTGGCGCTTCCTCATGCACGTAATGATTGTCTGCATGTCAGGGAGGAAGGCAGGTACTGACGGGATGGGTGCGACCATGCAGTCGGCGATGACTGCTCTGACTTATAATAAGCGCTATAGCTTCAGTCAGATGGTCTTCTATGAGATCGATAGACAAAGTCGGGCAGTGGCGCGTGAGAGGTTCATTATGTATCCAAGATTCATCCAGATGATCTTGAACCATGTGGCTCCAAATCTACCTCAGCGCCGCCCGATCAGATACGTGGAGAGTGTGAACAAACGTATCTTCGCTCAGTGCAGGACATCGAGCGAGAGGAGCAAACCTGAGCTCCGTCCCAGGCATACTCCACTCTTTGGGTATTTAATCAACCCGGAGTATGTTCCTGCCAATGGGGACGAGTTCAGAGACCTTCGACCACAACAGGCAGGAGCACCTCAAGCTGTACCTGCTACGCCTGTTGTGTCAGCTGAAGAAGAAGTAGACCTTGACGCTGCTTTTGGCGGCCAAGGATTCTTTGACATGGATCGTATGCATCCAGCAGAAGAGATTCAGGTCTCGGCTGCAAGAGTTTCAACTGTGGAAGTGACTAGGGCAGCTACAACAGTGGCTGACTCCGATTTTGATGATGTAATGGATGAGGCAAGAAGGATGTTGGTGACACAAGAAAGAACGGTTGGGAAAAGGAAGAGAACTGCTGATGATGATATTGAGGCAGACTATGAAGAAGAAGTTCAGCAGTTGATTCGCAGATCTAGAAGAGAACGGGCAGGTATGGGTTCAGGAGCTGGAGAGACCTCAAGGATAGTACGTTTTGCTCCACCAGCCTTGTCCGGTATGACTCTTATTCCTTCTTCACTTCCGTTTACAAGTTCAAGCGCCACGGATGTACCCGTGGTGGCTACAACTTCATCTGTTGGCCTCCCATCTATCACACTCCAGCTGACGACTCCAAATATTGTATCGTTGCCGCCTCCAACGCTTACTCCGTCGGAGGTTATTGCACAGGTTATTGAGTCGACAGTGGTTCACACTGCAGGGTTGTCGGTCACGATACCACCTACGGTTACGTCCACAACTACTTCTGATGTCCCGGTTACATTTGAAATCCCACCTCAGTTCGCTCAAGATTTATCACATATGAGGATCGATTTCGATGCAACCTTATCAGACTCAGAAAGAATAGCGGCACTTGAACGGGTCGTGGCTGAGCAATCAAGGATAAATCTTATCCAGACCCAGGCTATTCAGCGCCTAGTAGCAGAAAATCAACTACAGTCGTCCCTCCTGGTTGAACATGGAAGAATTATTGATGCTATGAAGGAGTTCTTGGCATCTCAGGGGGAGACGAGCTGTAAAGGCGACGAGCTCAGGACAAAGAAGAAGAATGACATAGACGATGATCCCAATGCATCGAAAGGTGTAGGTGGTGAGTTGCCAAGAACTACTCAAGCTCTTGGGACTTCCACAGCTCAGGGGGAGTCTGCAGGTGCAGCTGGCAGTTCTGGTGGTGATGAGGTGGTGATGGTAGATGACGAGGAGATGGCAGATGATGTGATCGATGCCTTGAAGGAATTAGATGATGATATGGTAGATGATGAGTTTATGTGTGAAGATGATGTTCTACCAGTCGAAGAGATTGAAAAGATTGGTGCTGAAATAGTGATTGAAGATGATGTTGAAGAGGGTGAGATAGTTGATGAGAATGTTGAACACGAGATCCCTGAAGTTGAAAAGTTAGATGTATGTCAAGATACAGTAGGTGATGATACAGAATGGGAGGAGCAGCCTAGATGGAAGGAAGGCTATGCTCATTGGTTTATCAAAACGAAGAAGCCAGTGGTACCTACAATGTTCAAGAAAAGTTATAATATTAAAGGGTACGCTGAGTCAAAGAAAGGCATTATTTGTTGGTTATATGATGAACAGTTATAGTTGTTTGTGGTGAAACGTTTTGATGGTATTCAGTATTTTAAAAGGACGTTGAGATCTCTCAATACATTGCCTGAATTTGAGGTGAAGGATTTGGCTAGATTGGGGTTGATTAATAGAAGCGATGACAACATGGCGAGAGTTATTGGGAAAATCGTGTGGAAAGAAAGTATTAAAGAAAAGAAGTTTGAGTTATTAAAGCCACAGAAGGGAAAGCTAGTGGAAGATAAGGAAAGAGGAATGAGAGCAGATGGCAAGCCATGGATGGTAATGAAGTACAAACCGATCCGATGCATTAAGGAGGTTCCAATGAAGACTATGCCTCAAGATGTGTTGAAGAATCTTAAATGGTGGTATGTTGATTGCCAGACTGCTGAAGCCGTGATGGAAGACGAAGACGAACAAGAAGTGCTAAGAGTGTATGATCCGATGCATCTTGTTAATTTATCGAAAGCTGATCTGCAGGTGTTAAATGAAAAGAAGATATTTTATATTCCTGCTTGGAAAGACGAAGCGAGGAAATATCAGCGAGTAGTCACAGTATGCGTGAGAGAAGGAGTACATGCATGAAGACAAAGAGATTGAAGATTACAAGACACGTGCTTAAAGATCAAGACATCAAGCTACTGCCAAGGGGGGAGTCTGTTGGTGCATAATGTCAGTAGTTCATAGTCGTGTGTCTGTAATCGAGTCTGTAATGATTAATTATGTTTTATATGTCTTAAGCGAAGTTACTAACAAGTTCGCTGTTTAGGCGAACTTGTTAGTCAAGCGAAGTTATGGACAACTTCGCCTGAACATGCCAGGCGAAGTTGTCGTGTATTTATATTCCTAGGTTACGGTCTGTTTATAAGTTGATCGAGTTGTTTATCGAGTTGTTCAGTGAGTCGAGAGACGTGTATTCAGTGATTATATCACGTGTTCGGTTATAATATAACGTGTATTCGTTTATACGTATCGTGTGTTTGTTTGATTCGTGTTCTACACTCGTAACGACCTACGCAGAGATTCCGCACCTGTGTAGATTGAGATACCCGTGCAGATCCGTCCAGGGAACCTACAAGAGGGAAAACCAAAGTGAAAGATGTTGAATGATCGAGTTGTTCATGAAGATGTGTGAGGATGTTAAACGTAAAGATATGTTTTTCTTTACCGGTGCTGACGGATAGCTGATGACGTGTTGCTGATTGTTGAAAGATTGAACCATATCATACGCCAATGGATAATCGGGATGATCTCCAAGAGTTGCTCACTTTGAGGGGGTGATCTAATATGAGAGGCTACAGGTTGTTGGTTTGCTGGAAAGATTTAAAAATTGTCTGTTTGCACAAGCCCGAAAATCATCAGTCAAGGAGGTGTCTGTTAGTGCACGATTTGGTGACTAGTGATTTTTAGTTAAAGTATTCGATAGCTACGGAAAAGGGGGTGTCTATTAATGCACGGTTTTAACAAACTCTGACAACAATTACCATGTGGCAAAATTTGTTGGAATTAAAGTTAACGAAGTGGGACACGTGTCACATGAATTGACTGACACGAATTAGAACAGGTAACGAACTGAGTAACGAACCACACAAGAATTAGCGAACAACAATAACGAATTGGCTTGAAGTTTAACGAATCTTCAAATCCTCAAACTTTCATCATACATTTCCAGAATTCTGGAAAAAATATGAACACTCAACCCAGTTACAAATCCGTAATACTACCTCAATACATTACCAAATTGTTCAATTAACTTATCAAAATACTCGGAAACACAATACGAATCCAAAACCAAAACACTCGTAACCCAAATCAACTTAACTCCATTTCCAATTTGGCCAAAACAACTGCTCTGTTTTCGGCCAAAACAGATCCAAATCAATACCCACACAAACTCAATCCAATTACCAATACTTAACTACAACCACTTCCCAATACCTTAATGAACACAGATCTAACCAATTCAATCCATATTCCAATCAAATTCACACTGAATTTGATCCAAACTCAAACCGGAAACACAATAATATCAAAATTATACCAAACAGTCTTTAATTAACAAATTAATAGTCAAATCAAGAGCAATCGAGCAACCGAAAGCTCTGATACCACTTGTAAACACCCGGATCTATCTATCTCAGATCTAGGATCTAATAAAGTTTATGGATCTAGTTCATTATTGCTATTGATTATATGTTATACGTATATACTATAGTATTAATTGAATATATGTGTAAGTATAATATTAAGATGAAGCTTGAGAGGATTTGGACAGAGTTTCAATAAGTAATTCTCAAAACTAAAATTTACAGTGGACTAACCCACTATATATAAAAGACAGGTCTAGTTCGTTACACATTTCGTAACGAACTAGACACCTGCTTCCTTACAATACATTAAATAATCAAACATAACGAATCACCCCCTGATTTGTTAAACATCCTTAACGAATCAGAAGGGAACATAACTAATAATCTAGTTCGTTAAACATTCTTAACGAACTAGATGGTTCCTTTAGCGAACTAGCTTAATAACTTAATAAATATTACATTAATTAAACGTTAAATACAAAACAATAATTACAAAGACTCGAGATGCAAAACTGTGTACTAACAGACACCCCCTCATCTTGAGCACTTTGTCTTTAATTTACTTGAAGCGCTTGCTCTGCCAATCTCTGCAACTGTGAATACCATGTTCATGACACACACGAACAACACGTTGAAACTGGATTGCTCGGTCATAGTCTTTACGGCACTCAAATAATATCTTATTCTAGAAAAGCACGTCGTTGTCGGTCTCTGTTAAGTTCACGAGCCACATCGGATCGATGATATTTATTAGCTCGGTTAGTAATCGTTTACCCAAGACAATAACGGCCTTGCCAGTTTGGTTGTCGTAGTACCAGCGGTTGTACAATAAATACATGTGTTGATTCAACGTCTTCACCGGCACACGCTTCATAGTCTTTGGTGGCTTTACTTTAAGAACCAACTTCCTCCAACCCGTTCTTGGATCAATCTCATCGATACGCTTGCGAGTTGGAACCTGTGGTTTGAAAAACTTAAATCCATGGTTGACTTCGAACAACAGATGTTGATGAAACCAGTTTGCATGTCGAATTCCCCCACGGTTCATGAATGGTCTACACGCGAGGGTATGGACATCCCAACGCGGTAAAGATAGAACATCGGTAATCTTTTCATAGTATTGGATGCCTTTCTCCCATTTAACAATACAAACTTTCAAATCAGGATCAAAGAGCCATGAAATAATATCACCTTAAACATTCGACACGGCCTTGAAAGAAGTCATCTGATTAGCTTTGGCACGTGCAATAGCTTCAACTTCTTGCTATTTATCCACATATCGATACGCTTCAATGATCTTACGAGATTTCTTGTTGCGATAACCAAACCATCTCTGAATATCAGCCAATGATGGATCACGAATCGAGTCAAATCTTGTATCTACAACGCTCCTGCCCTTTGATCTCTTTTCCAAGTGATCCTCAGCAACTTTGACCATTTCCTTAGTAAATACAGGAGCACCCTGATCAACATTGGTGTGTTGATATAGATTAGGGTACTCCTCAGCTGTCATATCCTTGATCTCCACCTCCTCGTATTCATAAATAAAAGCCGTGTTGATCTGAATGGTTGGATCATTCAATATCTCTTCATCGTTTTCAACTTCCACATAAGGCTCACCTTCTAACAAGGTCAAATCATCATCATTTAAGCCAAGCAGTAACGAAATCTGCTCTCGTTTTAGTGACCTTTCTACAAATTGTCCCTCCTTAATCTCATCCTTATTCACAACACTTCTAACCACCCCTGATCCATCAACAAAGATGACCGTATCAGCCTTTATCATATCAATGGGTTTAGCAGCCGTATAATCACGATAAACAATAATCTGCTTCCCCGAATCATCACCTACACTTGTACCAGCACCAGAGGACGAGCCGTGAGTTTGTTTTGGCTCACTTCCTCCATCACCCGACGCATCTGGTTCTTCGACATCATTTTTCAGTTTCTTCAGTGCGTCATCCTTGCAAGTCAGTTGCAAGATAAGTTCCTCCTGCTCTTTAATCTTCACCCCCCTGAGACGTAACAATCTCACAGAGGTCCTTCGTTTCCTTTTGACAACAGGAAATATAACTTAGCAGCTTCTTCTGATTCTCCATTAAGCGTTCTTGATTCATACGATCAGCAGACATTTGATTTTCATACAGATGAAGTAAGATCAAAAGCATATTTGTCTGCTGATCCTGAGACATTGTATGAAACGAGGGAGGGATAGGTTGAACTGGACCTTGTGGACGATTAAGCCTCATATATGAAATATCCATTGGAGGCGGAGGCATCATTATCGGTGTTGGAGAAACCACCGAAGTAACTGTATTAATCCTTGGCAGAGTAGATAAAACAGACTGTGGAATCATGCCAAGCCTAGGATCTGTCGTAAGCGTGGTCGTCAATGTATGCTCCGGGGTGCTAGTAGTAAGTGGAACCACTGGTCTTTGAGTAATAGACGGCCTTGGAGGTGGAACTCCAATTGAGATTCCAGTACCAACCGACACTCGTCGCTTAGACGATCATTCTTTCACCAATCCTTTCCCTTTCCGTTTGTGATGAGCGGCTATAGCACTAGCTAAAAAAGCTTCAACCTCAGCAGGTTGTAGAGCAGGAACATTACCAGCACCACCATTACCACCAGCATCACCATTATCATCACCGTCATCACCCGCGTTCCCACCTACTCCTTCCTCAGGCTCGGAATCCGAATCATCGTGGATCCAATCAACCATTTGGTCCTAGGTTTATCCTTCCGATAGATCTTCATTCGTCGTACAGTATCAGCAGACATATGCTCCAGTGGTAACACATCGTCTACCAATGTTTTATCAATAACCAGATTAGGAATCAAATCTTGAATAATCAATTGGAGGAACCGATGATACATTAGAAACTTCTTTCGGTGAATCGTCTGAAGGCACTGTTCCTTAAGATGATAGAAAATCATCTCTGAGAAGTTGAACGGCTTGTGCAGAATCAACGCGACAAATGCTGATTGTAACATATTCCGGCATTCATCGAAACCACCTTTACGACCTCCCAAGCAATGGATTAGTACATGCAGTAAATACTTGTACGTTGGGCATAATCCATTCTTGTTATACATGGATGCTTCAGTTTCACCACCATAGAACACCCTACGAAACAGACCCTTGATCAATCCTTTGTCGAACTCACAAGGATGATCAATAGTATCACCAAAACGAAGTACACGTCGGATAACATTGATGTCCACAGTAATAGAAGTTCCATTGATCGTAGCCGTAATAAGGTTCTCAGCCTCAACATATCAAGCTATATTTCAGAATTGACGTACAATGCTGATGTAGACTGTAGGTTGTGCAGTTACGGCACAGCGAATTGACGAACGTCGAATAAACGTCAATAAGTCACCAAATACGTCTTCATCCGTAAAGTTCGTACCGATAAAAGCACAAATGGTATGCTTTTTGTCGTACGGAAGCATCGTCATCCCTTGTTCTTGCTGTTGTTGGTCCTCAGCAACCGGGGGATCTTGATCCATGTTATCGGCCATTATACTATTTAACCGAGAATCAATGATAGGGAATAATGATAATTAAAAAAATACTGATTAAAAGTTTTAAAATCAAATCAATTATTAGAATGTTAAGGTATCCTTCTCGATGCCATAGAATAGAATAGATGTTGCCAAAGTCCTATTAGTAGCCGAGTCTAACGACGAACCTACTAACTACAAATCTGCTATCTTGGATCTGTAATTTGAGAAATGGCGAGATTCCATGAATGCCGAGATGCAGTCTATGAATGATAATCAAGTTTGAAACTTGGTTGAGTTACCCCCCGATGGTCAGGCAGTAGGGAACAAATGGATTTTCAAAAGAAAAACTGATATGCATGGAAATGTAAAAAACCTATAAAGCACGGCTAGTTGCGAAAGGTTTTACTCAAGCTCAAAGTGTTGACTATGATGAGACCTTTTCACCCGTTGCTATGACTAAGTAAATAAGGATATTGCTTACTATAGCCGCGTACTATGACTACGAGATATGGCAAATGGATGTCAAAACCGCTTTTCTTAATGGACACCATTCTGAAGATGTCTATATGGTTCAGCCTAAAGGTTTTGTCGATCCCAAATATCCTAATATGGAGTGCAAATAGAATAACTCCATTTATGGACTTAAACAAGCATCTCGCAGCTGGATCTTCACTTTGATGAGAAACTCAAAGAGTTTGATTTTATCAAAAATGAAGATGAGCCTTATGTTTACAGAAAGGCTAGTGGGAGCACTGTATCATTCCTCATCTTGTATGTGGATATACTGATCATTGGAAACAACATTCCTATGCTTAAGAAAGTTAAGAACTGGTTGGAATCTTGTTTTGCAATGAAAGATCTTGGAGAAGCCGCATATATTCTGCGAATAAAGATCTACCGAGATAGATCCAAGCGGCTTCTAGGGCTAAGTCAAAGTACTTATATAGACAAAGTAATGGCACATTTCTCAATGGAAACTCCAATAAAGGAGCTGTCCCAATGACTAAAGGAACTGTGTTGAACAAATCACAATCTTCGACAACGAACATTGAAGGTAAGCATATATAAGCAATTCCATATGCTTCTGTGATTGGTTCTATCATGTATGCTATATTATGTACTAGACCTGACATCCCGTATGCCTTGAGCATGGCTAGTCGTTTTCAGCAATGTCCTGGCATTGCCCATTGTATTGCCGTAAAGAACATTCCGAGGTACTTGAATAAGACCAAGGATATGTTCTTGGTGTTTGGAGGAGTTGAAGAGGAGCTCACTGTAAGGTGTTACACTGATGCTAGCTTCCAGACTGGCTGAGTTGATTCTCACTCACAATCAGGATTTGTTTTCACTCTCAATGGAGGAGCTATTTATTGGAAGAGCTCCAAACAGAGTGTAATGGCGGATTCAACCACCGAATCTGAATATATAGTTGCATCAGATGCTACTAAGGAGACTACTTGGATGAAGAAGTTCATCACCGACCTTGATGTAGTCACGAGTATCAACAAACCAATCAAGGTGTTCTATGATAACACAGGTGCTATTGCTCAGGCCAAAGAGCCCAGGTCTCATCACAGAGTTAAGCACATCCTAAGGAAGTTCCACCTTATTCGAAAAATATTGGAATGAGGTGACATCATAATAAGCAAAGTAGACACAGATCAAAACCTAGCAGACCCGTTCACTAAGCCGATGACTCCGGACAAACATTATCAGGATAGAGATGCTATCAGGCTTAGATTTGCTAGTGATTTATTTTGATTTAGTAATTGGATATATAAACATTTAAGCAGTTGTTCTTTTCAGTTAACTTTTGATTTAATGGTTAAATGCAAACGTTGAATGATACAACTGTGTTCTTTAATACGTTTAATCCGTGAATATTATATTCTAAATTATCCGTAGTCGGTCAGATTCGTGGGAACGATTCTGAATTAAGACTATTCTGACTTTGGACTCAAGGAGTTGACTTCCAAACTCACAGGCCTCATTATGAAAGACGTTGGATGTAACTCGCATCAAATCATCTTCATGGATCTTGATCATAAGATGTTTTGATAATTGTAAACTCATTTAGTATCCTTAGACCTGAGATACATATTAGAACTTTTGTTTACCGAAGAGTATTCTTTGATCATGTTAACCGTTGTCGCGTAACTGTCAGTCATAAAGGCATTGATTGGGAATATTCTGGAGTTCAGTGGGAGTTGTATGTAATCAAGATGGGATTCTGTACTCTTACATGAAATGTAACAGTTAGACATCTTGGCGCCCTCGTTGATTCAAACTGGTAAAGTGTGATGCCTCACCCAAACTTACTGTGTGTTTTATTCGACCACTTTGACTCAATATCGAGAACTGCAATAATTGAACGCTATATGAGATTGATATGATCCATGTCTCATTGTTCAATTGATGTCTCATACAGAAATGATAGATGACAACGATTACTATAAGTTCATTATCTTGCAATAATGTATTCAAAGATATTTTGGTTAATGAATTCAAAATGTCATAACCAGTTGGGGACAGCTATGTGTAGCTAGAGCACCTCCAGCTGTCACTGTTATGCTACTTGATCCAAGACCGTCCAAGTGGGAGACTGTAGGATTTATGGACCTGTTCGGGTCAAGTCAACGCGGGTCGACCCGGTAATGACCCGTGAGAGTTACACTGGGAATAACGAAAATCGACCTCGCTTAACTAGTTAACCGGGCCAGACACAATTAAACAAGATTAATTATGGTGGATAAGGCATTTAGTGGAGTGATTGGGCTTAAGGCCCATTGGGTTTATTGGTGACTAAACCTAGTGTATGCCTATATATACCTTGCATATTATTACATAATATGAATCCTAACACACAAGTCACACTCCACTAGCCGTCACCAGAATATCCACCACCGCCGGCCGTCGCCTCCACCGTCGGATCGTCGTTGTCGCCGCCGCCGGACTGCCGCTGCCGCGGGAACGTCGTCGCCGGAATTCTTGTGTCGTCTCCTAGCTTCGTTCGTTATACGCCCGTGTCTTAACCGGTTATGTATTAACCGAGGTAAACTTAAATACCGTCATTTAATGTTTATCTGTGTTTGGACGTTTGACTCGTGCTCGTATAGTTGTAACCGTATCCTGCTCGGTTCCGTTTTGATGGTTACTCGTTTTGTTTTCCGTAGCGTTTTGTTTACTTATTAATATGATTAATAACTTTGAAACAAATCTTAAAATCGGGTTTAAATCATTAAACCGTTGACTGACCACCGTTAGAACCCAACATCCATCCCAACTAAAAACCCAAGCCAACCCATCCTGACTTCAAACCCGAGTCAATTCCAAAATCCACCAATAGGCTTAAGTCAACAAACAAACTGGTTATCCACACATCCAACTCCTGACCTACATGATGCAAGATTATCATGACTTACAAAATGCATAGCCAGTCCAGCTTCCATCATAATTTCCTCTTGGGTTTAATAATCGTTGGGAACGTTATCCACATCCATTGTGGCTCCTAGCTATGAGTAAAAAAAAAAGAGAAACACATAACCGGGTCATCTTCTAAGCCAAAATTCGTGATGCATAGATGGAGCTTTAACGAGAAAATACTCCTAGCCCATGTGTACATTGACACCTTTGTTGACTTGAACATCGACAAAAATTTAAGTATATATGTAATGAGTGTAGGAACCGAATTCGTGAATTGAGTAAATAAACAGAAAATTAACAAACAGTTTTATTACTCATACAATATAATATGAGAATCTGAAATACAATACAGAATCAAAGAAATAAACCAAATACAATACAAAAAAAATGTAAACGGTTTGGCTGAGGATCGTGTTGAACACGGGGCCCTTAAAACAATATTTCGAGTCTCCCAAGAGAACTCGTTGTTTTCCAGGGTACAACAGCCGGAGCAGTAGTACTGCCGGAGTTAACCGTAAACCTGAAAAAGGTTCGAATAAAAGAAACCAGAAATGTAGAAGAAGAAGAAGAAGAATTTGGAAAAACCTTGCAACAATGCTTGTGTTGTGTGTAAGGTTTGGTGTGTGTTGCAACTAAGTTTACCTCTTTATTTATAGAGGAAAAACAAGGCACAAGTTCTCCATCCCACCAATGTGGGATACACCACTATAGTATTTTCTTTCAAATACACACAATCACATATCAATATTTCATTCATCAATGTCTATTAGTGTGCATTTGTTGTGTCATAACAACCTACTAATGCACATGTAACAAATTTCCAACAATCCCTCACATGAATGGAAATCGATTCTTTGAAGTAAGTTTCAGCAGTTGAGTATTGCCGGATAGGTAGGTGTTACCCTTTGAACCTTCCGTTGTGAAGCATACTTAGCCTTCTAGCGGTTTGTAGTCGCGATGACTTTGAACAGACCCCCATTTGTGTAGACGACAATATGCCTTCACACAATACTCTCCCTGGTTTGGTCAACCCCTCATTCTTGTGTCCGTTATGGTCATGGATCACGGTCCTGGTTCTGCGAGAGCTCTAGGAAATTGCGCCTCCCCACAATTCCATTCGAAGCGACCACACTTCTCTCTAACATAGGTGATTCCCATGAATCATTAAAAGCATCATGGTTATTTCACTTAACCTTAATATGCTTAACCTCTCCCAAATGTCACTGGTTTTAGGGTACTCCCCTAGGAGAAAGGACTAGGAAGTTCAAGACTCCCTTTGGTTTTGGGGTACTCCCCCACAGTGACTGCCTCTGGTCATATGATTAAGTTTGCCTATTGAACTTAGCTCTTAGGATCTCCAGTCTGCTAAGTTAGGTTTCCCTCATACTTCCTTTATCGCGGGCTTTAGTCCCATTCCTCTCGACAACTTATAAAATTTATCCGTGCTTAAGCCATTTGTTAACGGGTCTGCAATGTTATCTTCTGACCTCACATGGTCAATCGTGATAACACCCGTTGACAGTAGTTGTCGTATCGTGTTATGTCTACGCTCATATGCCTTGATTTGCCATTATACATTGAACATTGAGATCTACCAATTGCAGACTCACTGTCACAATGTATGCAAATTGCCGACAACGGCTTTGGCCATTGTGGAATGTCTTCCACGAATTGACGTAGCCATTCTGCCTCTTCCCCAGATTTGTCTAATGAATGAATTCAAACTCCATTGTGGATCTAGCAGTTATAGTTTGTTTGGATGATTTCCAAGATATTGCTGCCCCACCAAGTAGGAACACGTACCCACTTGTTGATTTGGAATCTTTCATATCCGAAATCCAGTTCGCATCAGTATACCCTTCGATCACAGCTGGATGGTTGGTTTAATGCAAACCATAGTCTCTTGTGTATCTTATGTACCTAAGCACCCTTATAATAGCTTTCCAATGTTGAACACTTGGATTGCTAGTATATCTACTTAGCCTACTCACCGCGTATGCTAAATCGGGTCTCGTACATGTCATGAGATACATTAGACTTCCAATGATTCTTGAATACTCTAATTGAGCAACTGGCTCAGCTCTATTTTTACATAGATGTAGAGTAGTGTCAACAGGAGAACGAGCCACTCGCTTGTCTTCCTTGTTGAATTTTTCAAGAATCTTGTCGACATAGTGTGCTTGACTCAAAGTAAGACCTTCTTTGGTTTTAATGATTTTTATTCCAAGAATAGTATCAACTAAACCCATGTCTTTCATGTCAAATCGTGCCTTTAACATGTCTTTTGTAGATTGAACCATTTTATCATTACTCCCAATGATAAGCATGTCATCCACATAAAGGCATAAAATAACATAACCTCTATTTGTGTTTTTAATATAAACATATTTATCACACTCATTAATTTTGAAACCATTGCCAATCATGACTTGGTCAAACATTTGGTGCCATTGTTTTGGAGCTTGCTTCAAGCCATACAAAGACTTGATGAGTTTGCAAAATTTTGGTGCCATTGTTTTGGAGCTTGCGGAGAAACCCTCAGGTTGCTCCATGTATATCTCTTCTTCCAAATCACCATTTAGAAAAGCCGTTTTTACATCCATTTGGTCCACTTTCAAACTTCGTAAAGACGCGATTGCAAGCACCAACCTTATAGAGGTTATACGTGTTACAGATGAGTAAGTATCAAAATACTCTAGACCTTCCTTTTGTCTAAAACCTTTGATCACTTGCCTCGCCTTGTATTTATTAATACTTCCATCGGCTTTCATCTTCTTTTTGAATATCCAACGATATCCAAGTGGTTTGCAACCAATTGGAAGATCTACCAATTCCCAAGTATGATTTTGTAAGATCGAATCAATTTCATTCTTGATTGCTTCTTTCCATTGAGGTCCTTCAGGTGAGGTCACCGCTTCATGGTAGGTATTAGGTTCACCTTCAACCATAAAGCTTACGAAGTCAGGACCAAAGAATTTTGCAACCTTTTATCTTTTGCTTCGTCTTAAATCACCATCCTCAGTCTCGGGCCGTTCATGTGTTCCTTCATGAACCAAGTCTTCATTTTGTGTTGACGAGCTTGCACCTACATCATTCGCTCGTGATGATGAGGCCTCATGTGTGCGTCCTAAGTTAGGATACACGTGCTCAAAATACGAGACAGTATTGGGGCTCGCCTCCATGAAAGTGTTTACGTGTACATTTGGATTTTTGGATTCATGTACCAAAAACCGATGTGCACTACTATTGTGAGCATATCCAATGAAAATGCAATCAACAGTTTTGGGACCAATCCTAAGAGCCTTAGGAGGTGGTATGGTGACTTTAGCTAGGCACCCCCACACTTTCTGGTATTTGTACGAAGGTTCTCTTCCCTTCCATAACCTATAAGGAGTCTCGTCCCTATTCTTGAGAGGTATCTTATTTAAAAGATAATTTGCCGTTAAAATGGCATCCCCCCACATGTCATGGCTAACCCCAGAACTAACCAACATGGCATTCATCATCTCTTACAATGTACGGTTCTTTCGTTCCGCCATGCCATTTGATTGTGGAGAATAAGGAGCGGTTAATTCATGTATTATGCCACTTTGTGCGCATAAATCCGCAAATAGTGAAACGTATTCACCTCCTCGATCACTTCTCACACGTTTAATTTTCTTGTTAAGTTGTAACTCAACTTCATTTTTAAACAAGATAAAATTTTCTATTGTTTCATCTTTACTTTTAAGTAAATATGCATAGCAATATTTTGAGTAATCATCAATAAACGTGATGAAATATTTGTTTCCCCCTCTAGTTGGGCACATTTTTAAATCGCACACATCGGTGTGAATTAAATCATGTGTTTCGGTTATTCTTTCAACCGATTTGAAGGATTATTTTGTAAGTTTGGATTCAACACATGTTTCGCATTTTGAGTTTGTATCAATGTGGAATGTTGGTATGCTTTTTAATTTAATTAAACGACGAAGTGAATTGAAATTTACATGTCCTAATCTACCATGCCAAACATTTGAATTTAAAGACTCAATAATATAAGCAGAAGTAGATGCCTTATTCATTTCATTTCCAATCACGGTTACATCAAGTTTAAACATACCATTGAGGGGGCATAGCCCTTACCAACATACATTCCACGCTTAGTCAAGACAAACTTGTCCGACTCAAACACTAAACGGAAACCAAACTTATTAAGCAACTAACCCGAAACCAAATTCTTACGAATTTCGGGCACATATAAAGTGTTGCTCAAAGTAAGCTCTTTTCCCGAAGTCATCTTCAAGATCACATTCCCTTCACCCTTGATGTCGGCTGTTGCTTGATTCCCCATAAACAACTTAGCATCACTAGCAGCCTCCTTAAAGGTGCTAAAGAGGGTCTTGTCACCACACACATGACTGGTCGCACCCGTATCAATGAACCATCCTTGCGGTTTGTCCCCCACAAGATTGATTTCTTCAATCATTGCCGAGAGCTCGGTGATCATTGCCACCAACGGTTCACCATTTTCATCCACCATATGCGCACGCTCACGCTTAGGCTTCTTGCATTGGTTCGCACGATGGCCATTCTCATTACAATTGTAACAAACACCTTGGAAGTTTGAAGATTGATGTTTCTTTTTCACAACCTCCTTCTTCGGTCCAAGTTTCACCTTTCCCTTTCCCTTATCCATTTTACCCTTACCCTTATGCCCCCCCTTAGAAGATTATCCAAGTTCAACCATGTTGGCCTTAGCCATTGGCTCCACACGAGCTGATTTTTGAGCCGTTTTATTGTCTTCCTCAATTCGAAGACGAACAATTAATTCATCAATATTCATCTCCTTTCGTTTGTGCTTAAGATAATTCTTAAACTCAACCCAACTAGGAGGCAACTTTTCAATTATGGCTGCAACCTGGAACGTTTCACTAAGTGTCATACCCTCGGCATGAATTTCATGAAGTATAACTTGTAGTTCTTGGACTTGGGTGATCACAGTCTTGGAGTCAACCATTTTAAAGTCCAAAAAACGGGCCACAACAAATTTCTTTGTTCCCGCATCTTCGGTTTTATACTTCTTGTCTAAAGACTCCCATAGTTCTTTGGCAGTCTTTATCCACAATAGACGTTATACAATGGATCCGCCAAACCATTGAGCACGTAATTGCGACGTAGAAATTTAGAATGTTTCCAAGCGTCCAAAGCACTCACACTTTGGGCATCATCTTGGGCAGTGGGTATGGGGGTTGTTTTCTCCAAGATCTGTGCTAAGTTCAAGGTTGTCAAGTAGAAAAACATTTTCTGCTGCCACCTCTTAAAGTGGACACCCGTGAACTTTTCGGGTTTTTCAGCATGGTTAGCCATTGCTGTCGCTCCCACATTGGCTGGGGTCAAATGGACAGCAGGGGTAGCATTAGAAGTGTTTGGGGTTGGTCCTGTCATTCTTAAGCATAGAAAACAGACCAAGTTAGTAACTTAGAAAAAAAAAATTCAAAAAATTCTGAAATTTGCGAGATAAATTTATCCCGTGCGAGATAGCTTTATCTCGTGCGAGATAGACAAAAACAGCCCAAAAAGGAGCCTTTTCTGATTTCAGAATGCTAAACCAAGAACGAATCTGTCTAAGTCCAACTTTGAAGATCCAATTCTTGATTCTGAGACCAAAACAGAAAAGAAAAAACTGTTTTTAAAACATATACTATTTTGAAACAAAACTGGTTTGGATCAAAATAGAATAGTTTCTGAAAATTTAAACAAAGTTTTCACGATAAGCTATCTCGTGCTAGATAGCCAAAAACAGCCCAAAAAAGGAGGCTTTTCTGATTTCAGAATGCTAAACCAAGAATGAATCTATCTAAGTCCAACTTTGAAGATCCAATTCTTGATTCTGAGACCAAAACAGAAAAGAAAAAACTGTTTTTAAAACATATACTATTTTGAAACAAAACTGGTTTGGATCAAAACAGAATAGTTTCTAAAAATTTAAACAAAGTTTTCACGAAACGGTTTTAAAAATATTGTTTTAAGATTGTAGGAACCGAATTCGTGAATTGAGTAAATAAACAGAAAATTAACAAACAGTTTTATTACTCATACAATACAATACAAGAATCTGAAATACAATACAGAATCAAAGAAATAAACCAAATACAATACAAAAAAAATGTAAACGGTTTAGCTGAGGATCGTGTTGAACACGGGGCCCTTAAAACAATATTTCGAGTCTCTCAAGAGAACTCGTTGTTTCCCAGGAGCAGTAGTACTGCCGGAGTTAACCGTGAACCTGAAAAATGTTCGAATAAAAGAAACCAGAAATGTAGAAGAAGAAGAAGAAGTTGGAAAAACCTTGCAACAATGCTTGTGTTGTGTGTAAGGTTTGGTGTGTGTTGCAACTTAGTTTACCTCTCTATTTATAGAGGAAAAGCAAGGCACAAGTTCTCCATCCCACCAATGTGGGATACACCACTATAGTATTTTCTTTCAAATACACACATCGATATCTCATTCATCAATGTCTATTAGTGTGCATTTGTTGTGTCATAACAACCTACTAATGCACACGTAACAAATTTTCCAACAATGAGCATGGTGACACCCGGTCGAACCGCCCAAAAATTTAAACTCAGATTGGCACATGGTGGTTGGTCCGGTTAATAGCTAGGTTTACTGAGTTGTATAACCACGTCCAATATGACAACAGAAGTGGGTGGTCTGATGATCAAATATTGATGAGCCACACAAAAGAGAGTTTCGGGAAGATATGAAAACTGCTTTTAGGTACGAGCATGTGTGGAATGTTGTTAAAACTAAGCCAAAATGGGCCGACCATATGCAATATTCAAACAAGACAAAGACTTCAACTTCGGGGTACTATATGACATCAACTTCCGTCACCCATACCAGCGTCAATGTTAATCTCACCGACACAAATGACGAAGTTGTATTCAACGTTGGGTATGGATTTGAAGAGTTGTCACGTCTAACCGGCCAAAAGAAGGCAAAGGAAACTAGGCAAGGACAAATGAAAAGAGAAGGTGAAATGGAATCGTTGTTGACAATGTCACTGGTTAAATGCAAAATTTTTTGGCGTGAAAAATCAACAATGGATGAACTTCTGTTTAATCAAGAAATGAAAATTCTAATCGACACATTGTAAGGGCACTTGGCACTATGTGCAAGAAACAAGAAAACAAAAGGATAACATGGAAGATTAATTTTGTATTTTATTTATTATTTTTACTTGAATGTTTTTTATTTTTTTAGTTAATGTATGATTGTATGCTTTAAGTTTAGGTTTAATGTATGTGTTATATTTAAGTTACTGCTATTTTGTTTTTAATTTTGTGTTTTATTAATGTTCTATTTATTTTAACATTTTTATTTTAATTAAATATATACAAAAACTAATTTATTATAAATATAATTTGATTTATATCATATATAATGATAAAGTAGGTGATGATGTGTATAGCTAGGTAGATATTTGTGAAAGTTTGGTATTTGGGAAAAATAAAAGTTCTTGAGTGAGGCTTGAAATCTGAAGTGACATGTTGATGTGGAGGTTTGTGAATTTTAGTTTTTGGCTCGCTTGCTTTTACCAGGTCGTAAAACCCATTGCAGAAGGCCTTCAAGGTAACACCTCATCCTTGTTTCTTCGGTAGCAATTAGATGTGAGGCTAGTTGAGCTAGTTCATTGAATCTAAAGGTATATTTGTGGTGAGTCATACTTCCGGCTTTAAGCCCCACAGATTCTAGCTCAATCTTGTCTATTTCATTGCAAGGACAAATCTTTTGCATGACCATTTTCTTCATATTGTCCCACTTAAGATCTTTCAGCTCTCGAACACTAGTGCTCAGTTTCTCTATTCCTCACTAGAAGTCTAGAATAGTGCTTTCGACCCAAAGAATTGGACAGTAAACTTAACAGTCTGATCCTCTCTACACTCACTACCATAGTCAGTGTCCATCTCAGCAATCCACTAAAAAGTGGCTACCATGTCTTTTTTCCCATCGAATGGTGGTGGTTATATCCATCGTTGTAAAATTCGTGCTTAGGCACCAATTACTCAACGAGTAATCTGGAGTACTCTCCGACTGAGGCCGAGTACTCGAAACTCCCTAGTCGACCGAGTTGGCTGTGTCTATCGACTTACCTTCCTCATCCTCATTATCGTTGTTATTTTCTTCGTTTCTCTCAAGTTTTTGGTATTCTTCATTGTCTCTTTATCGGCCTCTTCTCTTCTCTTCTTGCAAATCTTAATGATGCAGATAGTTATAGCATAGCAGGCATATTAGACTGCATTACCGAAAGAACCTTTGGAGCAATGGCTGTTATAATAGTGTTAGAATATCGCATCCCAGGGTTCGATCTTCTGTGTTTGTATTTTGATATCGGTTTCATTTGGTGTTTTTCCACAGCAACAATAACAATAATGATGAGTGAGATTGAAGGAGAATAATAATAAGAATATATTGATTAACAATTTGAATTGTTTACAACTGAAATTGACAATCGGTATTTATAGAGATGAAGTAGGCGCAAAGGAAAACGTCGCGACTGTTGTTGAAGCGCCGTTTGTTTTCCTAAATGCCATTCACCCTAAAACCGTTTAACGTATTTACAACAATCATAAGCTGGGCCTGTTATTAAACAGAATACTTGAGGCCCATCTTATACACAACTAATTAAATACAAATAGTCTTTAACAAATAAACAAAAACTAATTTAAGAGGCCGAAGCCTTTAATGGATTAAACGAGTTAACAAATAGTAGGTTCCAAAGTAAACTCTTTCTCATTCCCATCTTCCTTGCGGCTTAATTACATTGTGCTCGGACACAATATATTCAATTTCACTTACCTCAGTCACACGCTGATACAGTCTCCCTGACGAGCAATAACTTATCTGCCAGTGATTTCAGTACCTAATAATTCACTGTTGTTGTCATACTAGGTAATCATATAGATACGAGCAAGTTACGTTATCACAAAGAAGTTAAATATATTTGTTAAAAGAATGTTACATATATTTTTATATTAAATAATACGACGCGTGATTCGTACAAAACACATTATTTTCCCATTATAAAAGGTATCCATTAATTATTAGAGGATAAAATTCCATAAACACCTTCTAGATAAGTTCGTTTAAGATGCAATCTATACAAAAAATCAGTACCATGCAAACTATAATAGTCCACTCCAAACACCTTCTAGATAAGTTCGTTTGGGGAGTGGCCCAACTCGTATACCTATCTCATATGGCCCGTAAGAGCACAACCATAAATTGTTTTTTTGCTACTTTTAATTAGTTCTAACCTTTTTTTTATTTTCTTTTGAGTTAAAGAAGAAGATATGCTAATTATCTAACTTTACATAAGGTTTAACTGATTTTAATGATCCCTCCTAACTGGTATAGGTCGATAATAATTTTTATTCGTTTTATCGCCACTGACGGTCTCAAATTTAAAAAAACTAGGCCCCCAATGCCCCCCCCTCCCGGTTAAAAATGACTTAACGGCGTTATACTTTTTCCCGAATTTCATACTAATGTTCTAGGGATTTTGATCGTAAGAGAATACGAGTCGATTGATGTAAAACTTAGCTCGAAACAGTTATCCAAAAGTCTTGATTTTTGTTAATTGAAAGTTTAAACACCCGAATTGAAGTATTGTTTCGTCATTTTGGAGCACCATTTCGAATTAAGTTTTACTTCAATCGAGTCATATCCTCACTCCGATTAAAAGCCCCAAAAGCTTTAGTTTGAACTTCGAAAAAAAGTATAACACCTTTAAGTCCTAGACTCACGCATGTATCCCATTAAGAAGGAAACCCATCACTATGGAAAAATCCCCCAAGTTGGGTTTCGAACTTGAGATAATAAGATCTCAACCCTTAAGTAGCATCCCATACCATTAAACCAAAAGATCAACTACTTTAAAAAAACCTTAACCGTAAGAAACAATTAGAAAAACGTAATACATCAATATCAATACTGCTATACAATATCAAATGCAGCTAATGCATGGCAGATAGACTTTAGGTAGCAGATTCATAACTAACTTAGACAAATTATGCTATTGTGTATAGTGTATTAACGGGAAACTAGGATATAGTCAGTGTAATACATGGGTGGTTAAAAAAATATAATAAAAAAGTTAAATTTAATTAATAATATACGTGATAGCATACCTTATAGATTCATAAGATATAAATAATTATGCTAAATAAAATTTTATAGTTCATAAATATCTAATAACCTCATTTAACACAACATTTAAAGTTAAATTTGTAACTTTGATAGTAATTTTATAAATTATAATAGTATTAGTTGATATTCTATGGCTACTCTAATTGAATGACATGTGAAAGAATTTTTTTCATTTAATAGAATAGGTAGATTACAAAGGTTTGTTGATGCACTCGCGGGTTACTGTGTCGCGATTTATATTTCATGGTTATCATGGGTGGATCAACATAATGGTTCGGTTGAAAGAGTGAAAAAATATCTAAGGAGTTTGATGAGTTTCTTGAAGGTGTTTTTGAAGAAATTAAATAAGCAAAAGGAGGGTGGTGCTAAAGATGATGATCAAGGACGGGACTATGTTGATATCTTGCTAGATGTTCAAAACGAGAACACAACTGGTTTTGCCCTTCATAGAGATTCTACTAAAGCGGTACTATTGGTATGATTCTTACTTTTTTATACACTTGCAAAACATTACTAGAAAACAGACTTTTTCAGTAACTAAAACATCGTCGGCAACTAACATGCCGCTGGCGTATAAAACAAAACTTCAAAAAAGAAAACAAACTTTTAAAGTCTGTCATCATAGAACACTAAAACTGAGTGCCGTGGGCGTTAAACCCCACTCCACATCAATTTGTATAGTGCTAAACACCATTACACTAGTGGAAGATGTGGGTGCCAAATGGTGTGGTTCCCCCTTGGGCGCTAGCCAGTTAATGACGTTTAGGGGAAAAGAAGTGGGGCCACATCCTATTTCAACCAAATAAAATGCCCCGCTTACATTTTTATAGAAAAAAAAATTTAAATAACAATTACAAATTTGGTCAAACTGTTGCACATGTTTTATAGTTTAGTTAGTTAATGTTCATTTGATTATGTAGCAATGAGATGGTGATTCTTTTTTTTAACTAAAGGGGCTACACTGCACATGGTCTAATGGATCACTATTAGACATAAAAGAAGTAGAACAAGGAAGTACTATTATATTTGAGGACAATTTAAAGAACATGAAGTATCTGAAAGCAGTCATCAACGAGTTGTTTCGATTGCATATTCCGACCCCACTTCTTGTTCCACGAAAATCATTGCAAGATGTGAAAGTAATGGGGTACGATGTACCAGCAGGCACACAAGTACTAGTTAATGCTTGGGCATTACCAAGAAATCCTACGTTATGGGACGAACCAACAGAGTCTAAGCTAGAGAGGTTCTTGTATAATTCGGTTAGCTATTAAGGTTCTAACTATGAACCTCATTCCATATGGTGCAGGTCAAATAATATGTTTTGGTACGCAGTTTACTGTAGCGATTATCGAACTTGCCTTAGCAAATATCGTAAACAAGTTCGCATCGGATTTGCCAAATGGAATGAAAAATGAGGATTTGGATATGAGCGAAGCATATGTTGTTATAGTGAACAGGAAGTTCCGCCAGTGAAAATTCTCAAACTATCCATTTTTTATCATGGTTTTCCAGAAATAGCCTAAGACCAAACAACATACCCAAACTAGTCAAAAATTTCTGTCGGATCCAACATAATTTTTATCCTATCACGACGCGTCACGTAGCATTCTATTCTGTCGGATCTGGCGGTTTACGGTTTGTCCGACGGATTAACGAAACAAACCGAAGTAATAAAAAACAGTCGGATCTGACAGTTCAGTTCATGCTTCCGTCGGATCCGACTGTTTAATTTGTTCCACATACCCTAGATTTTGCAATTCGGGGGTTTTTTATTTTGAGTTCTAGAGTGAAATTTAACACTGTGGTTGTGTTTGTAGGTTCCCAGCCGGATCTACACAGGAGTATCTCGTAATACGTAGGTGCAGAATCCCTACGTAACATGATACGAGCGTTAGATGTATAATACGTTAAAACCAAATACAACCACACGTTACAATACTAATAAGACACGTTGTATTGCAACTCTTCAACACGTGATCTTCAATCACAAAAACACGTTCTAGAATTATCCTTCAAAACAAGCCGCAAGCTGAGGTTAAATACACCTCGACAACTTCGCCTAACATGTTAGGCGAAGTTGTCCTAACTTCGCTTGTCCACAAGTTCGCCTACATCCCAGGCGAACTTGTGTGACACAATATCTAAAACCAAATCAAACAATCTAACTCGATTACAGACACATACAAAACACTGGATACTAAACTACTGACATCATGCACCAACAGACTCCCCTTGGCAGTAGCTTCATATCTCTATCTTCATTCACGTGTCTAGTAATCCCAAAATCTCGTGTCACTAGTCTTCAAGCATGAACGCCTTCTCTAACACAAACAGAAACCACTCTCTGATATTTCTTGGCTTCATCTTTCCATGCAGGAATATAGAATATCTTTTTCTCGTTTAGCACCTGCAGGTCTGCTTGAGACAAATTCACCAAGTGCATCGGATCATACACTCTCAGGACTTCTTGTTCATCTTCATCTTCCATAACCGCTTCAGCTGTTTGGCTATCAACATACCACCACTTTAGATTCTTTAAAACATCCTTGGGCATTGTCTTCATTGGCACTTCTTTCAAACACCGAATCGGCTTATATTTCATTACCATCCAAGGTTTGCCATCAGCTCTCATTCCTCTTTCATTATCTTCAACAAGCTTCCCTTTCTGCGGCTTTAACAACTCAAACTTTTTCTCTTTTACACTTTCTTTCCACACAATCTTCCCAATAATTCTGGCCATATTATCATCACTTCTATTAATCAACCCCAATTTAGCCAAATCCTTCACCTCACACTCAGGCAAGGTATTCAAAGATCTCAACAATCTCTTAAAGTACTGAATCCCATCAAAACGTTTAATCACAAATAATCTCAACTACTCATCATACAACCAGAATATAATACCCTTCTTCGATTCAGCATACCCTTTGATATTATAACTCTTCTTGAAGATGGTTGGAACCGCTGGCTTCTTTGTCTTTACAAACCACTGAGCGTAGCCTTCTTTCCATCTCGGCTGCTCTTCCCATTCAGACTCATCACTTTCCATATCTTGACCCACATTTGCCTTATCAACGTCTGGGATATCGTGTTCAACATTGTCATCAACAATCTCTCCCGCTTCAATCTCCCTATCAATCACAATCTCAGCTCCTATCTTTTCAATCTCCTCAACTGGAAGCACATCGTCATCACCCACAACATCATCATCCACCATTTCCTCATCATCCACCACCACAACATCTTCACCCCCTGATCCACCTGCTGTACCAGTTGACTCCCCGTGAGATGTGGAAGTCCCAAGAGTTTGTTCAGTTCTTGGCAACTCACCACCTGCACCTTTCGATGCATTGGGATCATCGTCTCTATCATGTCTTTTCTTTGTTCTCAACTCATCGCCCTTGCAGCTCGTCTCCCCCTGAGATGCTAATAACTGCTTTAAAGCATCAAAAAGTTTACCGTGCTCAACCAGGAGGGACGACTGAATCTGATTTTCTGCAACAAGGCGCTGGATGGCTTGAGTCTGGATCAGATTGATTCTTGATTGTTCAGCCACCACCCTTTCAAGAGCCGCTATCCTTTCAGAATCAGATAAGGTAGCGTCAAAATCAAACCGCATATGAGAAACGTCTTGAGCATAAGGTGGAGGTATTCCCAAACTAGCTGGAATATCTAAAGCAGGCTGAAAAGTAACCGCGGGTGGTATTGTGACAGTTAACCCCGCAGTAGCAACTAATGTCGACTCAACAAATCTTGCAACAACCTCCGATGGAGTAAGGGTAGGAGGTGGCAAGGAAACTATCTCTGGAGTCGAAAATTGAAATGTGGTAGGTGGAATGCCAAATGATGAGGATGTAGTTATCACAGGAGCACTTGAGATGATTGGTCTTGTCACAGTCATCGACGCAGGAACCATAGTCATACCAGATAGAGCGGGTGGGGAGAAACGAACCACCCTTGAGCTTTCACCAGCTCCCGAACCTTCACCAGTTCTAACCCTTTTCGATTGTCGTATCAACCGGTCTAACTCCTCCTCGAAGTCAGATTCACTATCATCCGAGTCTTTCTTTCTTTTCCCATGTATTCTTTCCTGGCTGACCAGAATCTGTCGTGCTTCAGCAATATCATCAGCGGAGGAGTCAGAGTCGGTTCTTTTAGAAACTGCTACAGATGTAGCTACCATCGATACATTTACTTCAGAAACCTCAGCTACTGAGACTTGAATCTCTGCAGCAGGATCAACTCGCTCCATATCAAAGAACCCTTGTCCACCAAAAGCAGCTTCAAGATCCACCTGTTCCTCCGGAGCCACAACAGGATCAGCAGGCAATGCTTGCTGTAGCACAGGTGGTGGTTGAGGAACATCAGCCTGTTGCGGTGCCGGGTCCCGAAATTCATCTCCAAGAGGAGCAACAAAAGCAGGATTGATCAAATACCCAAATAAAGGAGTATGCCGCGGACGAAGCTCTGGTTTACTACGAGCACTCGACGACCTGCATTGCGCGAAGATCCTTTTGCTTACACTTTCAACATATCGAATGGGACGGCGTTGAGGTAGCGTCGGAGCTACATGATTCAAGATCATCTGTAAGAATGTTGGGTACATTAAAAATCTTTCACGAGCGACCGCACGTCTCTGACGATCGATTTCGTAAAACACCATCTGACTGAAGCTGTAGGGCTTGTTGTAAGTCAGTGTTGTCATTGCTGATTGCATCGTTGCACCCATACCGTCAGTACCAGCTTTACGACCCGACATGCACACAATCAACACGTGCATCAGAAAACGCCATTGATCCAATAAAAATCCCTTTCGCCTCTGAGTATCACCCAATGGACCCGAATAGCCCATTCGTAAAAATGCACCATCTCTGAATGGAGCGGAAAAGTCTGTAGGATCATCTCAAGTTTCGGTCCTGAACTGCAAGGCCACCCTTATCTGATCTGATGAGAACTGCACCACTTGATTGTTCACTGTGGCGCGCATAACCGGAGGCTCAACTCTACAGTCATATTCTAACGTTCGCCAGAAATCTTCAATGTTCGGTAGAGAAATGGGTAGAGTTGTAGTAATAGCATGGAAAATACGAGAGCGAACAAGGAAATAGATGATCTCGCGATAAACATCGACACCACTAGCATCCGGATCCAACGTGATATACATGTTGTGACCCGGAAAGAACTGTCTGTTGTTGTCACCACCTTCGTCACCACCGGCACCACCAGCTCCTGCTACAGCAGCCATATCTGTACAACAAATGGTCTAAGTTAGGACATCGACAAAGCAGATCATAACTTCGCCTGTTACCATGAGCGAAGTTATGATAACATCTTGTGTGCAGGTGAAGTTGGACATAGGGCGAAGTTGAGTACAACTTCGCCTTTACCATAACTTCGCCTGATAACAGATTAAAACCTTTAAATTAACTAGATAAGCAGTAGGCGAAGTTAAGTATAAGGCGAAGTTGAGGACAACTTCGCCTAACCCTAACTTCGCCCTCTGACCAACTTAGAATAATTAATTAATTTAAAATTGATCAGGCGAAGTTATGCCTTAGGCGAAGTTGAGAACAACTTCGCCTAAACTTAACTTCGCCTGAATCTGAAACGGCGAATTACAGAAGTCCAATCAAGGTTTAAATGGTGAATTGGTGATTGACAACATAAAAGGATGTTACTATAGAGATCTGGACGATCAAATGAGTTACGAACACATTAGAAAGAGATTGATTATCGGGTGTTTAAAGGTTTGCAAGAACGAGGTCACAATTCGGACCAAAACGACATCTGATTAACGTAATTGACAAGAATTATAAGTCATACCGATCCTACACACCTTTAATACGGATGGAAAACAAAAATAACAAGGTTCGATTCGTGATTTAAGTTCGCCGAGGGTTAGTGTTAATATAACTTCGCTGGGTGTTTGAAAATATGTACTGGGTTTGACTAAGTTGACCTTTATATAGGGTTGAATATACACAAGCGAAGTTAAGGTTAACTTCGCTTACCCTTAACTTCGCCCCAAGACAACTTCGCTTACTATTAAACTTCGCTTAGTATTAAACTTACAAAACAGGCCCTTATAAATTTGAACAAAATGCAACTATCTTTTAAAAACTTCCGTTAAAAAATTTAAACATTACGATCAAAGAACCAAGTAACCAAGTTTTAAACCATAAAACAAAAGATGCAAAGAAAATTTTAGAAAATAAGTAAACGGGATCAAATTTCAGTCTTGACGGGGACCAACATGTTTTAGAAAAGATCCGAACAGGAATCATACTAATTAAGTGGCTGTCACATAGATCCATGTTCAGCGGTATTATGACATAAAGAAACAGGTTGTAAGCAGGTATACAACTTAGTATGGTTTTCATCGCTTCTGTGATACGGTTTAGGTTCAATTAAGCTCAAAATTTAGATGGACATCACATCAGAGATTGTGATGCCTCCTATCTATTCTCAAAGCGTATTTGGCTTTCCCCAAGTCACTCTGAGTTGACCTCGACGCGTAGTGTTTGATTAAACAGTAAGTACATATCGATCTTTAGAGTCTTCTTCCCGTTCTCTTTCTTGCCTCTTGATTGATAAGTATAACATCATAAGCTTCAGAAGGCTTAACAACACAAATTTTTTTTATACTAAAGATTAACACAGCTTCAAATAGTAGACGACTGCAAGTCCCGAATCTGGATCACTGCAGGTACTTGACGCACTACCTTCTCGAGAATCAGAACACTTACGGGCTCGTGTATGACTGGGTAATCACTTTTCTGCCTATCATTCGGAAAGATGTATATGGAGACATGCACAACTCTAAATGATTCTCCACTTTAAATCGAGGAGATTTAGTTAGTATCACTTCTACTTTTACACACCATAAAAAGCTACCATAACATACAATGGTTGTTCTAGAGTCTTTTAGGCCTAATAACTTCACCAGATAAGCACACAGAAATAGTATTTCTATCACTTTCCAAGGTTGGATCAATTTTCTTTTAAACATTGTATTGAAACTTCCTATGAAGTTATAGACTTGAAAAATTATATCATCTCCCCGGAAAAATTTTAAATTTTATCGCCCCGATCAAGTCAAAGTCTTCAGGTAAACGGCTATCCTGAAGATCCAATGGATCAGCTGGACCGACCACATACGAATATGTGTCCTTCTAACTAAGTATGAACGGCAATTTTTCAGCGAAAGAATAAAACCCATCATAAACCGCCCCGGTCACTTTCGGTCATCTGGTTAATGGCTATCCTCATAATCTACTAGTAGAAGTAAGGACCAAACACATCCGAAGATGTGTCCTTCAAACTGAAGCAACCGATATAACTTTAAGCGATAGTAATGTGTTTTTCTTTTTTTCTTTTTTTTTTAAATAACAACTAAAAGCACGGTTACTTGGGATTAATCATCTCATTAAGTTCAAAAAGATTTTGAAAACGAGTTCGGTCAAACGCTTTAGTAAAAAGATCGGTGAAATTATCCAACGAATCAACCTTTTCTAGCACTATTAATTTCTTCTCAGCACAATCCCGTATAAAATGATGACAAATGTCAATGTGTTTAGTTTTGCTGTGTTTGACGGGATTGTTAGTTACTGAGATAGCCGCAGTGTTATCAATGCAAATAGGAGTTTGAGTGAAATTTAGACCGTAATCGCACAATTGCTGTGAATCCAAAGAACCTGGGAGCAGCAGTTTGATGCTGCCATGTACTCTGCATCACATGTGGAAATGGCTACAGAGGTCTGCTTCTTGCACTACCATGACACCAATCTTCCTCCCAGAAACTGACATCCCCCAGTTGTTGACTTCCTGTTCTGATTGCAACCTCCATAGTCAGAATCTGTGTTAGCCACCAAATCCAGATCTCCCCCTTTCGTGTACCACAATCCCAACTTAGGCTTGCCTTTGAGATACCGTAATATTCTCTTCACTCCCTTCATGTGAGATTCCTTCGGGCTTGCCTGAAAACGAGCACAAAGACAAACTGCAAACATAATATCAGGTCTAGATGCAGTTAAATACATTAAAGAACCTATGATTGCCCGATATTGGGTGGGGTCCACGTCTTCATCACTGTCGACTCAGTACCCAGTTTGTGGTTGACGCAAACTGGAGTATCAAATGGGGTGCTATCTTCCATCTTGAAGCGTTTGAGCACATCATGGACATATTTTGTTTGATGAATAAACATCCCATCTTTCTTCTGATCTACCTGCAATCCCAAAAAGAAAGTTAATTCGCCCATTGCGCTCATTTCAAACCTCCTTTTCATGACTTCTTCAAACTCTTGACACATGGCGACTTTTGATGCAGCAAAAATGATGTCGTCCACATAGACTTGCACTAGTAGAAAATCTCCCCCTTTTCTCTTGACAAACAGCGTGCTGTCGATCTTTCCTCTTTCGAACCCATTCTCTAGCAAGTAATCAGACAAGGTTGCGTACCAGGCACGAGGGGCCTGATGTAGCCCATATAACGCTTTACTCAGTTTGTACACATGATCAGGAAAATCAGGGTCAGGGAAACCCGGAGGTTGTTCAACGTACACCACCTCATCGACTTTACCATTAAGAAAGACACTTTTCACATCTAACTGGAACACCTTCATCTCATTGTGTGCAGCAAATGCCAAAAATAGTCTAATTGCCTCCAATTATGCAACAGGAGCAAACACTTCATTGTAGTCGATTCCTTCTTGCTGATTAAACCCTTTTACAACCAGCCTCGCCTTATTCCTTATAATTATCCCTTTCTCATCTCTCTTAAATTTAAAAACCCACTTTGTGCCAATAGCATGTACATTCTTCGGTTTTGCAACTAATTTCCATACTTCCATCTTTTCGAACTGTGCTAACTCTTCTTGCATGGCTTCGACCCACGAGCTATCCTTTGGAGCCATTTGATAGTTCTACGGTTCAATATGGCTGATGAAGCAGGTGTACAAGCATTCATTTAGGATTCCCGTTTCTTTAATGCTAGCGTAAACACAGGTGTGGTCATTCAAACTTCTTCTTGTTTGAACCCCGTCAGACAAATCACCTATCACGTTTTCCAACGGGTGATTTTTGTGAATTCCAGTAGTCAGAACCGGACCGACCTCCAGATTGTTTTCTAAGTTCGAAGAGAGTTCATCTATGGGTGATTGATGTTGAGAGTGAAATGGATTGTAGAATTCTTCTTCAGTCGGGGCCGCTGAAGTATCAACAGCACTTGACGAAGAAGGTTTACTTTCATCGTATAGCGGATGTTTCACAACAGTTTTCTCCTCGTCATACAGAATCTGTGAAGCAATTTTCTCATCAACTTCTGCAAAATCCAAGTAAGGCATATTAAAAGATTTGAAAAGTTTATCATAGTCGAAAGCTTCAGCGGGTCCCATGCTAGGCTTTGGTGATTTGTAACTTGTAATGTCTGTGTTACATACCACCTCAACCTTGCTGTTCGATAAATTAAAGGCTCTTCTGTTGGGTGTACCAACAACATATCCGACTAAAATACCTTCGTCGGCTTTCTCACCAAATTTTGAGTTTGTCTTTAATATCGTACATGGGGACCCGAAAGGTTCGAGACCATTCAAGTTTGGCTTTCTACCATGCATAAGTTCATAACAAGTTTTATTCAATCTTTTAACAGTTAAAACACGATTAAGGATATAACAGGCTGTGGCAACAGCTTCAGCCCAGAACACCACGGGAAGTTTAGTATCAGTCAGCATAGTTCTGGCTCCTTCAATTAGCGTTCTATTCTTCCTCTCAGCCACCCCATTTTGTTGCGGAGTGTACTAGGCTCTGTACTGATGGTCTATCCCTTTCGGTAGGAAGAACATCTCCATCTCGTAGTTCTTGAACTCTGTCCCATTATCACTCCTGATGTACTTAACCTTTCTCCCAACAATATTTTCAACCTTGGTAATCAAGTTAATTACCAACTGAACCGTCTCATCTTTTGCCTTCAGAAAATATACCCAGGAGTATCGAGAGTAATCATCGGTTACTACCAAGTAGTATGACGTTCCACCTAGACTCTTTACATTCACGGGACCAAAGAAATCCATGTGAAGTAGATCTAGGGTACTGACAATTGAGTTAACCTTCTTGGAGTGATGAAATTTTTTGTGTTGCTTTCCCTTCTTGCACGATAAGCATTGATCTTCGAAGTTAAAATTCTTCAAGGGAACACCAAGCACCAGCCCATTCTTGACAATATAATTCATTTTGTGAAGATGTATATGCCCCATTCTTCGATGCCATAACTCGGACTCGGACTCAGTTGCCTTTGACAGAAGACATGATTCTTCGGTTGTCATCTCAGTTGACCTCATATCCATTACATACGTGTTCTTTTCTCTTGGAGCTCTCATCACCACCCATGCCTCTGGTATCTTGAAACTAGGATAAAGAACGATTGCCTCATTTTTAGTGAAATGCACCGTGTATTCTTCGTCACAAATCTAAGACACACTCAACAAGTTATGATTCAATTCTTCAACAAAATTCACCTTCTATAACTTCATTTTCCCATTTGTCACAGTTCCCATACCAGTGATTCTACCTCCACTCACTCCAGCGAAACTAACCCTACCTCCTTGAACAGGTTTCCATTCATGTAACAAATTCTTGTTACCAGTCATGTGCCGGGAACAGCCACTGTCCACAACCCACAGATTGTTTACTGCCCTATTCAACTGTTCATGCACAGTTAAAGAAAAAGATTAAAATCTAGGGACCCTGTAATTAGGTTGCCCAAAGGCAGTTTGAGGATGATTCCTGTAGGGTCTGAAAGGAAACCTTCTTGAGGATTAACTATGAGGCCATCCAAACCTTAGTGAATTAACTGAATTATAATTGTTGGTTTGGTTGTTTACTGGGAAAAACTGAGATCGATTTCTTTGAAACCTTGGATTAGTCCAATGTCTGAACTTTGGTGTGTTCACATTCTTACCGGCATAATAATTACCATTCGTTTTATTCTCAGTTTTCGGAGGCCTCATACCTCTAAATATTCTCTGGTTCAGAGGACAATCAGCAATAAGGTGTCCTACTTGATTGCATTGAAACAACTTCTGTGTTCAACTTTCGTCTCAACAGTTGTTGCAGATGTTGAGGTAGCATTACTACCCGTTTGTCTTACATATGGTGGGACGAACGGGTTTAGGGTGGAATTCTTTTCTTCAGGCTTATATTCCTCCCCACGTTTTAGTAATATTACCTCTTCCTTTATATCACCCGATTCGGATGACTTGTCTGAATTTGATGGGACAGAACTAGGAACCGCAATCTTAACCTTAGGAATTGGCTTACTTGTTTCGCTCTTATCAACTTCAGGTTCTTTAGTTGAAATTTTGACTGGAACTGTCTGACTAATCTCAACATCAGCAGATTTCTGATTACTAGGATTATAAGTATAGTTATTGTTATACGGTGGTGGAACTTCAGAAAAACCAATTCCCCCTTTGTTAACTGGGGAACGTTGATCAAGCATTGCTGAGGAATTTCTAAATTGTTTAATTTTTCTGTTTAGTTCCACCACTTTTACCTGGTAATCAGCTATCTGTTTATCTCTTTCAGCAATTAGTTTGGTTTTTTCTTCTAACACTTCATAACTAAGATCAATTACTTGTATTTTATCAGCTAGACTTGCTTTAAGACTTCTGATATCCTTTTCACTAGCTTTTATTTTTACCGAGTAACTATTTTCTCTAGTTTTAGTGTAATGGTGATCTTCTTTTAACGTTTTAAATTGTGCGTCCAAACTAACAAACTGATCAGTTACTGTTTTCAATTTTTCAGACAGATTTTCACATTGTATACAATGAAGTTCAGAACTTACCTCAGAGAGCTGATCGTTCACTTCTGCCATATATGCTTGATTTTCTCCCGTCTCTCTCTCGCTCCCTCCAGTTTCGATGTTTACCAAATTAGCCTGTTCGAACACTTCCTCAACTTGCAGATTCCAGTTGTATACACCATTCTGTCTAGATACCATAGCCCTATTCTCACTACCCCCCCCCCTCATTCTGTTGTGCAGGCCTGTTCTGACTGCGTTCGACTCTATCATTTGTACATTCCTTAGCAATGTGACCATTTTGGTGACAGTTGTAACATCTAACCTTTGATTTGTCAAACCCTGGTCTTTCTCCAGCGAACTTTCTACCCGTTTTCTTCATGAATCTCTTAACCCTTCTTACTATCATAGCCATTTGCCACTGCAAATCCATCTCTTCTAAATCATCAGCATCGATCTGATCATAGTCTTCATCCAAAGTTGCAGGGTCGCTATTTTACCTTTGATATAGTTCTCATAATATGCAATGAAGGATGCATAGAGAGCAAACTGATGTTCAGCTGATTTAACACTCATGGGCATCTGTGAGTAGTTGTTGGTTGGAACATTTGATGAGAAATTACCAGTTGTTGCTTGAGGTTTTGAAGAACTACTACCTCCAGCTACGAAACATACGTCGCCATCCATATTAAGAATCACATGACCATCTCGAGTTGAGTTGGAGTTTGATTCTCCCTTTGAGTAATCGGCAGACGATTCGGATTTTGAACTTGAACTTGAAGAGACTTTCGCACCATACATTCCCGGATCCTGAACCTGATCAGTTGGTGTCTCCTTTCGAACCATGTTGAGCTCAAAATTTCGTAACTTATTGACCTCTGTTTCAAGATCAATATTGGCAAATTCTTTATCCTCTCTCATCAAAACCGTATACATTTCCCATTTCGATGGAAGAGCATCAAGAAGTTTCTCTACTATCTCTTCTTCTTTGTATTCAATGGAGTAATTACTAAGTTCGGTCATCAAGTGATAATATCTGGTGATGATATCGTCAAGTAATTCATTTTTCAGATAATTGAATACAGAGAATTGGGTTTTTAGCAGCTTTGTTTTGGAAGCACGTATCCCCACATTACCTTCATATCGATTTTCAAGTGCTTCCCATAGCTCTCTAGCAGTTTTGTACTTCTTGAATGTATGAAGAATCTCTTGTGGAAGAGTCATTGTTATTGCTGCATGAGCTTTACTTTCTGCCTCATACATCTTCTTTTCCTCCTCTTGCATCTTATTGTACTTCTTAATCTGTTCACGACCCTCAAACAAGGTTGTTGGTGGAATGTATCCATCTTGAATGCAAACCCACATCTTAGCATCTTGATATTTCACATACTGTTCAAACCGATCTTTCCAAGCAACGAAATCGGTACCCTTAAGCATTTTTGGAGCTTTAGTTGCTGAACCGGCTTCTACCTCCATTTTTACCAGTTCTGTAATGTTTATTGAAGTCATCGTTGAAAGAAACACAACTCGAAATACGAAGAATAAGTATATAATTTTAAACAGAAATCAGAAGGCGAAGTTGTGCTTAACTCGCTTGATTCATAACTTCTCCTGCTTCCTAACTTTGCCTGCTTCCTAACTTCGCCTGCTTCCTAACTTCGCTTGACTGATAACTTCGCTTAACCTTATAAGTTCGCTTAAACCCTACGAACAGTGACGGCAACTTCACCTGATGAACACAAGATTTTTGCAGGTTTTAATTTGACGTATTGCGAGGTATGCGAAGGTGTAATGGGTTATTTTTGATAGTGGGAGGTGGGTAGGACACAAAAACACGGTATTTCAACGTAAACTTGTTCCGCGAATAGTCGAACGGAACGATCTTTACACTCGTGTGATACTCCCGAACCACACAATCACGAGTAAATGCTCTGATACCAATTGTAGGTTCCCAGCCGGATCTACACAGGAGTATCTCGTAATACGTAGGTGCGGAATCCCTACGTAACATGATACAAGCGTAAGATGTATAATACGTTAAAACCAAATACAACCACACGTTACAATACTAATAAGACACGTTGTATTGAAACTCTTCAACACGTGATCTTCAATCACAAAAACACGTTCTAGAATTCTCCTTCAAAACATGCCGCAATCTGAGGTTAAATACACCTCGACAACTTCGCCTAACATGTTAGGCGAAGTTGTCCTAACTTCGCTTGTCCACAAGTTCGCCTACATCCCAGGCGAACTTGTGTGACACAATATCTAAAACCAAATCAAACAATCTAACTCGATTACAGACACATACAAAACACTAGATACTGAACTACTGACATTATGCACCAACAGTGTTCTCCTTGAAAAACTAAGCGATTTCCACTATTGATTTGCTTGATTTTATGGAGAAGTAAGAAAGATGGAGACGGAGGTTGGTTATGGAGGTTTAGGGTTTAAGAGGTAGAAGATGAAGAATTCCGTTGAACCCACTAAAATTCAATTGGATCCATTAATACATTGACACTTGACGCGATTTTAAAGGTCGAAAAATTACGTCGGATCAGAAACGGTTTCCGTCGGATCCCACGGAATTCTTTTGGCTAGTTTGGGTATTTTGTTTGGTCTTGGGCTATTTATGGAAAACCATTGTAAAATAATTGTTAGTTTGGAAATTTTTCCCATTGATTAATGTGAGTCCGTGGTTCTAGTGGTTTATGTTAAAGGGTTGAATTATTCTATAAAGACCAACAAAAATGAAAAGTGTGAGAAAACTTAAGTAATTGATATATGTCAATTAGGGACCAAAGAGAAAATGGTAAAGTAATAATACATATTTTCTCTCTTCACATACAAGTCACATGTTAATTTTCCCCTCATTTTAAAACTTCTATAACTTTTTCATATGATATATATATTTTACAAAAAAATCATCATAATAACAAGCGTTTTTTATCTTTAATATAAGTATGAATTTGTTATATAAAAATTAAAACAAAAATTACGTCATTGTGTCTTTTTTCGTCATTGTGATTTTTTTGTCATTGTATCTTTCAAATCATCATTGTGTTTTTTTTAATATTAATAACATTATTGTGTAATAATATGTTGTAACATCTCGAAATTTCTAAAAATATTTAAATATTATTTATTTATGATAGAAAAGTTTACTTAAGTTAGTAGAGAAATAATAAAATAATAACAATGAAAGGTTAAGTCGGCTAATTAAATGGAATTAAAGATGGACCAAAAAGGAAAGATGGGTCTTAGGTTCATGGGCTTAAGGGAGTATAAATACCCCTTAAACCCTAATCCTTTCCATTTCCATCCATCTCTACACCATAGCCTACACCTTCAAAAACACACACTTAAGCCAAACACTCTCTACACTAAACCTTTCAAAGATCCGAGAGCAACCGAATGTAAGAAATAATTTATCTCAGCTGTACCAATATATTAGAACTCGACACCGAAGCTCCGGGATGCCGTATGAGTTGTTTAGATCTAGATCTAGCTTTGTTCGGGCGTTTAATCAACCAAAAACGAGCTTAAGGACCACCTTAGCTCAGATCTAGACACCTCGAAGCTACCTAGACTATAAACGATCAAACCCCAATCAACCATGGTGGTTAACGACAGCTGACGGCACCAGAATCTAAGAAAAACCCCAAAAACGCGTAAACGAACGCTGAACAATACTTATACGGCGTATAAGTATATACGCCCGTATATGTATAAGATAAGCGGTCGTATATGTTAGGAAACATGTATGTTAAGCAGCGTATACGTATATGTATGTCCGTATATGTTAGGCAACGTGTATGTTAGGCAGCGTATACGTATATGTATGTTTGTATATGTTAGGCAACATATATGTTAGGCCGCATGTATGCTAAGAAGCGTAAATATTAGGTGGCGTATATGTATATGTATGTCCGTATATGGTAGACTTATACTCCCATAAAACCTTATACGCTGAGGAGACTTATACGTTAAAAGAACTTATACGCCTATGAGGAACTTACACGCTTATAGGACATATACGCCCATAATGGTTATACGGACTAGTTAATGATTTTACGAAATAAACGAAAGATTAACAGCGTACACGTACGTAAATGACAGATATGGACTAAGATAAGTAATTAATTATTAAGGAAATGTAACATTTAAAACGAAGATTTGATTTGATTAAGTAATTTAATTTCATTTTTCTGATGAGGTTTTAGTAAAGACTTATTTATGAAAATAAAATTTTTCCAAGCGCTCTGCCCCTTGGCCCCGCTAGAGGCTGTCGCCCCTATAACCTCGCTACCAGGGGCGCTGGCCCCGGACCCCCGTTCGTTGAGGGTTGCAATAACTTAGGAGTATGGTATAGCTAGAAGTAGTTAATTGATATTATGATTAATACACAGTTAGCCGAGCACAGATTAGGAAGGGTATAACATTAAACTCTGAGAAGAATCGTCTACAGGTGAGTTTCTAGCCTCACTTCCTTGTTATGTTTTCGGGACTGTGTGCATACTCGATGTGAATAGTTAATACACTTACCTTAAATGGTAAGTGTATGCCATATATGATATGTGTGATGGTTATTGAGGTTATGAATGAATGTTTGTCAGTACGTGAACGATCTTTGGATATTTCACGTATCTCTAGGGAAGGTAAGTAATAGAATATGTAATTGTGAATAAAGTATGTATGAATGATAAAGCAGAGTATGTACGAAATGAAAGTATGGTTACATGGAAAGAAGGGTACCGAACCCTAATAATATTCGTGGATGGAGGGTAACGGACCCTAATAATATCCGAGGATGGAGGGTACCAGACCCTAATAATATCCGAGGTATGTAGGGCGAAATGCTCTTTATAATGAACGAATAGTTATGGACGTACTGTGTATGTTAAAGAAAGAAAGTATGAAAGATTGAATGTATACATATACACATATATATGGAGGAATGTTAAACAGGTTAAGTATGTAATACGTACCTTCGGGCACATATATGTGTATGTAAGTATGTTATCTGATTAACTAGAACTCACTCAGCGTAGCTGACTTTTAGTATGCACGCAGGTAAATAGACAAGTTTGAATGTTTTGAGAGAGACACATGACAGGAACTGAAAAAGCTGGCATCTGAAGTTTTGTCATGATGTTTTTATGTTATGTTATAAAGACAAGTTTGAATGTTTTGTAACGAATGATTGAAGTTTTATTTATTCTACGAAAGTTTAATTTAACTCTGATATTTAGAACTGTGTTAATGAGTAAATCCAACGCCAAAGTAGGGCACCGGGAACGGGGCCTTACATATGTAAATATAATGATAAAATACAACAAATTATCCAATACATAAAACAAAATGTCGAATATATATTACACAATAACCTAAAACATAAAACATAATGGTGAATACATATAACACAATGACCTAAAACGTAAAATACAATGAAAACTACATATTACACAATGACATGAACGTAATACTCTTTTTCTCAAATGAAGTAAATATCATGTGTCAATCCCGAACAAGATACAATAAACGTATTACACAATTACTAAAACAAATGATAAGTAGAAATACAAATGATCAACACAAAAACATAATGACGTAATCTTTGTTTTAATTGTATTAAATATGAATACTAATTGAAAAACACAATGACCAACATCTATAACACACTGCATAGAAAAACTCAATTAAAAAACACCATATATAAAAACCACTATTTTTTATTTATATAAAAATATGATACTCGTATTAAAGATAAAAAAGGCTTTTTATTGTGGTGATTTTTTTTCTAAAAAAATATTGTATGAAAAAGTTATGGATATTTTAAAGTGATGGTAAAATTAACATGTGTTTTGCATGTGGAAAGAGAAAGTAAAAAAAAAGTGGGTTATTACCTTTATGTCGTTCCCATTAATTTTTTCCTTTTATATTAATTTCTGCCATCCAAAATTCCAAATCAATTACCAATGGATTAAATCTCCTCTCACAATTCTCATTTTTATTATACTTTGTATTTTAATCTTATCTTTATGTTAAAAAATAAATTAAGAGAATTGTGTAAACATTTATTGTGTTTAGAATCCACCAAAACACCTATGACTTAATTAACAACATGCATAGCAAAGATTTAAATTGTTTTTTATCAAGTTAATTTGTAACTTAAAAGTTACAAATAACCTTCGATAATGAGTATCTCGTAGTTCTGATCATATTAAAAAAAAAACATTTGGTACTTTTTTGTCTTTATATTAAGATTATCTCATAATCAATCAACTGGCTTTACATCCTACTAAATCATTTGTTGTCATCACCTGTACCACACACATAATTGAGAAAAATATCTCTAAAATGTCCATTAACCTCTCTAGTTAAATAGTAAAAGTTTTATATTAAATTTTTGTAATTTTCAAAATGTTCATTTAAAAAGCCAGGTCCTTCTTGGTTGCTGGACGACTTTCTCTTGGAGCATTCTCAACTCATTCCCTTTTTACATTTAGATAATCATATTAAAAATTACTATTATTTCTCTCTCATTTTTTATTAAATTATATTTTTGTATATATTTGTTATTATCTTCGGTCTCCTCCCTTACAACCACTTTCATAAAATATTAAAAAGTTATACGACGGAAATGTAGAACCCCAAATTTAACTTTCTCACATAACATTTTTTTTTCCTATACTCAACCACTTATAACCACACCATATAATATAGAAACTCACTCACATATTAATATGGAACATGCTTAGAATGCTCTTAACCACTTAGAACATGCTCCTTCCGTCCCATTATAAGTGTCATAGTTTGAATTTTCAATTCTTTCTTTTGCAACGTTGATCGTAAATATTTTTGTTTGTGTCATATAATACTTGATGAAAATTATATCAATGTAAAATACGTTTAAAACCCAATCCATTCATATATTTTACATCAAGTATTATATAACACAAACAAAAATATTATCGCTCAAAGTTAAACAAGAAAGACTAAAAAAATCAAACTAGGACACTTATAATAGGACGGAGGAAGTAACACCTAGCAATAAATTTAGAATTCCGCATCTAACTTCACGGCATAACCTTTACCTCAAGTTTTCTTTTCTCACTCTCTTCACGTCTCCTCTTTCTCTCTCTAGGAGACCATCATTTCAGTGTGTCTTAAATGATTTCTAAAGAATATTTTCTTTTGAAAAAAAAAGAAAGAAAAGAAGATCCAACACAAGCTTTAAAAAAAAATCCACCTATCATGTTTACTTTTTCTCCCCTTAATTAGAAGACCACCATCAATAGGTTATGGAAAACTTCGAGCTTCTCCAAGGAACTACCGTCCGACTACCACCACCGTCACCACCTTGTTATGTCATCTTCATCTCCTAATGTCAATCCTAGACCTCACAGTCTCATCCTCCTACATGGCAAATAATTGTAGCTCTCCAGCAACAGAAAATATAGTAGGTGAGAATTAACGTTGACCTCTCGTAATTTCTGTCAGACCTCTCACATATTTTGACCATTTAATTTAATAAAATCCCATATAAAAGAAATATGTCGGCTGACAAGGACTTGGGTATCAGATCGTCGGATCCGATGGGAAATCCCCTCCTATTTGTTGTCGGTTTAGTGTTTGTGCGCATCTCTTCGAAGAGACTTTGTTACAAACAAAAGGATGCAACTTATTGGATTAGAAAAGTGGCGTCTGACTATGTTTAGGAGAGTAGATGACGGTGAAGTGTACAGAAACTTGGTGGATTTTATGTTCAAGTGGAAATATCTTTTAGAAGAAGTAAAATGGATAATTTGAGAATTTCCCTATAATTTGAAATTGATTGTGACGATTTTGGTTTGCTTCCAAGCCCATTGTTTTAGCCTTCCAACTTTATACTCAGATAGGTTTGATAGGATGTGAGGGGTCAATACCTCATTAATTGGTTTCAATCTCCATTATCTTTATGTCATAATATTACCCTAGCTAGGTTAGTCATACGTGTATCCCACGTTATGAAATTATAGAAAAGCGCACTTATTCATATATTTATCTGTTTGAGAAAAATGTAATAAACTTTAATATGGAAGGAATGGGTGATTTTACATGAATGTTATGTTTTCTAATAAAAAGAGGATAGTGGTTGCAAAGTCATGGCAAGAAAGGTAATATTATGAATATTTCGAGGCATATACCTCGGATAATATCCATAATATGGAAAATATTAACGGCGTGGACAATTTCTAGCAATATGACAAGGAGTGCCACAATTAAAACATGTTTGACGTTTTATGTGGAATTCATTGTGGTCAACTCCTTGTCTGGACATGTTGTGTGAGCTAGTTTGTTTTATCTGGAGTTTACCACATGATTTATTGCTTGGTTTATCACAATTTTAAACATTTGAACTTCCTTCTTTACCAAATATAGGCGAAGAACATTTATTTGGATTTTTATTTTTATCAGATTTACACGAAAACACACCACCAGATTTCAAAGTTTTAATGGAATTAACCATACAATTTTCTTTCCTCTTAAAAGTAAAGCCCACACAAACATTTGAAGTCACAAAATTCAAAGCAGGTAAATTTAAATAAACATGAGAATTAAAGTCTTTATTATTCAAAACAAGCAAATTATCATCCTCATCAGTCCAATCCTCGATAATTACTTCATCTTCACGTGAAGTAAACACATTAGTATCATTCACCCCTGAGGTTGATTCAGGGGATTTCACCGAGTCAAGATCACCTTTGCTATTTTCAGCTGGTTTACCATACTGTATGTTTTGAAACTTTTCTTCCTACTCTCTGGGAAGAGGAAGTGTAGTATAGTTGTCATTATATGGAGGAGGTACGCTAGTGTACCCTATGCCTTAACCGACGTTTTCTTTCCACCATAATTGATTGTCAATCATGGAGTTAACAACAATACCGGAGCCTTCAAATTTCTTAAAAGTCTATTTCAGCTCTTTCAAATTTATTACTTAAATTTACAATTTCTAGCTTAGAGGCCTCCAGTTCAGCAGTTAACTCAGCAATTTTCTGTTTGGCATCAAGGTGGTGACAACATTTTATGCTAAAGATCCGATTGAAGTTTAGAAAAATCCCTTTTCTGTGCTTCAATATTATCTTTGAAAGATTTCTCGTTCTTCTTAAGATTAAAATTTTCAGATTTTATTCCTTCTGATTCTCTAAGCAAGTTACTATTATGGGATTTGTATAGATCTACTTTATTAATGCAAGCTTCAGAACATAACTGGGAACTTACCTCGGATGAGCTGGGAGAGGTGAAGGCCATGAAAGCAAATTGTAGTTCCTTTACTTGTTCCTCATCAACATTCTCTTCTTCAGCAATTTCAATTTGAGCTAAATTTGTAGTCTGATTATTGATGCTAAGAGCTGCCATCTGATCATTCCAAGAGAATTGTTGAGTCACCTAACCTCTCTCACCCTCACCAGCACTTACAACATTTCCTCCTCTTGTATTTCCCACTGAAACCATTGCCTTTTCTCTATTTCCTTCCTTGGCTGGGTTAGTGCATTCATGCGTAAAATGACCCGGCTCATGACAATTGTAGCACCTCAGAGAATCTTTGTTAAATCCTACCTTCTGATTTGTTGGCCCATTCCAGTGGTTTTCGCCTGTTCTTTTAGTAAATTTCTTTGCGTGAAACATTGCCATGGCAATTTTCCAGGAGATGTCCATTTCCTTTACATCATCAGGATGAATTTGATCCAGCTCAATAGCTAAAACTGGTTGAACCAGATCTCCAGCAAGAAAGGCGTTGTAGCAATTCATGAACCCAACCATTAAGGCGATGTTTTCCTGAGTCTCCTTTGAAATAGAGGGAATTTGACTAGGAGGCTGACTTGAATAGCCAGCAGATGACTGAGGTTTGACAGTAGATGCAGATGGTTGAGCAGGTTGAGGAAAGAACACCGGAGATTGTTGTGGTGGTGCCTGTGAGAATTTACCCTGAGCTGACTTAAACATAGATAATTTGATCTGAGGTTGATACTGTGGAGTATATTGCCCTTGAGAAGCCTTGAACATTGAGAAGCTGTCTTTTGAGATGAGTGCATTGTTAGAAGTAGCACTATAGTCGGCTGCATTGTAGGAGTTTGCATGGTTTATGGCACGCTGCTTGTCATCCATGTCACAAGCCTTGATGATTGACATGACTTTTAATAAAGTAAGCATGTTGAAATCCTTTGTCTTCTTAATCACCGCAACATTCATATCCCATCTTTGAGGCAGGGAATTAACCAATTTATTGTTTGTATCAACAACGGTCAAATTAATATTAGCATATCTCATCTCAGTCACTAGAGATATGAACCTCTTCAGTTGTGTTTCCAAAGATTCTCCCATAACATGATTAAACATGTTGAACTTCTGTAACAATAGATCTTAACGGCTACTCCTCATGTCCTCATTAGCCTCATACACTTCAATCAGGGCTTCCCACAACGCCTTAGCAAACTGTAATTCCCTAAATCCCAAGGCAATCTCGGGTGAAAGTGCCATGGTTAAAGTAGCAAGTGCCTTGTCGTCCTCTTCAACCTTTTCAAAATCAACATCATCATACAGTTCAACAGGTTTCTCAGCAACTTCTTCAGAATTTTCACGTTGATACGTGATAGCTTGAGGGCCTCTACAGTACTTCTCCAAATCTTGGCATCTTTCATTTTCAAGTACTTTTCAAACCTGAACTTCCACTCGGCAAACCCCTCATGAGACAGTAGACGGGGTACATGAGTAGCAGCTCCCATTATTGAATCCAGTTCTTGATGTTGGAACCCTAAATACCAATCAATAACAATAACAGATCTTAGATCTGTGAATATCCGATTTGTACTAGATCTAGCTCATGATTACAATTGATTAGGTGTTATGTATGTATATCTATTATCAATATATTAGTTGTATAATATTAGAGTGAAGCTTGAGAGAGAGATTGGACAGCAATTCATTAATTAATCTCAAAACTTCTCTATTACACCTTCTATATATTACTTGGCTAGTTCGCTAACATTCCCTAGCGAACTAGCCTTTAACTTAGCGAATTGGCTATTAAATAAACTAATTATTACATTAATTAATAAACAAAAACGTTAACGATAAATACAAAGACTCTAGACGCAAAACCGTGCACTAACAGATACCCCCTCGTCTTGAGCTCTTTGTCTTTAACTTATTTGAAGCGCTTTGACCGCAAGTCTCTGCAACTATGAATTCCATGTTCATGACACACACGAACAACTCGTTGGAATTGCATAGCTAGGTCGTAATCTTCACAGCACTCGAACAAAATCTGCTTCCTGAAGAGCACGTCATTGTCGGTCTCTGATAAATTAACCAACCACATCGGGTCGATTATCATAATGAGTTCAGTCTTCAGTCCACGACCACGAACAATAACGGCCTCGCCAGTACGATTGTCATAGTACCAACGGTTGAAAGACAGATAAATATCTTGTGGCATCGTCTTCACAGGAACCTTTTTCATCGTTTTTGGCGGCTTCACTTTCAAGACAAGTTTCTTCCAGCCGGTCCTTGGATCAATCTCGTCAATGCACTTACGTCTTGGGACCTGGGTCTTGAAGAATTTGAAGCCATGATTGACCTCGAACAGTAAGTGTTGGTGAAACCACTCAGCTGTTCGGTAACCCCCACGATTGATAAATGGACGTCTCGCGAGGGTACGAACATCCCACCGCGGCAATGTAAGAACATCCATTATCTTCTCGTAATACTGGACACCCTTTCCCACTTGACTATACATACTTCAAGGTCAGAATCATAGAGCCAGGAGACCATATCACCATGTACCTTAGAAACGGTCTTGAAGGTAGTCACCTGATTAGCCTTAACCCAAGCAGCAGCGGTATCTTTTCTTTCTTGATCTACATAACGATAAGCACTGATAATTTTAGTGAAGGTACTGTTCGCTGCACCTAAAAACATAAAGAAGTTAAGCAAAAACATATTTCTACGCCTTCATCAGTCACTTCTTTGAGTGAGGGTACTGTTCGCTGCACAACCTTTTCCAATTCACCCTCAGTCTCTTTAAACACCTCTTCTTGAAATACCGGAGCACCTTTATCAACGTTCGCGTGTTGATACAAGTCCGGGTACTCATCAGCAGTCACATCCTCTATTTCTACATCCTCGTTCTCATAAATAAAATCCGTATTCATAAACAACGGATCCTCATCCACCCCTTCTTCATTCACAACCTCAACATCGGGCTCAGCCTCTAAAGCATTTAGCTGATCATCATTCAGCCCAAGTAGTATAGAAATCTGTGTCCGTGTCAACGATCTTTCTACAAACTCACCAACCTGTATCTCGTCCCTATTCACCACACTCTTCACCACCCCAGATCCATCTACAAATATCACCGTATTAGCTGCAATCATTTCAATTGGCTTGGCAGCTGATGGATCTTGATAAATAATAATTTGTTTTCTCGAATCATCACCGCCACTAACACCAGCACCAAAGAATGAACCATGCGATTGTTTAGGCTCACCTCCTGCATCAGATTCGTCAGGATCATCGTCGTCATTCTTGAGTTTCTTGAGGGCATCTTCTTTACAAGTTAATTGTAAAATCAACTCTTCTTGTTCCTTTAATTTCACCCCTGAGACTCAACAATCGTACGCAATGACTTAGTCTCCTTCTGACAGAAATAAATATAACTCATCATTCGTCGTTGATTCTCCATGAGTCGTTCTTGATTTTGACGGTCAGCTGTCATTTGATTTTCATAAAGATGGAAAAGATTCAACAGCATTTCAGTTTGACGACCTGGTGGCAAGTTGTATACGGACGGATGAACAGGTTGAACTGGTCCTTGAGGCCGAGTAATTCTCATAAACGAGACATCACTAGGCGGAGGTGGAGGAGGAGTTGTAGTTGTAGGAGGAGGTCTTATGGATGTAGTAGGAGATACTGTAGACAATGCAGCAAGTGGTCTCGGTATCTCGGTTAACGCCATTTGAGGAATAACACCGAGCCTCTCGTGTGACACCAACGTCGTCGTCAAAGTAAGCATCGGAGTGCTAGTAGTTAGCGGCACCGCCGAGCTTTGAGGCGTTGTATGACGTGGTGGTGGGGTTCCAATGATTACCCCAGCCCCAGCAGACACACGGGGCTTCTTTGATGGTTCACCAGTAGCTACAGCTTTACCCTTTCTTTTTCTTTCCAGCTGAGCTTTCATGGTGGCAGCTAGAGCAGCATCGACTGCATCTTGTTGTTCTTTAAGAGCTCGTTCACCAGCTCCACCATCACCATCATTCCCATCATTATCACCATCATTGTTCCCACCTTCTTCCCCTTCACGCTCGGAATCCGAATCATCATGGATCCAGCGATCATTAGGAGGACATACATAATCCGGATTGATTATATGACCAATCATCCGTTTATCCCGTGGTTTCTCCTTTCTATAAATTAACATACGATGCACTGTCTCAGCTTTCATATGTTCCATATAAAGAACATCGTTCACCAACGTCCGATCAATCACCAAATTCGGAATCAAATCCTGAATAATTAGCTGTAAAAAGCGAGGGTACATCAAGAATTTCTTTGACTGAAGAGTTTGCTGAACCTGTTCCTTCAAATGATCAAATACTAACTCTGAATAATTATACGGCTTGTTCAGAATCAAGGCAACAAAGGCCGACTGCAAACTCAGTCTACACTCATCAAAACCACCCCGACGGCCACTCATACAATGAAGTAAAACGTGTAGCAGATACTTGTATGGTGCACACACCCCATTCTTATTCAACATGGACTTAAGAATATTTCCATTATAGAGCAAACGGGTGAATAGTCCTCTAACTAATGACCTGTCAAATTCACTCGGGTAATCGTCATTATCATCGAATTGAAGTACTCGGCGAATCACTGCAACATCAATTGTAATTGGAGTTTGATTGATTGTAGCCCTGATGATCTGATTTTCTTCAACATATGCAGCCGTGTTCCAAAATTGTCTGATAATACTTAGATACACCTTTGGTCTAGCAGTGATAGCATAGTGTATCTTTGATCGTCGTAAGAAAGTCAACAAATATCCAAATGTTTCCAAATCAGGTACATCTTGATCAACATAAGCACAAATGTTGTGCTTTTTATCAAACGTCAATAAGACCACTTCAGCTTGTTGATCTTGTTGATCCTATGGAGGTTGGTCTGGTGGTGGTTGATTTTGTTGTTCTTGATCAGCCATGTTTTACTGCATAAAGAAAATCGAATATGAGAAGAGATATCAAAATATATCAACATATCTATAGATGGTGTATATACGTAATCAAAGGATATGTATAATTAATATATTTACGTTTATTAGACATTTTAAATTCTTTAGTTAAATTGATTGAATATTGAAATTAAGTTAATTAATAAATGTCATTCGTTGGGAATCACACTGATTCGTTACAATAAGATAACGAATCAGGCGATTCGCTATCAAGTAAATACTTTAACGAACTGAACATAGCAAATTACTATTTAATTTTGAAGAACTAAACTCTAGTTCGTTATATTTTAAGCGAATCCATATCTGATTCGTGTAACATCTTATTCGCTTAGCTAGTTCGTATACGATCTTAACGAATTGGACACGAAACAGTCCCAATTCGCTAAGATTAACGAATGGTCAAGATAATTAAGACTTGTTCTTTGACTTCACAAAGTCAAGGTCAAAATTAGGATGAACATAGATAGTCAACAATATGAACCCGGGGACGATTAGGCCATAACTATCGTCGAATCATCATAAAAATGTGCTCATTGTACTCGTAATCACTCTAATACACTATGATTGATGAGATTGAGACTCAACATCTTGAAATATCAAGGTTAGACGAACCCACTGTAACCACCGATAACAAGTAATCATAATTAACCCAGCAAACAACAATCAAATGATGATTAAAGTCCACCAAGGGTATCAAAATCACATTCCGATCACAATGACAGCTAAATCATCAAATTATTAACATAAATAGGTTTAAAAACTCGGAAACCCTTAAACCCTTAAAAAATCAATAATTTTGCTATCAAATTACAACCATTTTTGACGAAAATTAGATCGCAATAATCGTCTATGCCTAAGAAACTCAAATATATCCTTGAAATGTCAAAACGAGAAGGTCGAAATTTCAGAGAAAATTTGAACAGAGTTTCTTTAAGGTGAAGAAAGAAGGCGAACAGTGGAGGACTGTTCGTTTTCGTGTCTTATATAACCCTGCACATAACCCGAGGTACAGCTGGCACGAAGTAGGCACTTCGTTTGAATAAAGTTAGCGAATTAGCCCATTCGCTAATTCATTCGTTACCTTAGGTTAGCGAATCACTTCCTGATTCGTTACTTTAAATTAGTAAATCAAGATATGATTCGTGGCTTGATTCGTTAAATATGCATAACGAATGGGATGATTCGTTACAGAGTGCGGAAGCTAATTAGGTGAGCGAACCAGAAGCTAGTTCACTAAAGAATCACCTAGTTCGTTATCCATAAATAACGAAGTAGATTCTAATTAAAAAATCTTTTATTTAATATTAAATTAAATAATTAAATGAATTAAATAATTAAATAAAATAAATAAATTAGGTTATCGAGAATCTTTTTATCTTGACAACCAAATACCTTAAAACAAATTACCGAGAAACTTTTATCCCGATAATTAAATAATTTAAAAAACGTTTCAATTTTTCCGAAACATAACTTAAATTAATATGTACAAAGAAAAACGAAAATATTTTTGGTATTTTGAAAAAATAAAGAATGTATTTACAAAAGAATATCCGAATCATAAAAATAGACAATATTTTTGTGTTTTCATTAATTTTTCAAAAAACAGAACATATTTTTGTATTTTTGTCGAGTTTGAGCAGAGAATCATATTGACCAAATTGCCCTTTCATCACAGTTTTATATTTTAGCGATATTACGACTGGCGATAAGTCGGTCACTGGTATTGTTGTCCACATAAATCTAATAACACACATTCAAATATTTTTGTGATATGATTAATTTGTTCAATTAAAGCACAGAATATCAGAAACTATCAGCCTCTAATCTCGGTTCAAGCTTAATTTGATTTTTGCCAAATCACCCCAACTTGACTTAAACCATTATATTGTTGATCAAAATTTTTGATATCAATTTTGAAATTTTGAGCAATGTATCAAATTTCCTTTATTGTGAGTAGTCCATCTGTCGGCTTACATTCATTGTATCCCCTGGGGTCCGTTTCTTAATGGTATTAAGACGCGTGCAAGGGAGGTACAATTGTATGAATAAAAACGGTGATCAAGTTTAATGACTTTGGGTTTGCTTATTGAAAGCGAGTGAAAATATTCATGCTTATGAATACCCAGATGATTAAGCCGCATAAAGACTCACAGTGTCCAGAATCCTAACGCTTGTTATTTACTTTATTTTATTTTTGGGTGATCAACAAATATAAGGCTTGAGTATGACTGGTTATTACATTTCTGTCATCCTCAGCGAGACTTTTGCTAGAGACTAACACCCCTTTCAATTTGACGTTTCTTTAGGTTTGTATCACATACTTTACTCTACTGGGTTGTTTTAAGACCTACCAATGCACCAATGCAATTAAGCACACAGTCCTTTAAGCTTACTTTTTGCTGGATTTGGGGTCAAGATAATCAATGTACTATCATGTTCTCTTTTTGCTTCAAAAACTCAAAATTTTGAGGAGCATAAAAATGATTTTAAAAATTGCCCTAGTTAATTTAAGTTCACAAATTAATGGCTATCCTATTCATCTACAAGTAGAGAACAAGACCAAGACATGCAAGCATGCTTTACAAACTTAAATAATTGACTAAATTCTTAGCTAAAAATAAAATAGAATGCTTAATGAACGCCCCAAATACTTTCCATTTGTCAGATAAATGGCTAACCCGAAGATTTCAAGAAATTATCAGGACCAAACATATACAAGTATATTTCCTTTGAAATAGAAGCAAATGACATAATTTTCAGCGACCATAAACGAAACTATTTTTGGTTTTTCTCTTTATAAACTAAAAACACAATCTTTTTGTCTTTTCGGATTTTTCTTAACAAAAACGAAATTCACAATCTTTTTGACTTTTTCAGAAATTTTTCTGTACAAACACAAATCACAATATTTTTGAGATTTTCTAATTTTTAAAATGTTTTTGGTTTTTCTATGTTTTCTAATGTTTTTGGGTTTTATCTATAATCTTTTTGAATTTTCTAACATTCTCCCCCTAAAACCTAAAAACATAAAGAAGTTAAGCTAAAACAATAAAGCAATTTAAAGATAATTATCCTAATTTTAGGATCTCAACAAGGGTCTTCAATCCATTTAAACCATGCAAAAAGTTAAAACGTGTTTTATCAAACTCTTTGGTAAATAGATCGGCTTTTTGAAAATCAGTGTGCACTTTCTCAATATCAATTAATTTCTTTTCATAGCAATCCAGTATAAAATGATATCGAATCTCGATATGTTTCGTTTTAGAATGATGTACGGGATTTTTGGTGATACTAATAACAGCAGAATTATCAATCAAGATGGGAGTAGTAAGAAACTTCAAACCGTAGTCGCGAAGATGTTGTTGTATCCACAAAACCTGGGAACAGCAACTCGAGGCTGCAACATACTCAGCTTCGGCGGTTGAAGTGGAGACCGTTGTCTGCTTCTTACACTGCCAGGAAACAAGCCGGTTTCCTAAAAATTGACATCCTGCAGTCGTTGATTTGAAATTGATCTTGCATCCTCCATAATCTGAGTCTGAGTAGGCGGTAAGATCGAAAGTATTATCTTTGGGGTACCATAACCCGATGTTAGGATTTCCGCGTAGATATTGCAAAATATGCTTGACTGCTGCCAGGTGAGACACTCGGGGACTAGCTTGATACCTAGCACACAAATAAACAACAAATATTACGTCGGGTCGAGAAGCAGTTAAATACATTAGAGAACCAATCATAGCACGATAAAGGGTAGGATCAACGGAATCCTCCAATTCATCCGGTGATAAATTGTGACCCACTGGAAGAGAAGTAGAAGGGATTTTTCCGGCAGTAATCTTGAACCGTTCCAAGACATCGTTCACATATTTTGTCTGATGAATGAAGATTCCCTTATCAGACCGGTGAACCTGCAGCCCTAAAAAGAAATTCATCTCTCCCATCGAGCTCATCTCAAACTTGGTCTGCATGGACTTCTCGAACTCCTTACATAATTTGTCGTTCGTAGACCCAAAGATTATGTCATCAACATAAATCTGAAAAAGCAGAAGATCATCACCAATATTCTTGTAAAATAAAGTGCAGTCGACAGTCCCTCCTTTGAAGCCATTATCAGTCAGATAGTCAGCGAGCGTGCCATACCTAGGTCTCGGGGCTTGATGTAGACCATACACGGCCTTGTATAATCGGTAAACATGGTCCGGATAATCAGGATCTTCAAAACCAGGAGGCTGTAAAACAAACACTTCTTCGTGAAGTTCCCCATTTAGAAAGGCACTCTTAACGTCCATTTGATACACTTTGATGTTCTTGTAAGCAGCATAAGCCAGGAAGATTCGAATCGACTATAATCTTGCCACTGGCGCATAAACCTCAGTGTAATCAATACCCTCTTGCTGATGAAATCCCTGCACCACTAAACGTGCCTTGTTTCTCACAATTACCCCACGATCATCCTTCTTACACTAATATACCCACTTAGTCGGAATTGCCTTCTTGACTCTAGCAGGTTTGTCAATAAGATCCCAAACACCTAAACGAGCAAATTGTTGTAGTTCATCTTGCATAGCTTCTACCCAAGAAGGATCTTGTAAAGCCACGCGAGGAGTTGTTGGCTCGACTTGAGATAGAAAACAGGAAAACTTAGCAACAGCTGCAAATTCAGATGCGTGTAAGTCAGCATGAACACAGAGAGCATTATTGTCACTTGAAGAGGTGATTTGATGTCGTGTCTGAACCCCTACATCAAGGTCTCCAATAATTTTTTCTTGTGGATGATAATTATGAATCCTGGAAGTCGAATTTTCAGACACAGTAACATTTTCAAATAAGTTAGTATAATGTTCACCCAATTCAGGAGATGAAACATTATTCTCAACTACAGAAGAATTATCATCAGATGAGGTAGAAGCAGTATCAAAATGAAAAGGAGATTCGTTTTCAGGTTCTTCAGTTGGAGCAGCAATTGGAGCGTCAACATCATTTGAACTTGAAAATCGTGGAATTTCCAAATGTTCTTCAAAATATGCCCGAACTACATCTTCGTCTGGATGATCAGTTGATGGGGTAGGCCATTATAATCAAACATCCATTCGGGACCTTTCCCTTGTGAAGGAGTAGTGTACTTCTGACAATCAACATGGTACCACTCTTCGACACAACAGGACGTAAAATTAAAAACCCGTTTCTTAGGTGACGCATATCCTATGAAATACCCTTCAATGGCTTTCTCTTCAAATTTACCCGCATCCTTCTTCAGCATAGTACAAGGACACCCAAAAGGTTTCAAATACTTTAAGTTAGGCTTACGATTGTTTAATAATTCATAACTGGTCTTCTTTAGTCATTTAACCGTCAGAACTCAATTAAGAGTATAGCAAGCCGTATTCACAACCTCATTCCAGAATTGCACAGGAAGCTTAGAATCAGCGAGCATAGTTCTTGCAGCTTCAATCAAGATTCTGTTGTTTCTTTCAGCAACGCCATTTTGTTGAGGTACATAGAGTGCACTATATTCTCGGTGAATTCCCTTTTGGATACAGAAGAAATCCAACATAGTGTTCTTGAATTATGTTCCATTATCACTTCGGATTCTCCTCACCTTTTGTTTATAAAGTGATTGGATTTTCGTGATAAGGTTTTGTACCAAAACAGGCGTTTGATCTTTCGAGCTCATGAATAAAACCCACGAATATCTCGAATAATTATCAGTCACGACAAGACAATACCAGTCTCCAGAAATACTCGCACAATTCACTGGACCAAACAAATCCATATGAAGTCGTTCTAGCGGAGTATCAATGGAATTGAATACCTTAGATGGGTGTGATTTCTTCTTTTGTTTGCCTTTCTTACAAGCAACACAATGATCTGATAACTTAAAATTTTTCAACGACACCCCCTCAACCAAATCGTTCGCCATTAAATAATTCATCTTTCTAATGTGTATGTGACCCATTCTTCGATGCCAAAGAATCGAGTCTTTCTCGGTTGCTTTCGAGACAAAACATGTTTCGATCGATGTGGATACCTTAGAACTCATATTTAAGACATAAATATCATTTGATCGTGGTGATCGCATGACAACCATGTCCTCGCGAATAACATAACCCGGTTTCAAGATAAGACATTCTTTGTCAGTAAATATCGTAGTGTACTTTTTATCACAAATCTGCGATACACTCAATAAGTTATGATCAACTTTGTCACAATAATTCACTTTCTCAAACGTAATGTGACCATTTGAAACTTCACCCTCTTGTGTGATCATGCCCCCCAGAATTCCCAGCAAACGCTACATAACCCCCTTGAATATTTCTCACATTTGATAAGAGGTTGAGATTTCCAGTAATATGGCGAGAACATCCGCTGTCATAATTCAGTTTTCACCAGAAATGGTCTTGGATGAACCCTACACACAAACAAAAGTGATTAGTCAAAAAGGCAGCCCAGGCCTCGGTCTTGGGCACCTTTTGGTTTTCTCTTTGATCATTAACTTGAACAGATTTCAGTTGTTCTTCAGCCACTTGTGAATAAGTTACCTGCTTCCTAGACTTTAGTCTTAAGTAAGCTGCCTGAACAATGTTTGAATTCTTGTTCTGACATATGGGTTCAGTTGGAACGAATTTTGGTTTCACTTGACCATGTGTCTCATTGACATGAAGAACCTTCCAAGGATTCACATTAGAGAACAAAATATGAGTATCATCAGCATACGACACAGGTCGTTTCAAAATCTCCATAACCAATGGAATTGGCTTAGATTTGTCCTTGATAAAAGGATGAAGATTCTGATAGTTCTGCTGACTACAATTCCTCATAACATGACCCTGTTGACCACAAAGAAAACAACTTCGCATGTCTACATGATGATGTTGAGAAGTAGTTGGAATAAATGATGCAGACGGTTGATGATGACTCACATTTTTAGTCATGCTCTTAGCAAACTCATCAGATAATTCAGACTTCTTCATTAGGTAAAAATCTAAATTAGAACAGTTCGAAAAACTTTTTAGTGTATCTGTCCCATTTGACTTCACAAAGTTAATTTTCTTAGCTTGTTTTAAAATTTGTTTTGCCTTAGTTAATGGGTCAGATTGAACTGATGTTTTTGTTTGAGCATACACACTTTCAAGTTCTTGAATTTTTGAAGTTTCATTGACAAAAACACTCTCAATAAGTTCAGGTTTGATGATACTTATTGGAATATCTTTTTCAGTGAACATCATGTCCATTCCTTTTAACTTAAAAACTCTATCCGATGAAGACTTAGAACTCGGAGGATTAATGAAACGCATTAAGTCCTCGTTAGAAATCTTTGGTTTAACTGACTTCTTTGCCCTCACTGGTTTGGTTTTCATAATTTTTTCCTTGTTCACTTGAGATTTGAATGAACCATACACAGCTTCCTCAAACTCTTGAGGTTCGCAAAGAATATGATTAGAACTAGGAATGTTCTTATTCTTGTGTATTATCTCGGGTTCAAACATATCTTCAATAATCACTTTGTCAACATTTTCAACAAAGTCCTTTTTACTTTCCACATGAGGTTTTTGAGGAGCAACTTGGGGTTTGACAATTTCATGTTTAACCAATTTAGGATTTTCAGAAATCACAGATTCTTTTTGAATCAAATCCTCTTATTTTCTTGCAAAAAAATTAATTTTATAATCATTATGGAAGGTGGTGGAATTTCAACAAAACCAATACCTTTCTTGGAATCCTTTTGTTTTCCAGAAACCTCAATGATTTCATTCAATAGAAAAGATGAATTTCTAAATTTCTCCAATTTGTTCTTCAACTCAAGAACCTCATTCTCAAGCTCAGTTATCTTAGAACGATGTTTCAAGATTTCCTGAAACTTTTGGTTATTAATGGTCATTTTCACAGATAACTCGGCTTTGAGATCGTGGTTACTGGTCGACAATGCATCAATCTTTTCTCTAGATCTCCTTTGAGATTCAAGAGATTGTCGATAAGTATCCTTAAGAGAAGCAATTTCTCTTATTTGACTATCATTTTGATTTTTCAATGCTTCTAACTTAGATATGTTAGATTCACAGTCAACACATGATGCTTTAACAAATGAAGTAGCAGAAATAGAGTTACTAACCTCATTGATCTTGGCCATGCAAGCAAACATTGATTCGGAAGGCTTGTCGCAAGAGTCGTCAGAATCAGATCCAGAATCATTATCGGAAGACATCTCACTACCAGTTGCATCTTGACAATCTTTATGTAACCCAAACATAGCCAAATTTGCTTGAACATCATTACATAGTAACCGTTGTGACCAGTCGGTTCCGTCTGCTAACATTGCTTGTGTTGTAGAAGAAGATGGTTTCTTTTCAGCATCACTTCCTCGTGGTGTAGAAGCATTTTGACTTTGACCACGAGGACCAGTGTATTCTTTCCTTGGTTTGTCACATTCCTTCGCGAAATGCCCAAATTCTTGACAATTATAACACTTTACTTTTAATTTGTCAAAACCCAACTTCTTGTTTAAAGCTGGAAGATCTTTTCTAGCTCTCTGCATGAATCTTATAACTTTACGGATGATCATAGCCATGTTCCATTTTAAATCCATGATTTCTAGATCATCTGGATCTATCTGATCATAGTCCTCATCTGTTAAATCACTTGTGGCAATCTTACTACTCACTAAGTTTTCATATGAAGACATAAAAGTCGTTTGAAAAGCAAAGTTTTGCTCAGCTTCCTTCATATTAACACTAGGTGGTGTAGCAAATGGATTTGTATTAGTTGAACTTCCAGAACCACCCGAATTACCAGCAGAGTAGATACAAACTTTTGGATCATTAAACATAGTTGATTCTTTTTCACTTGCAGCATGAGTAAGAAAAAGCAGTGATTAGAGAGATCGTTGAACTAAGAGGCATACTTCCACCATAGAAAGCTGGATCTTGACTTTCTTTGGAGGATTTTTGACACTTAAGATCGTATTCTCTAGCTTCGATCTTTTGTAGAAATTCAAGTGCTGTCAAGTCTTCATTCACAAAATAGTCATTCTCTTTCAAAACCATTAGAAATATTGAGTAAGAACTTGGAAGCACACTTTTAATAGTGTCAATTTTATCCCTTTCAGTCCATTTAAGCAATCAAATGACTAAATCTTGTAGTCATCTCTTCAACTGTTTCTCCCTTCAATAGATTAAAGTTTCGAAACTGAAACTTGAGCATCACTTTCTTACTCTCAGCTGTGTTTCCCATGCTTCTCATACGCAGATGTTGAAATAAAGACGCACATCTCTTGATACTACCAACTTGATGAAAGATATTTTCTGGTAATGCCATAGTCAGAGTAGAATAGGCTTTTATCTAGATTTCTAAAGCTTTCTTCTCTTCTTGTGAGTATTTAGAAACAGCTTTAGGAGTATACCCAATAGTATCATCACCAATCATTGGTGCCACATAAACTTCATCAAGACAGTAAGAACAATCAGGATGAACAGATCCCAAATGTGCACGAAACCGAGGTTCCCACTTGGCAAAGTCACTAAACTTCATCAATCTTGGACATTTAGAATGCGAACCTATCTCGGTATAAAGTTGCAACATTTGTTGCATCAACATGTTTTGAGACGCTAATGCATACATGTCGGCCATTTTTGAAAAGTTTTTAAAAAAATTAAAGATTTAATGAATAAGGATTAAGATTTAACGAATTGGTAACTGTAGCGAAATGCAAACAGTTGTAGCGAACTATAAACAGTGTCTAACGAATCACCCTTAACGAAGTTAAGATTGATCAGTGGCGAAGTAACTTAACGAATGAGAAACTTGTTTAGCGAATCACAAGTCAAGTTAACGAATCAGTGAACAGTTATAGCGAACTGTGAATAGTGTAGTGAATCAAGTCTTAACGAAGTTAAGATTTAAAGTTAACGAATCACAAATAAGTTTAATCAACCAAATGACGAAACAGATAACGAATGACAAGTCAACTTAACGAATTAACCAAACGAATCACAAAGGATTAGTTTAGCGAATCACAAAGGATTGCCTAGCAAAATAAGATAACGAATCAGCTACAGTTGATTAGCGAATCACACTATAGCGAATCAGGTTCTTACAACCGTTTGTAACAAACTCTGACACCTTATGCCACGTGGCAAAGGTTGTTAGGACACAAATTCCAAGAAGAACACGTGTCACACGAATCAGTTAATCTAGTTAACTAACTAGATAACACGAACCAATAACTCACACGAATTGATTAACGAACTGGGTAGCGAAGTAGCAAAATTGATAACGAATCACAGATAAACATATAGCGAATCACTATACAGATGATAGAGAATTACATTCATATTCAAATCTTTAAACATTCAAAGCAATTTTCCAGAAATTTTGAATATCAAACCCAGAAACCCAGAAATACCAGATTTGTAATACTACTTCGTTTCTCAAACAAAACGCACAAATAACCTATCAATCTTCTCGTAATCAAATTCCGAATCCAATACACATCATCTCGTAACCGATTAACATCAACAGCCAAACCAATTTTGACCAAAACACAACCCTGTTTCGGACATAAACCGAAATCAATACCAAACAACACAAATCCAAACCACACCTCAATTCCTCTAATCCGAACCTCTACAATACCTTAACCAACACGAATTCAATCCAATTCGTTCATAATTCAACCAATTCAAACCAAATTCGATTCAAAAACTCTAAAACAGAAAAAAAAATTAATAAAAAAGATAACAATTAAACCAAATCAAGTGTATGAGCACCAACAGCTCTGATACCACTTGTTGGAACCCCGAATACCAATCAATAACAATAACATATCTTAGATCTGTGAATATCCGATTAGTACTAGATCTAGCTCATGATTACAATTGATTTGGTGTTATGTATGTATATCTATTATCAATATATTAGTTGTATAATATTAGAGTGAAGCTTGAGAGAGAGAGATTGGACATTAATTCATTAATTAATCTCAAAGATTCTCTATTACACACACTAAATAACGTGAACAGGAGTTCACTATATATAGAAGGTGATCTGGTTCGCTAACATCCCCTAGCGAATCAGCCTCTCCTTCGTTACATACATAAGCTTAGCGAAACACCCCCTGATTCGTTAACATCCCCTAACGAATCAGGAGGAAATACATTACTTGGCTAGTTCGCTAACATTCCCTAGCGAACTAGCCTTTAACTTAGCGAAATGGCTATTAAATAAACTAATTATTACATTAATTAATAAACAAAAACGTTAACGATAAATACAAAGACTCTAGACGCAAAACCGTGCACTAACACTTGATGCAATGCATCATTTGTTGAGCTATTTGTTATTTGGTCTATTTTGAAGAAGAATGAGAAGCTGGTCCAATAATTAAGTCCAAATACTCTTATTAGTTATCTTAAATCCCAATAGAGTCAGGCCCAGTTTTAGAATACCATCAGAAAACTAGCGTTGACCGAGAACCACGAAAGCTGACCGAGAACAGCTAAAAGTCAACAGAAAACACTACACTTTCACCGAGAACAAAGAAAAATAACCGAGAACACTCTTAGTTAACCGAGAACATCCAAAGTCAACAGTGAACCCAAAGATTGACTGAGAACGATCAAGACGATAACGAAAAGTTCGGATTGTTACAGTAATGTTTATTTGAATTATCAAGACAATGTGTGTACTTGTGTATTAATAATAATGAATTAAATAATATTGTCACATTAATAGTGTTACGAGCTTATATCTAATCAAATGGTTCCGCCCCCGGGGTATAATCCACCATAGGCCGGAGTGTTAAAATGTTCATGCATCCATCCAAGAGAATCAAGATATTATAAGGCAAATCCCTCTTATGGTGACTGGAAAAGAAACAAAGTTGGTAGGTTTAGTCCTCATCAGACGTAGCCTAACACGTTTCAAAAATATGCTAAAAACTGTGCTTCGTTCTCAAGAGCCAACTCGATTTTTGGACCGAAACAAGTTAGGAAGACAAACTCATCTGTGTCTCCCGCTCGCAAACCAGAGATTAAGTCATCCATTCATACAAACAATAGTAAATCTTCTAAAACTAGATATGAATGGTTGCCTAAATCTACGGTGATCAAGCTATCAAATTCTATATTAGATAACTGGGAAGACATGCCTTGGCAACCCGTGATAAGTTTAGATGAATCAAGTTCACCCAATGTTACCATGGACTAGGTGGAGGAATATCATCAGACCTTGGTATGTTGATAGTGGCTATTCTAGGCACATGACAGGAGACATTCCCCAACTACATGACATTCAAATCATTAACAATGGGTATGTTTCCTTTGCAGGAGGATAGAAAGGGAAGATTACTCTCAGAAGGGTACTGTAAGTAATGGTGTTCAAAAGTTTGAAAATGTTAATTTTGTTCCTGAGTTGAACACAGTCTGCTAAGCGTCTCGCAAAGAGTGTTCGATTTTAAAACCTGGTATCATCATACCAGAGGATTGGGTTCTTGTTAGATCACAGAGAAAAAATAATGCCTATGTGGTCGATATGAACAAAAATGTTCCTGATGAAATAACCTGCTTGCTTTCAAAAGTATCAGAACGTAATCCCATGCTTTGGCATCGTCGTCTTGGTCATGCCAACATTAAAAATCTAAACTGTCTTGCTAATAATGACTTGGGGCGTAGTTTAGCTGTCAAAGACTTTTTTACTATTGAAAAATGTGTGGCTTCTGCCTTGGGTAAACACAATCATAAATCTCACAAGCCAAAACTTATTAACACCATTTCATTAGTTTTTCAATTGCTGCATATGGATCTGTCCGGCCCCGTTCATGTTTTGGGTCTTTCATGCAGCTCTTATTTTCTTGTCATTACTGATGATTACTCACATTTCACTTGGGTGTTTTTCTTGTCAAATAAGAGTGAGACTGCAAAATTAATTAACCGCTTCATGGTGCTTAAGGAGAATCAGCTCAACTTAAAGCTGGAGGGTATTCGTTGTGACAATGGCACGGAATTCAAGAATTCAACTTCTAATTATTTTGTGCCGAAAAGGGAGTGCTTCGACAGTACAGTTCAGCTCGGACACCGCAACAAAATGATGTTGTTGAAAAGAGGAACATAACTCTTGTTGAGGCGGCAAGAAATATGCTGTGTGATTCAAAGTTGCCATTGTTCTTCTGGGCAGAGGCTATTAATATGACATGTTAAGTTGAAAATTGAAACTGATCAACAAGTCTCAAATGAAGACTCCATATGAGATTGCCTGTGGTCACAAGCCCACATTTGCTCATTTTCGGGCGTTTGGCTGTCCATGTACTCTGCTGAATCTTGAATCGACTCAAAATTTTGGGGCCAAGGCTGATGATTGTTACTTTGTTGGATAGGTTGGTCGTACTGCCTACATAGTCTACAACAAGTCAACTAAGCAGATCATGGAATCGTATGACGTGCTTTGACCGGAAGAAAACGAGACCGATGCTCGTGTTGGTCCTAATTGGTTATTCGATTACAATGAACTCTTTAAGCCTTTTAGTGTATTTCCTGCTGTCGATACAGAATCTTCGGGTGCTGATGTTTCAAATTCTGTTGATGAGGAAGAAGACTTTACTGCTGATTCTCACATGTCTCCAGTGCTGAGTATCGATCCTTTAGAATCACTGGATACCACACAACCATTGTCAGACAATCAACAAGAAGAAGTTACCGGACTTGTGTCATCGCCAGCACCCGCGGACAATGCATCATCAGTTTAGGGGGAAAGTCTGATTCGTCAAATCTTTGGAAGTACTCTATTCCCAGATGTCATACCTAATAAATACATTGCCAGTACCTCGTACTCACACAGTACGACGACATCTGGATGGAAGAACCCTCTTACTGAAATCTTTGAAGATTCATCAAACTTACCTTCCACCAGTTCTGTTTCCGGGCATTCAATTCCGAAAAAAATTCAACGAGATCATCCAATTGACAATGTCATAGGTCCTCTTGAAACAGGCATGTCTACCAGAAGTCAAACCGGACACATCAACAGTTGTTTGTTTTCCTGTTACGTCTCTCAGATAGAGCCTAAGTCAGTGGAAATGGCACTACATGAACCACGCTGGGTGGATGCCATGCATAAGGAATTAAATCAGTTTGATAAGCTCAAAGTGTGGAGATTAGTCGAGCTGCCAGTTGGAAAGAAAGCGTTAGATACAAGATGGGTTTTCCGCAACAAGCAAGATGATACGGGGGGTTATCGTTCGAAATAAAGCATGGCTCGTTGTTCATGGTTTTTGTCAGGTTGAAGGCTTAGACTACACTAAAATGTATGCTCCTGTAGCTTGACTTGAGGCCATTTGGAATTTTCTAGCATATGTTTCATACATGGGGTTTACAGTGTATCAGATGGATGTTAAGACAACGTTTTTGTGTGGAGAAGTAGAGGAGGAGATTTATGTGGATTAGCCACCAGGGTTTACAGGTTAGATAAAGCATTGTATGGTCTTCATCAAGCGCCTCGGGCATGGTATGCAACTCTAACGGCTCATCTTCTGGGTCATGGTTGCAAGAGAGGAACCATCGTTCATACTCTATTCCTTAAAATTGTTGGGAATGATTTGATCTTGGTTCAGATATATGTGGATGACATCATCTTCGGGTCTACCAGTACTATAATATGTTCTGAATTTGAAAAAGTCATGAAAAATAGATTTGAAATGAGTTCGTTGGGGGAGATGACAACGTTTCTGGGATTACAGGTTCGCCAGAGTTTATTGGGAATTTTGCTGCATCATGGAAAGTACGTTGAAGATATGCTTGCAAAGTTCATATTTCAAGATTCTAAGAGCACATCAACCCCTATGGCGGAGAGACCTCGTCTTTCTTCTGATTGTGAAGGGAATCCCGTAGATCAAGGGTACTATTGGTCAATGATCAGATCTCTAATGTATCTCACCGCCAGTCGCCCTGACATCATGTTTGTTGTCTGTCAATGCGCCCGTTTCCAGGCTAATCCTAAACTCTATCATTTAATTGCTGTTAAACGTATCTTTAGATATCTGAAAGGGCAACCAAAGCTAGGTCTGGTATCCCAAAAACTCAGATTTTGACTAATATGCTTTTGATGATAGTAATTACTATGGAGATGATATTGACAGGAAATTTACATCTGCTGGTTGTCAATTCTTGGGTGACCAATTCATCTCGTGGCAGTGCAAGAAACAACAAACAGTGTCCACGTACACTGCCAAGGCTGAATATGTTGCTACATTAGCGTGCTGCTCACAGGTTATCTGGATGCAACATCAATTGCTAGATAACGGTTCGGAATTCCTTAACACCCCAATATTTTGTCATAATGATGCTGCTATTACTAATGCTAAAACTTTTGTTCAGCATTCAAAAATCAAGCACATTGACATTAAAATTCGTTTTATTCGTGACTGTTACGACCGTAAATTGATTCATCTTGAGCAAGTTCATACCGATAATAATGTGGCGGACTTATTTACAAAGCAGGTCAGAACAACTAGATTTAATGTACTTGTGGGGTTTCATAAGATGCTCCGTTTCGATGCTTGAGTCCTTTTGAGGTTAAATTTGTACACATTTTTATAAAATTTGCACAAATTTAGGGGGAGAAAATTAAAAATTCAAAAAGAGTGTGTGTGGGTTTTTACTAAAAAAAAGAACTTCAGCACTCTCTCTTAAAATTATGCCGGTTGCTCAAGTTTAAAGGACATATGCTTGTATATGTTTGGTTCTGTCATCTAGTTGTAGACATACAGGATAGCCATTCACCTAAAGACTGAAAGCGACTGAGGCAATTATGGTGTGTTTTTATTTTAATTCTTTCACTTAAAATTATGTCGGTTACCCAAAGTTTGAGGGCATATATGTCTATATATGTTTGGTCCTGTTATCCACTTGTGGACATACAGGATAGCCATTTACCTAAAAACTAAAAGTGACTGGGGCGACTGAATTTTAAAATTGTCTTCTGTAACACAACTACGAAGTGATATGATTCAGTTAAAAGCTCTTTAGAAGCTTTAAATATTTTTAAATGAAAATTGATTCAACCTTTGGAAAATGATAGAAAAATTGATTCTGTGTGCCTAACATGTGATGTTACTAGGTTTAAAAGGCTTTAGAACAATAATTGATTTGTATGGTAGCTTTCCATGATACGTAAAAGTTGAAGTGATATAAACTAAATATGTCAAACTTTCTGTGGAGAGTCATTTTGAAGAAATATGCATGTCTCCAAATATATCTCTCCGAATGATAGGCAGAAAAGTAACTACCCAGTCATACACGAGCCCGTTAGTGTCTTGATTTCCAAAATATTATGTGTTTGTTTTGAAAAAAAAAATCAACGTGACTAATATATATAATATTGAGTTGCTAAATTTCGTTTTTCAGAAGTTTAAAGGGTCAAACTAGAACTACAAGGATGGGGCATTCAAATAAGTCCTAAACACTCGGAATGTAAGGCATGTAAGTCCGGACATCCTGTAAGTCCAACGTTCAATCTTAAAGCTTAAAATTTTTTGTTATGTATAAAAACCTTTTGATAAAGCACTAGGGGGTGGGAGTCAAATTAATTGGGGGTGATATGGGGAAAACCAAATACGCTTTGAGAAGAGATCGGAGGCATCACAGGTCAATGAGTGATGTCCATCTAAGTTTTATGCCTAATTGAACCTAATTTGTATCACTGATGCAATGAAAATCATGCTAAGGTCATTATACCTCCTATCAACCTGTCTCTTTATGTCATAATAATGCTGAACATGAATCTTTGTGATAGCATCTTAATCAATATAATTCCATGTTCGGATCTTTTCTTTAGAGGTTGCGTATTTATCGAAACTGAAATCTGATCGTAAAATTTTGTTAAATTACAAGAAGACCGAGTGATTAAATTTGTTTTGTTTTTTTGTTTTTAGTCATTATTTTATCTATTTTATTTTTACCTCTTAATAATTCTTGTCGAAACGGATGCTATCAGGGATCGGTTTTTTAAAACCTTGGATCAAATCCTTGTTGGGTATAAAATTGTTTTCAGCCCATGTGGACCTTAATTATTTGGTTTGGTTTGATGACATGGTCCGGGTTCTTGATTGGTTCTCGGCCCATCAGGGTTTTCGGCCTAACTTGGAAGAATTTGAAAATATAAAAGTTTTTTGCATTATTGGTCACATATTTCCATATCATTAATCTTCAAACTCTCTCTAAAGCCGATAAACCCTTGAACTTCTGTGTCAATAAGCCTCTTAATTCTTATTTTTCAAGTTCTTTCGTGATCATCGTTGATTAATAGGTAAACAAAAGCTTGATAAAGGGTTTCTCGGTTCACTATAAATGATAACTAAATGAAATTGACAAATTGTTGTTTATCTTGTTATGAATTTTGTTTAGAATGGAAATTATGATTTCTGTGAGTTGTAGGTTTAACATGTCATGAGTGATTAAGGTTGTAGGTATAATATCAATGTCGGATCTTGTTGTTTTGAAGAAGATGATGCATAGTTCAAGGAGAATCCCAAGGGTTTTCTAGCCGAGATCTTCTTAGATTTTAGATCAAGGGTTCTCAGTTGACCAGTTGACCGAGAACCTATACTTAGTGACCGAGAACTCTTATTTTCGGTGAATCTGGAAAGATAACTTAGTTTTTGGACCGAAAACCTATCATTTGGACAAAAACCTATTATTTGAACAGAGAACTCAGTTTTTGGAATGAAAACCTATCATTTGGACAGAAAAATCAATTTTGGACCTAAAAAACTTGCTAAAATGGACACTAAGTTACATTTAATGACCAATTTTATCTAAAATGGCATTCTTAGTCCCGTTCTTTAGTCTTTTTAATATTCTCCTCATAATACTAAGTGATTGTTAAATTAATTAAATGTTCTATTAACTTGACTCATTTGTTGCGGTCATGGCTGATCAAGCACTATTGAAGTTTGTAGATACTCACAATATAGCTGGATGCTTATATGATCCACCCCTTGTACACAAATACTTCAAGTCCATGATTGTAGGGCTTAACACGTGCAAGATTTCTCGCGCTATACGAGAAACTCCGTTGCAAAAAGATGGTGACAGAGTTCTGGAACAACGCCTCCATTAATCAACGGGGTGTCGGGGGAGTTGTAACATTTGAATCTAAGATTCAAAAGAAGCCTGTCATCATTTCAGAGGCCATCATTCGTGAAGTTCAGCTATTTGGCGATCAACCCAACTATCCAAATGAAAGTCCTACTGATGTCGTTGCTGAAGTTGCACTAAGAATGAGATATGAAGGATCCTACCCTCCAGCTATCAAGAAATTGTTCCATCATTACCTGAGGTCCTTGATTCACACGTTTTTCACGTGCGTTTCAGGACGAAAGCGGGGAACAGACGAGATCAACCACATTTAGATGTCGGTTGTGGTTGCTCTAATCATGGACTGGAATTACAATTACTCAAAGTTTGTGTTCGATGAAATGATGAGCAACCTCAAAGGGAAGAAGAAGGAGATTTTTATGATGTACTTGAGGTTCCTACAGATGACTTTTGACTCACATTACCCAGATATTGTCAATCTGTAGAGACGCTCGATTTGAAAGCCATGGGTCCCAACACCTTTGGGTTAACAAAGCAATCAAGAAAGGGGTCGAAAGTTGTATACAAAAACCTTCACAAACTGGTCAAGTTTGGAAGATTTGTTGAGACTGAGGCTACTTCTGCCAGTGCCTCAATTTCTGATGAGAAAGTTTCACATGTTCGAAGGTTCACAACTTCGTATGAAACCATTTCTGATGATGATGAGCTAGAAAGTTCTCCATTACAACAGATGGAGATAGAGCACCAAGAACAAAAAACTGTACCTACTGCTGATCAACTAAGGTAGCGTTTGTTATGCAGTAATGACAGGCGGAATGGAATGATTCATTATGTGGGAATGAAATAAGAGGTGTTTGGTAGCACAATGGAATGGAATCATCCATTACACATGGAATCCCATTCCATCAAAACTATTCTGTCTGGTGCCATGATTTTCAGCTGTATCTAACTTAATCATGTCATAACTCACACAAATAGATGTGTCGACAGGAGAGTTAATGTCGGGTTGCTATATTTAGAAAGATGACCGTTTGTTAAAGGCGGAATAAATAACAAACATACTGTTGCTTAATCAGTATTAAAAGGTAACCAACACAAACAAGATTCACTCAAAAGATTTCCATTCATATAACATTTATCATACAAATTGGATAATCGATTTAGGGTTTCTTGAATGAGGGTTTTTTTCTGTACGTATCCTAGGACAGCCGTCACTTTCAAGAAAAATATTCTTTCTTATCCAAAAGTGTAAAGCCTAAAATCCGTCCTCTCCCGGCAGCGTGCCCTAAAACATTCTATTTATAGGCCTGCCATCCGACGACAGCTGTCATTCCTTCTAAAAACCCAAACGTAAATACATATTCAAATTACATAATCAGAGAATATTCTAAGTGTAAAACAAGTCTTCCGGGTAGGCTTTGCATCAATCTTCATTTTCCGAGTACGCTGTGTACTCTGCCATCCTTCAGGACTTGGTAACATAGAAGTGTGCCCGGGATCAGTTTCCGGGTAGACTTTACTTGAAGAGTATTTTACCAAGTAAAATACTCACCTGGTAGACTTTAGTCTTCTTGACTTTGCCAGACTTTGCCCGACAAACCCTTACGAGCAACTTTGTTCTTCAATGGTCCATTTCAACTCCTTGCTATAAAATAACTTATTAGCAAAGTGTACTCGGGAGTACTGTTCCTTGCTTGAGTTAAACCTTGCCCGATATCACTTAAGGACATTACATTAAATCATCAAGCTTGTTCGGACCACTATTATTAATGAATACCTTGCCTGGTTTTCCAATCACTTGGCTTCATGAGCTTGGTTAGCCAAAAGCTTACTCGGGAGTGAACTTTACTTGGCTTTGAAGAACAGACTTGCTTGATAAAGTGAACCTTGCCCGGATTTACATAAACTAGTGAACCTTACCCGGTAATGCACTAATTTGCAAACCCTTCTCGGATATCCACTAAAGAAGACTTCTTGAAGATAACCTTGCCCGATAGACAAAATATGGTACCCGGCTAAGTAAAAGTTTGCTCGGAGGTCTAAGGTGTGCCCGGATCCATACTTAGCGAATTCTCAGGAGGTTGAGAAGATTCCAATCTTCCATATACATCAATTTGGTCAAATCTTTGACTCAACAATCGCCCCTATATTGGAACACCTCAGCTGACCCAAAACATTTCTAAGGTTACTTACACTTAGTCAAAAATACACATCAAACTGAAAGTCAAATTACATATTCAAATAACATAAACAAATTACATAATCAAAAGCTTGTCCGAAGACATTACACAACAAAGCCTATTCTATTCATCTTGTCTCTTCCTTGCATTATGAATGGCATGTCTTCGATTGACTATTTCGGATGCAACTTTCATTTTGAAGATATTAAGGATTCGGTAGTGTGTATGACTTTCAGGAATAACCAAATCCCTTATATCCATTAGATCCTCAACATGCAAATACGTCAAATCTTCATCTTTCTTGATAATCCCCAGCACTTTTCCATCTGAATTTCTCAGCAAGTAATGGTCATTATTTTCTATGTACTCTACTTCAGTTATAACGCCATTTCTTTGTACTGTATAGTTGGGGCGTATCATTCTTCTTCCTAAGCTTATACATGTGTTCATATTCGAAAATGGATTCATTCCTGTGATATTCATCATAAAGTCTCTTTCAGCAATGTCTATTATTTTCAATTTTTCTATCCTCTTTGACCTGCGAAGTTGAATCATTCTCCAACTTCTCTTTTCCTTTAAGAACTTGAATCCCTTATCAGCTTCATCTCTCAAAAATTTTGACTGATCATTCATCTGCCCTCCAGCCATCTTGTTTCTATTCCTGAAGTCATACAGATTAAGATTGGCCATTCTTTCCACTTGCTCTTTTGTATAGTCACGGAAGTCAAATCTTACAACAATTTCCCTCAGTTGTCTACTTTCCATGATCACTTTCAGGGACTCAGTAACAGAATCAAAGTAGAGTTCTCTTGGAAGATCCACATCAGATTGTGGTCTTGTTGTTCTTTGTTGTGCAGATCTACTTGATTCACCTCTTCCTCCTTGTGGTTGTCTTCTTGAGATTGGAGGCCTAAAAGGGATAGACTTCTTTAGTTTTCCAGGCCTTAAGTTGAAAACTTTAATGTAGATGGCCTCTACCATTTCTGTTGGAAGGTGGCCAAATCAACAACATTTTGTCCTGCTAGTTCTTTAAGATCCAGCATCATTCTTGCCATACCAGGAGTGTTTGCCAATCCAGCAGGCATAAAGCTTCCATCCACAAAGGTTCTAGGGTTATCACTTTCCCTCAAAGCTTTCTCCCATTCAGCCTTTTGTATGTAAAACAGTTCTTTCAAATCTTGTTTCTCCAAGGCATTGAAATTTGCTTCACTCATTCCCCTTTGATCAATCATAACCCTTCTCAGAATAATTATCATCCCTTCATTTTCCCAAGGGACAATGTGTTCATCTTCAGATTCTGGTTTCACTTCTTGTGTGGTAGGAGTTTCAACTGATATGACTTGTTCCTTTAATTTTTCTCTTATAGTTTGAATTCTTCTCTTATTTGCTTGAGGTTCATCAGTTGATTCAAACTGTTTGGTAGACTTTTCAGTTTGTGCCCTTTTCAGCTTTTATTTTCTTTTCAATTTATTGTTCTGGTCTACCACTAATTCTCTTGACAAGTTTTCAACAATTTTAGGCTTTAAACCTCTTTCCAGTAGGTAACCACACATTCCTCCAAATTTCTTTTTCAAATTTTCTATCTTCTCAAGTTTCTCATTTTCCTTTACACATTTTTCAATCACCTTTTCTCTTTCACTGTTATACAGATCTTGATGTTGATCAAAGTTGAAGTGAGACAGATCTTTCTCTGAATAATTGTGCCTTCTGAGATATTCTCTGAATTTCTGGCTTTCCCTGTTCTTTTCTTCCATCTTTTTCTTGAGGTCATCTCTCTCCTTATCAAGTCTCTTTTGCAACTGATCATCATCAAGATCAGCCAAAGTTTCAAAACTTATTCCATATCTTCTCAACTTTACAACCAATGGATGACCCCTTTTAGCTTCTCTCATGCTCAACTCAATGTTGGCTCTCTGCTCATCTATCATTACAACTTGTGGAGATTCAACATTAACAGCTTCACCTCCTTTCCCTTGATCATCATTGTTTTCATCAGAATCATCAGTTTCATCATCCTCTTCAGTTGATACATTGACTGCATCTATCTTTGGCTCATCTGAGGGTGGATGATCTGGATTTTGCTCAGAACTAACAGACACATCAGGAACACCTGGAATCTGTTATCCTGGTTGCAGTGTCTGCAGTGGAATTTCCCTGATTAGGCTATTATCATTATCACCTTCATCATCAGGAGTCTCAACATAGCATTTGTTCTTTTCATCCCATCTCACTCTCTTTGTTTTCCTCTCATCATACCTTTTCTGTTCATCAGACTTCCTCTTTCTTGTATACACTTGTTCAAATCTTTTGGCTCTTTCCATCCTGATTCTGGTGATATTAGCCATCATTTCTTCAACAGATTCACCAGTTGGCCTTTCTGGTTCTCTTTCAGGTTCCTTTTGAGGCATTTCTTCAGATTCACACGTCTTTTCAGATTCCTTTTCAGGTTGGATCTGTGGTTGAAACATACTAATCACCATAGCCAAGGAATTGTCAGCTTCCTCAGTTCTGTTCATCATAATCAGTGTTTCAATTGCTTCTTGATCAGCCACATCATCAATAATTTCTTTTGCAAGTTTGGCTTGTTTGATCAAGATTTCCTGTTCTGCCATTTCTTCAGGAGTCAGGGATTGAGCCAGTATCTCCCTATCCCCTGTTTCTCTCAGAATGTTCTCTTATTATCTTAAGGCATCTTCATTTGCAATAGCATCATCTTTAAATGACACATCTTTTTCTGGATATGCCTTAACAGGCTCTTCTACACTGATTTTTGCCTTACCTTTTTCAATTCTCCTCCTCAAATCCTCATCATCCTCAGACTGTACATAGTCATCAATCTCTTTTTCTAGTGCCTCTAACTCAAGATCATACTCTGCCCTCTTGGAGCTTTCTGGTTGTTCAGTTTGAGTGATGGGCTCCTCAGCAGCAGTATTCCCTTCATTCAACACTTCCGTCTCAACTCCAGTTTGAATGTCAATTAAGACATCAGTAGCTATATCTGTAGCAACTACATTTTCCTCAACATTTGTCTTTTTAATCCTATCTTCTGTCTCAACATTCTCATCATCCCTCTCCACATTCACTATTTCATCATTATAATCATAGTCTTGTTCTCCAACATCTGATCTATCACCTTCACACTCATCATCCTCAACTCTCCTCTCCTCACTACTCTCCTCTCAATCATCATAAACATTCATAATCAATTTTAAACTGTCTGTAGTCTCTACAACTGTTACAGTTTCATTTTCAACATTTACCTCGGAGACAGTTGGCATACTTTGATTCTCCCCCTGTTTTGGGGCAGCTGAGGTCTTCTCAACCTCCTGCTCCAGGGAATTTATATTCAATTAAGCTCTTACCAACTTCTCTATCAACATTACATTTTCATCAGTCACCTCATCATTCCTTTTCTTCAATTCAGCATTTTCTAACATTAAATTAAGATTTCTTTGGAATAACTCTGTGTAAGTGAGTGGTGTTGTAGGTGGTGATGTGGAAAATGGTTCATGTTCATGTTGTTCTTGGTTTGTGGTGTGGGCAAGAAGTATGGATAGTGGTGGCGATTGTGTATGAGGTGGGCTTGGAATGAATGAATCTGTGTGAGTTGGGCTATGTGTTGGTGGTGTTTGTGGTGGTGAAGATATAATGGGTTGGTCAGTATGTGGTGGTGACTGTGGGGGTGTTGGAATAGGTTGTTCTGTTTGCTCAAGTTGCTCCCCCTAATCAGGTGCAACTATATCCATAGCTACTCCAGCTCCTCCTTCATCTCCATCAAAATTATCATCTCCATCATCAGAACCATCATCATTACTCTCAACATCATCTCCTCCTTCCTCCTCTGAGCTTAACTCAGGCACTGGCATCACCTCCAAGTTATGATCTAACAGCCATGGCAAAATTTCAAATGGAACTTCAGAATTGAATCTATTGGCAATTGTAGCAAATGACATTTGACTTGTCAAAACCAATTCTTTCATTTGGTCCTGATAGGAGTGACCTACCAGTCCTGTTGTAAAGCCTCTTGCTTCTAAGAGCCAACATAGCTGCTTGCCACTTCAAATCCATGTCCTCCAAATCATCAGCATCTATCTGCTCAAGATCATCTTGTACTACACTTGTGTGAATTAAGTTCTTTGCAACAAATGCATTGTATGATTCAGTGAACATTGACAGTAATGCCTATGTATCACTGTTTTGCCCATTTCCACTACTAGTGTGAGGAGCATTCCCACTTGCCATAGAGGCAGAATCAGTGTAATCAATCAGCTGCACATTGAATCATTGCTGGTTTCCTTGATTGCTTTTGCTAACACAAACAAATGATTTTGGAGTATCAGAATTTAGTTCAACAAGTTCTTCAATGATAGGAATCTGCTGTTGATTCTTGGTAGTCAAATTACCCATAGGTGCAATCAATGCAATTGAAACATTGAAGCATGGTCTTTCCTCCTTAATCATTTCATTCTCTATCATCTCTATTTCAGCAACTTGATGAAAGCACACTACATCATCCACTTTTAGCTCATTGAAGTTGTGCTTCGTAAGGATGAACTTGCAAGCAGTGTACCATTCCTTTGGCATAGAGTTGAGCAGCTTCGTATTGAGGTCAAAATCTGTCATGACATAGTCTGTGGTTCTGAGATCATTCAAAATTGCTAAGAACCTCTCCAGAATTGATTTCAACCTTTCTCCTTCTTTATACTTGAATCTTTCTAGCTGCTACTTCAATCTCTGCTTCTTGATGTTTCTGAGTTCAACATTTCCCTCAAACATTTCAAGTATTACATCATACATTGCCTTGGCATTGGGATGATGTGCAACCTTGGTAAGTATTTCCCAAGATAGACCTAGCTTCAACATAGCTAAAGCCTTATCATCTACTTTCCTCATCCTTTCTCTCACAGCAGCAGTTGCTGCTGGATTTGCACCTTCTTCACCTTCCCATTGTGGACCATTCTTGATGGATTTCCACATATCAACATTATTATAGCAAACGGCTGCTTCAAACAAGACGTTCCATTTAGTGAAATTTTCCTGTCCATACAGTCTAGGAATCTTGTTAGTAGAGACTTCTTGTTCCTCGTAACTAGACATTTTGAGAAATCAAAAGTAGTTTCTTAGTAAAAAGAGAGTTCAAAATAATCAGATCTGAAAACCGATTGTTCAGCTCTGAGGTGTCTGATGCGATAAGAACAAGATTTATATATAAAGATTAAAACTTTAATTAAAATAAGCAAGAGAAAATACCAAATGATTGTAGATTTGGAAGATAAATGAAGAACAGAGCTGCTGACGTCACGTTTCAATGTAACAGTGGTCTTCTGACGTCATTCTTCTTCAAATCTTCAATCATCAACAATCTTTCCAAAATAGCAGCAACAAGCTCTGATAACACTTGTCTGGTCCCTTGATTTTCAGCTGGATCTTACTTAATCATGTCATAACTCACACAAATAGATGTGTCGACAAGAGAGTTAATGACGGGTTGCTATATTTAGAAAGATGACCGTTTGTTAAAGGCGGAATCAATAACAAACATACGGTTGCTTAATCATTATTAATAGGTAACCAACACAAACAAGATTCACTCAAAATATTTCCATTCATATAACATTTATCATACAAATTGGATAATCGATTTAGGGTTCCTTGAAGGAGGGTTTTTTTCCGTACGTATCCTAGGACAGCCGTCACTTTCAAGAAAAATATCCTTTCTTATCCAAAAGTGTAAAGGCTAAAATCCATCCTCTCCCAGCGGCGTGCCCTAAAACATTCTATTTATAGGCCTGCCATCCTAGGACAGCTGTCATTCCTTCTAGAAACCCCAAACGTAAATACATATTCAAATTACATAATAGAAAATATTCTAAGTGTAAAACAAGTCTTCCGTGTAGGCTTTACATCAATCTTCATTTTCCGAGTACGCTGTGTACTCTGCCATCCTTCAGGACTTGGTAATATAGAAGTGTGCCCGGGATCAGTTTATGGGTAGACTTTACTTGAAGAGTATTTTACCAAGTAAAACACTCACCGGGTAGACTTCAGTCTTCTTGACTTTGCCAGACTTTGCCCGACAAATCCTTACGAGCAACTTTGTTCTTCAATGGTCCATTTCAACTCCTTGCTGTAAAATAACTTATTAGCAAAGTGTACTAGGGAGTACTGTTCCTTTCTTGAGTTGAATCTTACCCGATATTACTTAAGGATATTACATTAAATCATCAAGCTTGTTCGGACCACTATTATTAATGAATACCTTGCCCGGTCTTCCAATCACTTGGCTTCATGAGCTTGGTTAACCAAAAGCTTACTCGGGAGTGAACTTTACTTGGCTTTGAAGAACAGACTTGCTTGATAATGTGAACCTTGCCCGGATTTACATAAACTAGTGATCCTTACCCGGTAATGCACTAATTTACAAACCCTGCTCGGATATCCACAAAAGAAGATTTCGTGAAGATAACCTTGCCCGATAGATAAAATATCGTACCCGGCTTAGTAAAAGCTTGTTCGGAGGTCTAAGGTGTGCCCGGATCCATACTTAGAGAATTATCAGGAGGTTGAGAAGATTCCAATCTTCCATATACTTCACTTTGGACAAATCTTTGATTCAACACATTCCTTCCCACCCCCCTTCTTTTTTATCATTCCATTCCTCCTTTAATCTACTTTCTCAACAACACCATCATCTAACAACCACCTTCACTACCATAGCCACCACCATCATCTGACCACCACCGCCACCGTCACCACCACCACCTCCGTCGCCATCACCATCACCATCTCCACCACCACCAAAGCTACCACCGCCACCATCGTTGTCACAACCACGGCAACCATTGTCACCGTCGCCACCCGACCATAACCTCCACCACCACTATCACTGCATGGCCACCTCCACTGTCATCACCACCCTACCACCGCCATCACTACTAATGCTACCATTGCTTGACCACCACCATCACAAGCACCACCCCCGTGGCCTGACGGCCACCACCACCGTCGTCACCGCCGCCACCATCACCGTCGCCACCGCCGCCACCATTCTCATCTCCTGTGCTACCACCACCGTCACCATTTCAGTTTTTTTGTAAACATATATATATATATATATATATATTGGGATAGGAATCTTTTTATTTTTTCTATTTCATTCCTAAAAAAATTTTCAGATACCAAACAACATAAATTAATTATGCATTTCATTCCCATATGCTAACCAAACAAGACAAAGGAATGGTAATGATTCATTTCATTCCTTTGTCCATTCCATTCCCCCTTCATTCCATTCCTTTCAACCAAACATACCCTAAATGATTTTGAGAAACAAAAAGATCAGCTCCAGTCGACCGCATTAAAACCTCCTCAATTAGTCACTACGACACAAGTTGAAGATATTCCTAAAGAACTAGCCACCGACCTTATTCCACGAAGGCGAAGAATGAAATATCCAAGACCGGGTGTGTTGGTTACTGAAACTACACCGACAAGCCAACAATAAGAACATGAGTCGGAACCTACTAAGACTCATATTGATACAAGTCCATCTACTACTGAACCTCAGACTCAAGCACAAATATTTGATGATATTGCTCACGAGTTCGAGTTTGAGAATGATATTTCATCTTCTGACAAGCCATCGAGATCGTCTAAACCGATTGGTCAATCAAGTTCTAGCGGTGCTGATAAGATTGCTCACATTCTTGCAATGCAGGATAATTTTTTTCCTAATAAAGGCAAAGGAATCACTCTAGATGATGAACACGATGATGTATAGTCCTTACAACGACGAGTCTTTGATCATGAGCAAGACTCGGTTGGGAAGGATGTACGAATACACGAACTTGAAACTAGCAACACTAATAAAGATTTGAAGATCAATGAGTTTCAAGCTAACATGGGTGGTGTCACTGCATTATACCTGGATCTCAAGCAAAAAGTTTATTCATAAGTTTGGAGATGAATTTAAAAGCGATGAGACGTTTCTGCAAAGACTACTTCTAGCAATCAAGGCGATAGCTCTAATGCGCGTCCTGCTTCAAACATTAACGCTTCTTAGACACTAGAAAAATATCTTGCTGCCCTTACAAGAACAACTGAACAATCTGAAAGGCTTCAAAAGAAGATCCTCATTATGAAGAATTCGAATCAGAACGTGGAATCTTCCGATCACCCAGATTAGTTTATTCTTGAACTTCAATAGGGTTTTTCTGACAAATATGGTGATCACTCTGGGGTCGTGTCTTGGGGTTTTGATATTGACAAAGCTATGTGGTTGGTGAAAAGAAGGTCTGGGAATACAAAATACTAAAAGAAAATGAAAGATTTTGGGTCTTGGACGAAGGTTGATCTCAATGACCTTATTAATGCTCCCTTTCACAACCCTAACAATGACAAGAACACAACAGATTTCTGAAACTTCTTGAGGAATGAAGTTGATCGAGGATTCCCGAATATGACTACCGCTGAGTCATTTTTAAAGAAAGCTAAAGGGGTCCGAGATCCGAAGATAGGGAAGACAATGGTCATTGTTATGTGGCCGGCAACTATGAAGGCAGGTCATATTCCTCTATCTACCAGAATTCCATATGGTGCCTTAGATGAGATGAAGTTTTGGACGTATGATGGAGACAGCCACGGTTGTTATCTGTCAATGAAAAGGGCAATTTCGATTCGTTGATCCACGTGATTTATTGAAGTTCGGAGAAAAGGATATTAAAACTCTTAGCAAATTTCAGATCATAGCTCAGCCGTGTTGGAATCGGTTTGCCCAAGACACATATTAGAGTTGATGTGGCTAGTACATTATGAACCAAGTTTGGTCATACCCAATAACAAGCTAGACAAACACCACGATATTTATTTAAGATATGATCAAACAAATAAAATATCAACACTTAGAATATTTAGAAATTGGGTTTCTAAACAATTTCACTTGTGTAATAAATAAATTATATGGATAATTTATGTTATGAGAGATTTTGCATGTTGCATATTATTTGTAATGTTATTTAAGTTGGTTAAATAACAATATGCAAGATTTACTGCATTTTTCTTTTTGCAAATACCATGTTATTTAATTTGGTTAAATAACTATATGCAAGACTTACTGCATCTTGCATTTTATATGTACTGTTGGTCCCGAATAATCACTCAATACACATAACTGTGTCATAACCCACACATTGAATGTGTCGACAAGAGGGTTAATGACCGATTGCTAAATAAGAAAAGATTCTTGTTTGTTAACGGCAAAATTAGAAACTAACAAGATTTGTTGCTAACAGGTTAATAAAGATAACAGACACGAACAATAACTCAAAAAATTTCCATTTAGATAAACTGATTCATACAAATGATATTCGATTAGGGTTTCTTGTCGGAATGTATATTCAATGATAACCTAGGACAACCGTCACACTCAATCAGGAATATTAGTTCTTTTCTAAAAAGTGTAAAACCAAATCCGTATTCCGTCTAGGAGGCATTCCCTAAAATGTTCCTTTTATAGGCCTGCCGCATCCTGACAGCTGTCATTCCTTCTAGAAACCCTAATGGTTGATACATATTCAAATTACATATTCAAAACTATACTAAGTGTAAGATCAGGTCTTCCGGACAGACTTTGTAGTATGTGTCTTCTCGGAGTAGGCTTTGTGCCTTCTTGTCCTTAATAGAGTAGACCTGGTAACCTTGAAGTGTGCTCGGAAACAGTTCTCCCGGTAGACTTTACTTTGAGTATTTTCCTAAGAAAATACTCACCAAGCAGACTTCAGTCTTCTTGACCATATCCAACTTTGCCCGATATGATCCAACGAGCAGACTTGTTCTTCTAAGGTCCTTTCGGCTCCTTGCTAGTGAATAGCTTATTAGCTAATCAATGTGTGCTTGGTTACACTATAGCTTGCCTGAGTTGAACCTTGCCCGATGAGTTCTTAGGATAATTCTTAACATTGATCAAGCATGCTCGGACCACTGTTTATTAAAGAATACCTTGTTAGATTTTCCAAGTGCTTGGCTTCAAAAGCTTGGTGTTACCAAGGGTTTGTTAAGAAGCAAACTGTGCTCGGCTTTGAAGAACAACCCTGCTTGACGTAGTGAACCCTGCTCGGATGTCCAAGTGTGCTCGGTTTCATACTTAGCGAATTCTGAGGAGGTTGAGAAGATTCCAATCTTCCTTATACTTCGGTTAGGTCAAATCTTTGACTCAACAATATCCCCTAGTTTGGAACACCTCAGCTGTCCCAAAACATCTTCAATGTTACATACACTTAGTCAAAATACATATTCAAATCAAAATCAAACTTTTACATATCAAAAGTTAAACTATTACATATTCAAAAATTTGTCCGTAGACATTACAAATCAAAGCCTATTCTAAAGATCTTCATCTTCTTCTTGCATCATAGGCTGCTTGTCTTCGATTGACTATTACTGTTCCTGCCCTTTGTCGAAAGATGGAAAGGATTTGGTAATGAGTGTGACTCTCGGAATGTCCACATCACTTATATCTCTGAGATCTTCATTATGCAGATAGGTCAGGTCTTCATCCCTTTTTATTATGCCCAAGATAATCTCTCTGAATAACGAAGAATATAGTGGCCATCAGTTTCCTTGTACTCAATTTCAGCAATGATGCCATTCTTCTGGACAATGTAGTTTGGGCGTGTCATTCTTCTTTCAAGGCTTATACATGTATTCATATTTGACAGGGAATTTTTGTCTCTGACTTTCAACTGATAATTCAATTCAGCACTTCTTATATTTTTCATTTTTGCTGCTCTTCTTGTTCTATCATGTTTTGTCAACTTCCACCTTTTCTTTTCTTTCAAAAATAGGAACCCCTTTTCAGCTTCACCCTTCAGGTACTTTGAAAGTTCATTTTGCTGTCTCTCGGCCAACTTATTAGTGTCATGATAGTCATATAAATAAAGTGTGGCCATCTTCTCCAGCTGTTCCCTTGAATAGTCAGCAAATCATCTTTGAATATAATGTATCTCAGTTGTCTACTATGCATAATCACTTTCAAAGACTGAGAGACTGAGTCATAGTAGAGAGTTCTTGGAAGATCCACATTAGATTGTGGTCTTGTCTCTTTTAGGGGTCCGGCTCTGCTCGACTCTCCCCTGTTTGCATATTGGTGTTGCCTTGATGTAGGGGGGATGATTGGAATAGACTTCATAGGTTTGATAGGCCTAGATATAGCAAATTTTTTCATAAACATTGATTCAATCAACTCTGCAGGGTAGTTGATAAGATCTGAAAAATTTTCACCTGCATCTTTGACAAGTCTTGTAATCATTTTAACTATCCTAGGTTTATTCATAAGCCCTGCATGCATAAATCTTCCTTCAACAAAACTTCTTGGATTTTCACCTTCCAAGAGAACTTTTTCCCATTTAGCCTTTTGCAAGTAGAATAGTTCTTTCAATTGATGTTTATCAAGTGCATTAAAGGCATTTACATCCATTCCTTTCTGATTCACTATGATACCCCTAAGAATTTCAATCATTTCTTCATTTTCCCATGGAACTATAGGTTCATCCACTGGTTCAGGTTTCACTTCCACTTGGATTGGTGTATCATCATTTTTCTTCTCAAATTGATCCTTCAATTTCTCTCTCAATGTTCTGATTATTCTTTTCTTTGCAGGGGGGTGCATCCTGACTTACCCTTTCTTGTACAATGGATGGCTCAGATTGCACTCTCTTCAATTGATCTTTCTTTTGGAGTTTATTGTAGAGTGACTCAACATCAGCCTCATTCAGGCTATCCACTATCTCTACTGCCATTCCATTATCTAACAGATAACCACACTTCCCAGCATACCTCTTTCTCAGAGCTTCAAGTTTCTCAGCCAGTTTATCATCTTTTACAAATTTTTATTTGATTTCTTGTGTTGTTGTAAGCATCTCTGAGTTTTTCAAACTTGAAGTGGGTTAAATCCTTTTCAGAATAGCCATGTTTTCTCAGATAATCTCTATACTTCTGGCCATCTTTGTTCTTTTGTTGTATCAGTTTCTCAATAGTGTCCCTTTCTTTGTTCAATCTTCTTTGTAGCTCATCATCATTTAAAGAAGATAAGCTTTCAAAACTTATTCCAAGACCCATCAGTTTGATAACAAAGGGATTTTTCCTTTTAGCATCAATCAAGCTTTTCTCAATGTTTCTCCTTTAATATTCAGTCATTGTTACTTGAGGAGCCACAACATTAGCATTTTCATCATTAGCCTGGTCCCTTTCATTGTAATCATCATTATCATCATCAGATTCATCAGACTCACCCTCCTCCTCTGTTGTTTCATTGACTGCATCAATTTTTGGTTCATTAGGAGTTGGAATATCAGGGACTGGAATGTTTGGAACTCCTTGAACAATTTCATTAGGCCTTAGTGATTTCAAAGGAACTGGCCTCTGTGGACCTGTTTGCTCATCTGGAGTTTCAAAATATTGACTTCTACCTTCCCATCTCCTATTTGTTCTTAATTCATCCCCTTCAGTCTAATCATCAGCTTTTCTTTTCCTTGAGTAAGTCTTTTCAAATCTGCCAACATTCTCATAAATCTTTGATGCTGTAGCCATAATTTCCTCAATTGTTTCTTCAGTTGGTTTCTCAGGTTCCTGTTGAGGTTGGCTTGAGGATTGTGAAAACATACTCACTACCATGGCTAAAGAGTTATCCACTTCCTCAGCCCTTTTTAAATTTATCAGGGTTTCAATACAATTTGATCATCAGCCTCCTCTTCATCAATCACTTTGGTAACATTGGCTTGATCAATTAGAACTTCCTGCTCCGCCAACTCCTCAGTAGTCAAAGTTTGGGCAATTATTTCCCTTTCCCTTGTTTCTCTCACAACATTTTCAAACTCTTTTCTGGCAGCAGCAGAGGCTTCATCTTCTTCCTCATTCATCATTTCTTTAACACGATCTGCCTTAACAGGCTCTTCATTCTCCTCATTCTCATTAACTTTTGATTTTCCCTTATCCATTCTTCTTTTCAAGTCTTCCTCAGTTTCTGGTGGGAAATCATCAATATCCCTATCCAACTCATCCATCTCCTCATCATGCTCTACCCTTTTGGAGCTTTCAGGTTATTCAGTTTCAGTGGGTATTAGCTCCTCAGTAGCAGCATCATCATCATTCATCACATCAGTTTGTTCTTCAGTTAAGATATCAGTCAAAACATCAGTCTGTATATCAGTGGCCACATCAGTGGTAGCCACATTCTCATCAGCATTTATCATTTCAACTTCATCCTCTGTTTCTTTCTCTCCTCTTTCCTCATCATCAACTTTGTTCAACACATTCAGAATTTCATTATTAGCATCATAGTTCTGTTCATCTCCCTCAGACTTGTCAGCCTCATACTCATCATCAATTATTCTCCTTTCTTCACTATCCTCATCATCATCATAAGCATTCAATAAGCAGGTCAACCCGTCAACATCATTTGTTTTACCAACTGCATCCTCCATTACTACATCATCATTGACAATAGCATCAGCTGGCTCAATTATATTCTCCCCTGTTTTGAGGCAGCTGGGTCTTCTCAGCCTCCTGCTCCAGGGTTTGAATTTGTTTCTGAGCAATAGCCAACTGAGCCTTCATCTCCTTATTTTCCTTTTTTAGATCAGAATTCTCTCCCTTCAGATCAATGTTTTGACAAATAAGGTCGAAGTTTCTTTGAAGTAGGAAGGCGTTTGAGGGAGGTGTGTTAGATGGTGAAGTGTGAATGGTTCAGGTATGGCATTTGAGGGGGTGGGGTTTGGGTTGTGGTTTGAGGTGAGGTTTGGGTTCTGGTTTGAGGTGGGGATTGGTGTAATGGTTTAGGTTGGCTTAGGGTTACGATGAGTGTGTGAGTGGGTGGAGACTGTGTGGAATGTTCATTTGGTGGTGGAGAGAAAAGTGGTGTTTGTGGTGGAGTTTGGTAGGTTTGATCAATGGGTGATGGTGGTGTTTGTGGTGGAGTGCCAAAATGTGTGGTTGGTTGTTCTGGTATAATCTGATACTCCCCCTGAGGTTGTGCAATTACCTTAAAGTTTGCATCACCCCCTTCCATATTACCATCATCATCATCATCATCATCATCATCATTATCATCATTTCCATCATTATCAGAATCATCTCCTCCATCATCTCCTTCATCTCCATCATTCTCACCAACTTCATCTTCTGATAATAACTCATGTGAACGAGGAATTTGAATATTATCAAAAAACAACCATGGTAAATCTTCATACCCCTCATCCGGGTTGAATCTGCTTGAACTAGCCTGTGTTTCAATTCTTTTGTAAGTGTCAGGGTCTTGCAGGACATGTATTGTTCCAATAGTAGGTAGTCCTTCCAATTCTTGATTAAAAATGACCTGCAGGAACCTTGGATAAGCCAAAAACTTTTGCTTGTTAGGCTTCTTCATGTTCTGAACTATTCCTTCAAAAATCATTCTGGAAAAATTGAATGGTAGATTGAAAAGCACAGCCACGGTTGCATTGGCTAGATCCCTGCTCATCAGGGTCCATGATCCCTTCTGTGGAGAAAATCCATGGATGATATGGTGGATCAAAAACTTGTAATGATTGGAAACATCCCCTTCTGAAATTGTCCATCATGAATATTTCCTTGATAGCCCATCATTCAATAACAAACACCTTCAATAATTGTGCAGTTGTAAGACGGATTGGGCTAGGGTTATCATCATTCAATAGCAAGCATCTCCTAATCATTGCTTCATTTACTCATATTTCTTGATTTGCAACTGTTGCTTCAATCCTTCTTCCATTTACATCATCAACCAACCTCGCTGACATCCAAAAGTCCAGCGAGTGAATCCTGTAAATCACTGGATTTTCCGTCAAAGCAAAACGGATGTTCGAATGTTGTAACCATCTTATAATCGGTGCTACGTCTTCATTATCAGATGTAACTTCCAATAGAGCGCACATATAGTGCATATTCTCAAATGGATATGCCGGTCTATCTTCTTCCGCCATATCTGTAAAACATAATCAAACACATTCAAAGTAAAAATTAGTCTTAAAGTTCCCAAGATTAAGTAATTTCAAGTTATAAAATTGAAGAAAAATGAAGGAAATGTCATTAAGAATCTGTTCTTCGACAAGTTTAGAATCTTCACACAAACAGAGAGTTAGCAAAAATACATAATCAAAGTCCATTATCATCTAATTGTCGACGGAAAACATATAATTATTGCTTACCGAGTCGGAATAGAGGGCTGATAAGTTAGGGTTTGGATTAAGATGAATGCGATGAGTCGGTTTGGGTTTCTTTGAGCAAACAGTGGAAGGAGAGAAAGAGAGGGAAAATAATGTTGAAAAATTTCTCTCACTCCTTCTTATATACCTTTTAAAAGTGGGTTTTAAATGCTTTTTGTCTTTTAGTGAGTTACCAGCTGTCATACAATAATCTATCTATTTGAAATTTTACACATTTAAAAACATCCAACTCTAAGAATAAAATTTAGCAAACCTTGCTCGGAAAAATTCATTTTTGCAAAGTATGCTCGGTATATTCCACTTGCTCAAAGCGTACTCGGTTATTTGTTGGTACAAATTAGAAGTTAAAATGAAGGAAGCTTACTCAAAATACATGATTGCTTGAGACTGAATCACAAGATAAAATAATCAAGTATAAAACATCAAGTAGGCAACCTTGCTAGGAATCAACTAAGACCCCCAAATAACATTCTTCTAATTACATACCTTGCTCAAATAATTCAACACATCACAAAACCTTACTCGAAAAAGTAAACACAACCAGTCAAGTATATGTTGATGCATAGTATGCCCAAAAAACTTTCAAGAATACAAAGTCTGCTAGAAGTGGATTCACAACACAAAGTGTACTCGGAAAGTTTGAAATTACCAAAGTATATT